>NC_136500.1:119775701-120218201 GCF_053919585.1 Euprymna scolopes | reverse complement strand
TTTCTGTTATGTTAGTTTTTATATTTGGAATGGAGTAAAATTACTAAGGAGATATTGTTTGTAGTGTTTGCAATTTATTGATGTTTCGTATTTTTTATTTAAAAGTTTATCCTTATCTTTAAAATTTGTGATAAATAATTTTTCATATAAACAAAGATGACATGGGGAGTTAATTGATTTGCAAGTGCTGGTTTTTTTTTTAGGATTTCCCAGGTGATAGTTGGGGTGAGTTGGCTTCTGGTTAGCTGTAGGTAGTGGTTGGTGAGGGAAGTTTTGTTTGGGTGATTAGGGTTGTTTATGGAGCATTTGTGGACCCTGAATCTTTCCTTAAAGGGGGTACTTGAGATGCCTATATAGAATTTTTTATTATTAGGATCTTCTGTGGGAGTAATAGTTGCTTTATATACTACGTTTGTTGCGAGGCAGTTTTGTTGGAGTGGGCAGTTGGATTTAATAATGCAGTTACATTTGCTTTTATTGTTAATTTTATTGTTGTTGTTATTTAGTATTTTGTTGTTGTGTTTTTTAATTATATTTTCAAGGTTATTGGTGCAACTGTAACTTAATTTGATAGTGTTGTTATTAAAGATTTTATGCAAAATATTATTGGGGGTGAAGTGTTTTTTAATTAACATGAAAATTTTTTGCCTAGTTTAGATTTTATCATATTATTGTAAGAAAGGTTGAACCAGAGGACTTTGCAGGTTCTATTCTTTTTCTTCTTAATATTAGTAGTATTGTTATTTAGGATGTTAGGATCCAGATATGTTAATGTAGTATTGGGGTAGCCACATTTTTTTAAAGCGCTCTCGTAGAATGGTTTATGTTTATGAAATATAGTTGAGTTGGAGGAGTTAGTGCTTAGTCTTTTTTCTATTGATTTGGGTATATGGTTAATTACGTGTTTGGGGTGGTTGGACCTGGGGTGTATATATAGGGGATATGTGGTGTTTTTTGTGTAGGGTTCATAGGTATCATTGGATAGGTTAAAGGTAACATCGAGAAAATTAACAGTTTTTATATTAGAAGTCACCTCAATTTTCAGGTCCAGTTTCTTCATTTCCTTAATCAGTTTTTTCTTGACGCTTTCACATTTTGGTCCGTTGGAGTTTTCCACTAGTATTAGGCCGTCATCTCTATATATTCCCACGTTATTGTTGGTGATGTGTTTTGTTAGATTGTAGAGGATGAATAGACCCACCAGGTCAGTGGCCTCCGTTGAGTCAAAAGCCTCCATCGCAAAGTCGAAAGGTGTAGGCTGGTCCTTCTTAGTCCATTGGGTGTCTTGGTTTATTAATACCGTTTTTCGGCATTTTTAAATTATTTCAATTTCGAAGGTTTGTATGTCCAAGAATGTGGATGCGAAGTCCAAAGCTATCTCGAAAAGGTTTTTTGTTATGGACGGATAGTAACTGACAATATCAAATTGGATAAATGCAGCCTTGCTCTTGTTGGGTATCATGTTAAACCAGTTAATCGTATCCTCAGTGTTGACCCATTGGGTGAGGTTAAATTTCTTTTTTATCTGGTTCTTAATTCTTTCGAGGATCCTTGTACTTATTTTTCCGATTTCCGGTTTGGTGGGGTTAATAAGTCTGGTTTGGGGTTTAGTCTCTTTAAAGACCACAAAGAACACTTCGAGACTAAACCCCAAACCATAGTTTTAGTTTTCCGGATATTAAGCAATGTAACTGGTACATGTTATGATGGTATAAGTGGTGCCTGGTGCCCATTTTTGGTAATATTGCCAGGTTTCTTATATATATATATATATATATATATATATATATATATATATATATATATATATATATATATATATATATATATATATATATAAATATATATATATAAATATATATATATATATATATAAATATATATATATAAATATATATATATATATATATAAATATATATATATATATATATATATATATATAAATATATATATATATATATATATATATATATATAAATATATATATATATATATATATATATATAAATATATATATATAAATATATATATATATATAAATATATATATATAAATATATATATATATAAATATATATATATAAATATATATATATATATATATATATAAATATATATATATAAATATATATATATAAATATATATATATAAATATATATATATAAATAAATATATATATATAAATATATATATATAAATATATATATATAAATATATATATATAAATATATATATATAAATATATATATATATATATATATATATATATATATATATATATATATATATATAAGAAACCTGGCAATATTACCAAAAATGGGCACTAGGCACCACTTATACCATCATAACATGTACCAGTTACATTGCTTAATATCCGGAAAACTACAACTATGGCGGCCGCGTTACATTATATAAAACATGGGGAAAAATATCTTTTCAGTAGCGTGAAAATTTGATTTAAGAGTAAATGTATTCATTATAAGACCTCGATAGTTCGAATTACTTTTGTTACATTTTTTTTTGTTGGCTTCTCTTAACAGACTGGCAACGGAAGATCAAAGTGTAGTATCTGTTCTTCAGATGTTGCTCTTCAATTTCTTGTTCTCTGTCAGTGGAGGAGAAATCCTTCACGGCTGAGACAATTTTTATTTTTGTTCCTTTTCTCCACGTTAAAAAAAAAAACAACAACAAAAAAACGACCCTGGTGTCTAACTCTGTCCCGTGGGGAGGCATTGTAAATAGGAACAGAACTCGCTACAACGGCTAATTATTATTTTTAATTCTACTTTATTTTTTGTTGCGGTAAAAAGTGAAGATACAGAAGAAAATGATTAAAACTAAGTATTGCAGTGATTAAAAATTAAAATTTAAAAAAAAAAAAAAGGAAAAACTTTCGTTTCGTTTCGCTAGGATAAGATGATGTGTTTTTCATTCTTACATCCAGTTCAGTTTCTTTATACAACTTTAAGACGAAGTATTTTTCGTTGCGGAAGCCGATAAGAAACCTGTTAATATTTTATTTTACGGATTTTAACCGTAGTTCGAAGTTCGACTAATCCAATTAATAAAAGAATGTTCAGTTTTACAAAAATAAGTCTCAATTTTTAATTTTGCTGTATTTAATGTTTTAATGAATTGGACACAAATGAGAAATTAAAAAACAAAACAAAACAAAAAAAAAAAAACAAGACTTAATTGACAAATATAATCTAAACAATTCGGCACATTTAACTCATCCACGAACATTTTAACATGAGGAACAAAACAATGATTACACCGCCTTGCGGTGACTTTTAAATCATTGTTCATTATCAGTTGATTTTCTCTTCAAATAAGTTTACCTTTAAATCGTGTTTTGTATCTTCTAATTTTGTTTCTTTTATATTTTCATATATTTTATTTCTTAATGAATTGGACACACAAAACAAAGTTGTATCAAATTACGAAAGAAATTCTAACAAACAAAACAAATTTTCTGCTTTGAACACAAAAGAAAAAAAAAAAAACACGAATCCCCCCCCCCCGAAATGACAGGTAAGATTTTTTACACTTAAAAAAATTAAATTTAATAACTTCTTAAAATAAGTTTAATTTCATTGCTTTCCAATCAAAAAATATTGTTTTCGCCTAGACGTATAAAAAATAAATTTCGTATTAAAAAATCGGGGTACTCCATGCAGAGAGTGATCCGTGCTAAAATAATAACGTTATTATTTAAAAAGCCATTCTTAATATGGGGAGGGGAGGGTGTTTTATACCTATTCTGTACTTTAACCTTACAATTGAATAATAAAAAAAAACATATAAAACTTTAATTAAACGTGGAAATACGATTAAAAAAATAGCGCGGATCACTCTGCATTAGCACCAAAATCGGCGCTTCTACAGAAGTGGGGCGAGATTTTGTATTCGATCAATGTAGTTTTCAAATAAAAGCAATGGTTTCAACTGATTTTTTTTTGTCAATTCTAATAAGTTATAATGGTAGCTTCCAAACTATGCAGTCAAAATTACGTGAATATTACTGTAAGAAATTCTCTTACTCATTTTTGCCTTTGGCAGAATGAAAGAGACACAGAAAAGCAACAAAGGCTCACCTTAAATTCCAAGAATATTTTATTTACAAGAAAGGTAAAAATGAGTACATAATTGCAAAAGAGTGCCCTCTTTAGCTTCAGCCAAATGGCGGGTAGTTCATGCCTCGAAAGGTGTAAGTAGTTTTCTTCTTGTGGAAGATGCTGATTGAATTCGGCCGCTCGTAGAAATGGTTGAGGGTTCTCAAAATCTTTCCAGACTGGTCAATAAGAACAACGCTCATTGTGATCGATGTTCCATAATAAAGTATGCCCTCCTGCGGGCAATGATGATGAAGTAATTAGTCCATAGAACATTTTGCCTCAGGCTTGTATCCGCATTTAAATGAGCGGAGATAACATATAGAGTACCTATTTACAATGCCTCCCCATGGGACAGAGTTAGACACCAGGGTCGTTTTTTAACGTGGAGAAAAGGTACAAAAATAAAAATTGTCTCAGTCATGAAGGATTTCTCCTCCACCGAAAGAGAACAAGAAATAGAAGTGCAGCATCTGAAGAACAGATGGTATTTATTTGCTCCCCCACTGAGCAAATTAGGCACAAGGCCGTTTTTAATGTGAGGTAAAAACCAGCTCCCCTAAAAGTAGGCAAAAAGGGGGCACTCTGGTTACCAAAAATAATAATTGTCCCAGTATAGAGGGTTTCCCCTCCATTGACTGGTACAAATTATCTTAAGTGCAGCATCTGAAGAACAGATACTACACTTTGATCTTGTCCTGAAGGCCAGGTAAGAGATAACATATAGAGTAGAACCCTGCCTTAGGTCATTAGGCACGAAGCGAGATACATATATAAATATATATATCTGCTTTGCTCGACGCGCAATAGGAATCTGTTTGAAGAAACACAATATTCCCGCCAATTCCTGAATCCTCCGCAGCAACTAAAACAATGCGATTTCATTGGTCAAAATAATCGCGTGATTGGAAATCTAGCAGTTATCGCCCTTGCATTCTGAAATTTCTAACATTACTGAATTATAAAAAAAAAAACAACTTTAATCGGTCGAGACTTGTTTGGGAGTTTTATCGTCACAATATCTCCAGGTCGTACCTTATTAGATATAGTTGGATAACGATCTTGTTTACGTTCTCGAAGAAAGAGTAAGTAATCCTCGTTCCATATCCGTTTAAACTCCTTGAGCAGCTCATCCCAGTTCTTCAAAGATTCCAACAATATCTGTCTGGACGGCAGTTCCCCTTCATTAATTGGTTGAATCTCCATTCTAAGAAGAAGTCCAGGGTTTTGATCTGGGCGCAGGAAGTGATTGGGCGTAATTACCTCCAGTCCAGAGTCATTCGAACTCTCATAGGTTAGCGGTCTATTGTTCACTGCTCGTTGGACATCTGAAATGGCTGTCCACAGCTCAGATTGACTGTAAATAGACCTTCCAACAGTTTTATAGAGGCATTCCTTTAATGTTTTAATCATGCGTTCCCAAACTCCTCCATACCAAGCCGAATGAAGAGGGATCTTAACATGCTTTATATTATACTGCCCAAATTTTTCATCAAATTCGGAAGAAGTTAGGGCCTGATTTAGTAAACTAACTCCAGCAAGAAATGACTTTGCATTATCACTATATATGTGAGAAGGCAAGCCCCACATGTTTGAAAACCTGACGAAGGCCAGTATAAATGTGTGCACTGTCATGTCCTCAACCAGTTCTAAATGCACCGCTCTGATTTCCAAGCACGTAAATATGAGAATGTAAACTTTAGATTGAAGATTTTGGTTTTGAACCCACAGGTGTCCCGTATAATCTATCCCTGTATGTAAGAATGGCCTTACCAGATTTACTCTATGTTTAGGCAGGTCTGTCATCTTAGGATAAGGAAAATGTATCGAGTTGATTTTCTGACAAATAAAGCAGTCCTTCAATATTCCCTTCACAGCCTGTCTGCCTTGAGGTATCCAAAATCCTGACATCCTGATTCTACTAAGTGTAGCCGGCACACCCAAGTGTTTAGCCCTCTCATGCTGATCCTTCACAATTAGATTAGTCAAGGGATGATTCTTCCCGAGCAATACAGGGTTTAAAACCTCATATGGTAGAGTAAAATTTTTTTTGATCCTGCCTCTGGAGCGGACGACACCAGACTTGTCCAGAAATAGGTTTAACTTACTCACAAGGTTCGGAATGGGTTTATCATGAGGTGCATGTAAGAACTTCAATTCAAGGGGAAATGCCTGTTGTTGCATTGTCTTGAACAAGTAGTCAGCAGCAGCCTGTTTACAGTCCAGTTCCTTGCCTCTTGCTTTGGATATAAATTCGAAGACTCTGGAGACCACATGTAGAAGTTTGTTAAAACACGAAAATCTGTCAAAGGCGATGATAGGCTGAGACCAGTTCTCATTACAGGTGTACAACAGGTTCGTACAAACTATTTGCTGGTTGTCTGCACTAAGACAATCCAAAGTACTATCAGGCCAACAGACAGTTCCACCAGACAACCAGTTTGGTCCAGCACTCCAAAAAGAGAAATTTTCCTTAAATTTAGCTGCTGTCAGTCCCCTAGTCATTAGGTCTGCAGGGTTCTGATTGGAAGGCACATATTTATACCTGATAGCAAGGTTGTAATTTGCAAGTATCACTTCTTCCATCTGTGTCACATCCTTGAGGCGATTCTTCGTGAAAATGTTTTTATGGTTCGTCTGCTTGGACATTAGCCAAGTGAGTACAATTTGGGCATCTACAGCCAAATACAAACTTCCAAATTTCGTTCCTTGGTAGGCTCGCAAGATATTACTAAGACATTTAATTGCCAAAAAAACTGCTAATAGTTCCAGCGTTGGCAAGGTTTTAGCTTTTAATGGTGCCACCTTTGCTTTAGCACAAATCAGAGAAGATATACCTCCCTGAACTGCATATACAGAAAATCCATATACCTTTTTTGAGGCATCTGTGAATATGTACAAATCCGCAACAGTATCGCTATCAAGTACCTGTCTTCTAAACGATAACGAATGAAGCGCCGACAAATCACTAGCTAGTAATCTCCACCTTTCCTGCATTTCCTTTGGAATGGGATCATCCCAATCAATATTAGCCTTCCACATTTCTCCCACCAATATGCGACTTTGAATGGTGACTGGGAGACATAAAGACAATGGGTCAAATACACTGGATGCGGCTGATAGTATTTGACGTTTTGTTGCTAAGTTGGGGTCACAAGTTTGCTGGACTAGGCTGATGGAGTCCGACTCTGGGTAATATCTGTAACCCAGAACCTTTTCCCATGGACAACTGTGAGTTGTCAAAGTCTCATCCTTCCTCATCAATTCCTGTAGCTTTGGGCAATTGGTGTTACATGATCGAAGATCAAATCCTCCTTTCTTCAATCTTTCCTTTATTTCACGATATAGTTTTCTCAACACACCTTCCGAATTATTCGTACTGACCAGATTGTCAACATAAAAATTTGAATTCAACAGTTTGGTGCAATCATCAACTGGATATCTAGACGCATGATACTTCAATATGCAGTTCAATATAAAAGGGCTTGCGTTAAAGCCGAAGATGATGGTCATATAACGGTAACATACCAGACGATCATCCCGTTTTAGAAAGAAGCAAAACTTATTTCTATCAGATTGCTTTGATAATCTAATCATCAGAAATGCCTTCCTGATGTCGCCCAATAATGTATATCTATTAGTCCGAAAGAGTAGAGTTAGATTTAACATGTTTCCGGTTAAATTTACCCCTGGGTATGCAGCCTCGTTTAAGGATACTCCTCCCTTGACCTTCAATGAACAGTTGAAGACTGGTCGCATTTTAGTAGTTGCTATGCTCTCGGATTTAAAGACTGGTCGATGAGGGATCCAAATATGTTTATGGAACTGTTTAGGTGAACAATGAAAGGGTTCTATTATGCCCTCTGCCTCTTGTTCGGCAAAAACCTCTAAATATTCCTCATAGAGGCCCTTTATTTCCAGAGTGTGTACCACCCTATCCAACACCTTGAGGGCTACTTGGTGATTAGAGCGCACCTGAGCTAATTTATCAGTGTGCCACGGTAACTGCACCCAGTACCGTCCGTCTTTAAACTCTATATTTCTCATAAACTCCTCCATCTTCTGGGCATCATAGTCGGATAAGGTGTCATTTTCTGATAGCCCCAAAGACTCCACACTGTAAATCCACTCCAGACCTCTTTCTACAGTACTGTCCTCAAAAGCTTCTTTATAGGGGTCCGAATAAGAAGAACACACGTCAAGAACACTATTAACAATGGAGATCGGACACTTAACAGTTCTCATGACTTCTCCATAAACTGGAACCTTGTGTTGGATCGTTTTAATTTGATGGGGAAACATGAAATTCCTGGGATTCCCAAAAGGTATCACTCCTCGTTGGGAAAGCCAAGCTTTCCCATTCATACATTTTATCATTTGTAGGGGTTCCATAAATTGTAACAGGTCCACCCCTATTAACCCTTCCAAAGTTATATTGGCATTTCTTCCTAAATCTGTATCCAGGGTGTAATCCAATTTCGTAAGGTTCTCGACCACAATCGGCAAATTCTCCACTGTATGAATGATGTCTAATTCCTTGTCAATAAGGATAGGTAGCTGCCGCTTTACCCCTGGCGTCAACTCCACTGTTGTGGTAAGTCGCTGAAAATTGCAGGTTTTCTTTCCTAGAAACGTCACAATCTCAAGGTTTACCTCCAAGACAGATCTTGGGTCACAAGCCAGATCCTGCAAAATTCTTCCACTAAAGTACGAATTTTGACTGCCCGTGTCTATCAAACATCGCAGCTTCACAGCTTTGTCTCCTCTTTGTAGTACGATTGTAGTAATCGGCAAAATACACTGCTGCTCACCCAAACCGGTATTGATACATTCATTTGTTGATGTATACGGCATAGGGCACATGATTGTGGTATGGTCCTGGGCTGAACATCGCTCACAATTGCCCTTAGGGCTTCTTTTACAGGGACACGAATCACTGAAATGATTGTTACTTGTGCACCTATAACATAGTCCGAGTTCTTGACAATGACGCCATCTTTGAGGAAATGTATGGTATTCTTCACAAACTTGAGTGGAATGACCATCCCTCAAACAAAGGTTGCAGGTGGTATTCCTCTCCTGGATATGGAAGTTCTCCAATGTTGGTGTTGTTGTCTCCGGTTTTCTGTCTGGATGAATGTATCTACGAGAGCTACCATAATCCAAATCTCTCTGGTTTGCTTCAGGGAGTGCAGCCTTCCAGGATTTTAAGATCCTTATGCCCGTATCTAAAATAGAAGTTAAAGATGGATGCGGTGCCCCTACAGACCTCACTAATTCTTCCTTAAGACGGTTGGGCAGTCTTTGGAACAGTATATGGGCCGCTAATGCCCCTCCGCCTGAATTTCTTTCCATAAATCCATATCCCAACATAGAGTCCAACTCCGACAACTCGTATTTAACCTGAGACAAATAGTTCTTAAGGTATTCAATATCATACCTGCCTCGGGTGGACAGTTTGAATAGGCTAGAGAATATCTCCTCTCTAATGCCCTCTTCATCCCAATAATTATCCTTAAGAATTTTTATCGCGGCATCATAATTATTGGATGTCTCCTCAAGATGATGGATTAGCCGAAACGGACGTCCCGTAACACAAGTCTTGAGGTAGGTTAATTTTTCTCTTCTTGATTTTAATCCCAAAGTGCAATAGTCAAACCTAGTGAGAAAATCTCTCAATGCAAATTTGTTCTCTAAGTTCAGGCCATCAAAACTAGGGCATTTGACCTTAGGCCTAAACATAGAGGTGTCAACTTGAGATGGCTGCATTACATTTGGGAGCATGAAGGGAGGAGAATCATCCTTGTGAACCTCTGCAGTTAAGTTTTGTAAATCTCTTTTCACCTCCTCTTTAAATTCGATAAGGTCATAAGCATGCGGTGCCACCCTATCTCTAGGAAGGAATTTAACCAAGTTTTCCTGAACTTGGTCCACTTTAGAAAGCCACTCGTTTATGTTGTCTGTGGTGTTCTTCAAGGCACATGCATCCACTGCGACTCTTTTCTTTAATTTTTCTAATGTGTATCCGATAATGTTTTTATATCGCTTTATTTTGTGGACCAAGTTCAGGAAAACTTGGTTAAATTCCTTCCTAGAGATAGGATGGCACCGCATGCTTATGACCTTATCGAATTCAAAGAGGAGGTGAAAAGAGATTTACAAAACTTAACCGCAGAGGTTAACAAGGATTTTGCAACAATGGTTTGTTGCGACCTGTGACTAGGTAAAAATTGTAGAACCTTGTCGGTCTGGTAATAAGGGTAACGATTCAATTTCCTTCAGCTCCAATCCCAAACTGAAATCACAACCAAAATTCAGTTCACTCCATCCCTCTTATAATCCAGTTAGCCAATCAAATAAGTTAAACATAACAACTACCAATATAAAAAGAGTCATCACCCACACAAAAGGTTTTTGCTGCCACTCTTCCTGAGAGTCGCAGGTAAGTGCTTCAAGTTTTCTCAACAAATAAAAACGGAAAATTATTCCCTTTTTAATTCTGTGCTTTACGATCGTTTTTGATCAAATATTTTGTTACTTTCTTTCAAAAATAATTTTCCACCATATCGATTTTGGATATAATCTTTTGGATATAATCATCTTAAAAATGCGTGAAATACGTACATACAATTGTTTTCATGTGAAATTCAGTTTTACGATTTCCGAAATTTCGTGCCAATAGTGTAGAAGCACTAAACAGTCTCTTAAAAAAATATTCAATTTGACATTTAGGTTTTTATCAAAAAATGTATTTATCTAAATAATACTTATTTCTTACAAAATAATAATGTTTACCATAAAATAAATAATTTAATTCGAAGTTGGTTGAATTGTTAGACAATTGGGCACAAAAACTGCTTTTTAAGTATTAAATTGTTTTAACTTGAAAAAATATTTTTCTTTCTACATTTACATTTTATCTTGATAGATAATTCTGTTTGGTTTTTAAAGTTTTATTAGGCACCGCCAAAAATGGCCGAAAACTCAAGTTGTTGTTGTTTTTTAAAACAAAATTACATTTATTAAAATCCATTATTTCTGAGTAACTTTTTTTTCCAGAAAGATAAAACCCTGAATTTTATCATATAGCAAACAGAATAATGTAAAACTTTTTCTACTATTTTTAATTAACTTTTAAATGTTAAATTTTCCCAAAAAGTTAACAATTGACATTTTTTTGTCTTGCACAAAAAACGTACTTAAATATTTAAAAAAAAAGTTTTTGAAATAATTAATTTATTTATTTATTGTCTACCTAAGATTTAGGATGATTTTCTAAGAGAATATGCAAAAATATTATAATATAAGTACCTGGATTTCAAATAATTCCACTTATTCATATAGGCAACCAGTTATTTCGCGTCGATCGACACTGTTTAGGTTTACATTCGATAAAAAGCAAACTATGGAAGACCAAACAGGCAAAAAAAAAACTTATTTTTCAGTGACGAAAATTTCAATGTATTATTAAGCTGAGGGCTGGCCAGTACCAGATGGGTGACCATTTGTATGAGTTTGGTTTTTAATGTGTATGTGTGCGGGGGCCAGGCTCCCCAAATTGGGGGGGGACAATTTAAAGCAGAATAAAAAAAAATTGTTTCAGCGCGTTTGGTCCACCGTAGTCAAAAGGCGGCAAACGTTTTCAAACAGGATCGAAAAAAATGATGCTATTTTTAACACAAAGGGCACAATATTTATCGAATTTTTTTTTTGTATCGATTCTTCAAAGCATGCCCTGTTTAATAATGGTCATGCATTATCGCTAAAAAAAAATTGTTAATTTATTTATCAAAGATTTTAAAATGGCTTTTTTCGTATAAATATTTAAAAAAAATTTTTTTGTTTAGCTTAACTTAAATTAATTATTTTACTTAACATATTCACCGAATTTCACACTTCAAAACTCAAAAGCGGGATAATTAAACACAATCGAAGTTCTGATATTCAGACGTCAAAATAAGGTATGCAAACAATTTTTTTTTTTAATCTATAATTCTGTTCCTTACAACAACACAATATGTTGTGTTCAGTTTCAGATGATTATTTTAAGCATATTTGTTCCCACTTCAAAACAAGGGGGGTTTTGTAAGCAAAAATATATATATATAAATATCGTTTATGAAAAATAAGTACACTGTTATAAAGTTCATTCTTCTCCTAATAATCGCTGAAAATTTCGTATTGATCGGATAATTACCTGAAAAAAGTCCGTCAAAAAGTACTGACTTGCCCCCCTCCCCCCAGTTTTGGCGGTGCCTATGTTTTATCCAATGTTTTAGATTTTAGAATGGAGATTACTTCATTTTATGAAGTTTACATAAAATTTAACATTACTAATTAGTAGGAACTTAATGTAGAAAAAATATTGTTAGATTTTTACAATCAAATCTAATGTAGTTAATTCATTAAAAATATCCAAAATCTACCTTTGTGGGGGGGTATTACACTTCAAGTCCTTTTAAAAGATCCGCAAAGAAGCAATTAAAAAAGATTAAAAAAATAAATACTTAAGATTTCGGTACTCATTCAGAGAGTGATCCGTGCTGAAATAATAACGTTATTATTTAAAAAGCCATTCTTAACATGGGGAGGGGGGTGTTTTTTACCTATTCTGTAATTTAACCTTACAATTGAATAAAAAAACATATCATAAAACTTTAATTAAACGTGGAAATATGATTTAAAAAAATAGCGCAAATCACTCTCTGGAGTAGCACCAAGATTTCCAAATTGAGATCACTTTCATATATAAATTTTACGTAGAATGAGCACCCACTTCATGGCCAGTAAACGATCAACAAGACATGTAATCGTTCAGTTTTCATATTTTAGCTATAAACTCGTAAAGGTTTTTCCTTTTTTACTTTTTATCCCAGAGGAGGTGAAGAACCCACGTGTTGTTTACTAATCTGTACTTTCACCTAACAATTTAATGAACAAAATATACCGTAAAATATCCTTTGACATAACAAAACTTAAAAAAGTATCACTGTGATGTTTATTGGGTCGGTTTCTATCAGTATGTTGTTTAATTTTCGATTTTAAGCGATTATCGAGTCTAACAAGATGACCCTCTCATGTCATTGTTTGCTTATTTTGACATTAGACTCAGCCGTATATTTTTTTAAAGTAACTGTAGATGTTTTTAAGCCTGTTCTAAAATAATAGTAAAAAAATAGATTATAAAGAGTAAGTTAACATGTGAAAATAAGTTAAAACAAAAACATTCATCCAATTTGGTAGAATAGTACTGTATTATTTGTTATTTGCTTTTGTTTTGGACCAGTTTTTTCCTATTTTGTGATGATGAAAGTAAAAATAGATAAGCCTAATAATTTATTATACCATACCTGTTCACACTGAAACACTTATCACAATATTCTGTGGATCTATATTAAAAAACCTTGTTAAAGTTTGTGACATATTTCCATTCTATGGAGGTCAGGTGCGAATGAACACCCTATAATTTTATTATACCATATTTCTTCAAACTGAAACGTAATTATCAAAGTATACTTACGCAGATAGATATGAAATGTCTTTATTAAAGTTTGTGCTTATGTCCATTCTACGGAGGCCAGTCACGAACGCAGACCCCACAATTTTATTATACCATCCTTATTTAAGTTAAAACATACTTATCAATATATTATTATGTACATCTCTATCAAAAACACTTGTAAACGTTTTTTTTATTTTTAATTTTTTATTTCCATACTTTGTGGACCAGGCGCATACGCAGACCCCACAATTTTAATGAATCATCATTATGCCAGATCAAACATATCCATTCCTGTGTCTTGATATATCTTCTATCATTATATGCGATCAGTTTTCTATAATAGTCAACCATATAGGAGCCTATTCGTGACCAGACACACACACACAGATGTTTAGCTTTGTATTATAGATATATATTGATATATATATAGTGATATATATACATATTGATATATATATATATATATATTGATTATATATATATTTATATATATATATATATTCATGTATATATATATATATATATATAAAATTTTATAAAGAAGGCAGAATTTTTTAATATAATTAAAAAATTCTGCCTTCTTTATAAAATTTTTCATATTTGTGCATAATTTGAACCAGATGTAACGCTACATCCAATCAGCGTTGCTCAAGACACAACGTTAACCGATGAGCTTTGCCGATTATTAAAGCATAACAAACATTGCTAAAAAAATGAAGGAAACATGTAAATATAATAAGAAACAAAGACAAAAAAAACAAGAAACGACGACCTAGAGTAACAAGTTTTTGTTTTATTTTTTTGTAATATAATACGCTTCTTTTTTTTTTACTGTAATTTGTTTTTTTTGTCCAACTAAAAAATTCAAAACAAAACAACAAATCTTTTTTGTAAGTTTTTGTTTAACAATTAAAGAAACTTTTTTTTTTTCAAGAAATCGTTTTTTGTTTTCGGTAATGGTGGTTCTTAAGATGGGGATATTGGGAAAGTTGTCTATTCCAAAAGCCATTTTTAACATGGGGAGGTTGGGAAGAAGTGTCTATTCCGAAAGCTGTTCTTAACATGAGGAGGTTGAGAAAGGGTGTCCATTTCGAAAGCTGTTCTTAACATGGGGAGATTTGAGGTGCAGGTACTCTTGCATAATTTGACCTGAATTCTCGTGAATTTCCATCAAGCATGGATCTGGCAAGACCGGCAATCATCGGCGTGAGCCGAGCATTGTTCAAATGTTGAAACGCTAACTCAACTTTTTATTTTATTTATTTTATTTTATTTTTCTGTTATGTTTTTAGTAATTTTAGTGATATTAAGGGAGCAGAGGTGACTTTTTATTTTCTGATTACTTACTTATTATTTTTTTAATTGATTTTTTGGGAGTTTCTATATGTATATACATACATCAATATATATATATATAAATATATCAATATGTATATATATCACTATATATATATATCTAAATCTGAACATCTGTGTGTGTCTGGTCACGAATAGGCTCCTATATGGTTGACTATTTTAGAAAACTGATATCATATAATGATAGAAGATATATCGAGACACAGGAATAGGTATGTTTGATCTGGCATAATGATGCTGCATTAAAATTGTGGGGTCTGCGTATGCGCCTGGTCCACAAAGTATGGAAATAAAAAAAAAATAAAAATAAACGTTTACAAGTGTTTTGATAGAGATGTACATAATAATATATTGATAAGCATGTTTTAACTTAAATAAGGATGGTATAATAAAATTGTGGGGTCTGCGTTCGCACCTGGCCTCCATAGCATGGAAATAGGCACAAACTTTAATAAAGACATTTCATATCTATCTGCGTAAGTATATTTTGATAATTACGTTTCAGTTTGAAGAAATATGGTATAATAAAATTATGGGGTGTTCATTCGCACCTTACCTCCATGGAATGAAAATATGTCACAAACTTTAACAAGGTTTTTTTAATATAGATCCACAGAATATTGTGATAAGCGTTTCAGTGTGAACAGGTATGGTATAATAAATTATTAGGTTTATCTATTTTTACTTTCATCATATTTTGCTTTGGTTTTGATACCCCCAAATTCAAAGCTATCTCTTTACAACCCTTCCTTTTTATAACCTATCATACTTTCATGAATCAGAGTCCATTTTCTGTACCAGTAAACATTTCAACCCAGTAAACGATAAGTATTTTTGCTGGTATATATATATATATATATATATATATATATATATATATATATATATATGTATATATATATATATCAGTATATATATATCAGTATATATATATATATCAGTATATATAAATATATATATATCAGTATATATAAATATATATATATATATATATATATCAGTATATATAAATATATATATACATCAATATATGTGTATATACATATATATCAGTATGTATACACACACACATATATATATATCAGTATATGTATATATACATTTAATTATAAATATATGCATATATACATATATATCAATATATATACATATTATCAATATATAGATATCAATATATATATTATCAATATATGTATATATACATATATATATCAATATATAGATATCAATATATATATATATATCAATATATATATATATCTGTTTATGTATATATACATATGTATATATATACATATATATCAATATATATATATATATCAACATATATATGTATATCAATATATACATATTGATATATATACAGTGATGATCATATTTATTGGCTTGGTAAAATAAAAGTTAAATTTTGTCTAATAAATTCTAAAAAAAGGGATTAAATTAAAGAAAATAACAAAGTATATTATGTATTTTTAACTGGCCTTTCCGATGCAGCAATCGGATTTTAGAAAAAATAAATAACAAAGGAACAACAAACATAATTGCAAAAAACCCTTGTTCAAAATTATTGGCACGGCTTTGTTTTTCTTTTAGTATCAGTATAATATCAATCAATTTCCGGTTTACGTGCTTTCTGAACTTTTTTATAACCATATTATGCTTGTTTAACGCTAATTCAGTGAATAATTTTTTTCAGATAATTTTTAGATAGCGATTTATTTAAACTATTATAAGTGACTAAATTATAATTTTCAATCGCCATGGTAAAACTAAGGAACACAGCGAAGACGTCAGGAAGCTTGTTGTAGCATGCCATACCAATGGGGAGGGCTATGATAAGATTTCAAAGAAGCTAAACTTTCCCAAATCCACTGTTAGAGCCATAATAAACAAGTTCAAATCGCAAGGCCACGTTATGAGTTTAGAGGGTAGAGGGAGAAAAAGGATTCTTTCCCCAAGAGATGAACGGAAAATTGTTCGACAAGTGAAACAAAACCCAAGGATCTCTGTTGGGGAGATTGTTGATGAACAGAGCACCTCTGGAGTGAATGTATCTCGACATACAGTTGGTAGAGTTTTGAAGAGAGCTGGTTTAAAAGCATGTCGTCCGAGAAAGACTCCCTTATTGAAGCCTATGCACCTGAAAGCAAGGCTAGCCTTTGCAAAACGTCATATTGATAAAGATGTTGCATTCTGGAAACGTGTTCTATGGACTGACGAAACGAAAATAGAGTTATTTGGCCATAATAAAGTGTCTTATATTTACAGAAAATCTGGCGAAGCTTTCCTGCCTAAGAACACCATACCCACAGTGAAGCACGGTGGAGGCAGTTTGATGTTTTGGGGATCCTTTGCTGCCTCTGGACCAGGGCGACTTGTTAAGGTCACAGGTAGCATAAAAAAGGAAGATTATGTTAAAATATTGGATGAAAACCTGAAAGACTCTGCCAAAGAGCTCTCACTTGGTCGTCGTTGGTGGTTCATGCAAGATAATGACCCAAAGCATTCGGCTAAACTGACTAAGAAATGGCTTGAGGACAATCATATTAATGTTTTGGAGTGGCCATCACAAAGCCCAGACCTTAATCCAATTGAAAATTTATGGAGAACATTAAAATTGAGGGTAATGCAAAGGAAGCCTAAGAATCTTATTCAATTGGAGGATTATTGTCAGGAAGAGTGGGCTAAAATTACTACTGAAGAGTGCAACAACTTGGTTGTAAACTATGAAAAGCGACTGAGGAAGGTAATCAAGGCCAAAGGCTATACAATTGATTATTAAATAAATCGTGCCAATAATTTTGAACAAGGGTTTTTTGCAATTATGTTTGTTGTTCCTTTGTTATTT
The DNA here is from genome assembly GCF_053919585.1 of Euprymna scolopes. Lineage (NCBI taxonomy): Eukaryota > Metazoa > Mollusca > Cephalopoda > Sepiida > Sepiolidae > Euprymna > Euprymna scolopes. The sequence goes on along the minus strand of NC_136500.1, from coordinate 120,200,379 downwards.
ATTTTTTCTAAAATCCGATTGCTGCATCGGAAAGGCCAGTTAAAAATACATAATATACTTTGTTATTTTCTTTAATTTAATCCCTTTTTTAGAATTTATTAGACAAAATTTAACTTTTATTTTACCGTGCCAATAAATATGATCATCACTGTATATCAATATGTATATACATATATATATATACCAACATATATATATGTATAAGTATATACATATTGATATATATATATATATTAATATATATCATTGTTTCTTGTTTTCACTATAATGAATATCATATATAAATTCTAGGTATAACTTTTTCTAAAGTATATGTTTAAAAAACACCTGTATCGACTCTTCCTGTGTCAAGTTATAAAACATCCGATTATTGTCTTTTGTGTATCATAATAAGTTTCGAGTAAACAAGATTGTATGAATTTCATCCAATAATATTGAAAAACAAACAATATGTAAACAATGATACTAAAATATTGAAATTCATTTATTTTTTTATTTACAGATGTTCCTGCTTGATGACTGTTATTACATTTTTATGGATCAGAATGTTTTACTTTAAAAATTATTGATATGAAAGACAACACATGCATGTATTCGAATATGTATATATATATATCATTATATATTATTACATTTTTATGGATCAGTATGTTTTATTATAGAAAATTATATAAAAGACAACATATGTATGTGAATATGTATTTCCTAGAATACTATTCTTTAAAAAAATTATTTTAAATACTGTAGAAAATAAGAAACACTTTGAAGATAATATTCACATATGCGGTATATGTGCTTAATGTTCAAATGGATGGAAAGGTATAAACTAATATAATCACAATTTACAGAAAAGTATGCGGCTTTTGAAAAGACAGTATGGTACAAAAATAGAATCCATTAAAATATATTTTACATACCTAAACGTAAATATTGTATTCTTGTGTAGAGGGGTTATTTTCAAAATACTGCTAGATGATATTATTTAGGATTCATACCAGGTTAAAAGTTTAGTAAAACATGCAAATATACAGCGAGGAAAAGCCACATTCTTGTGAAGTGTGTGGATATTTTTGTTTTAAAAAATCGCATTTAGTGACACATATGAGAACTCACACTGGGGAAAAACCACATACTTGTGAAGTGTGTGGTTATTCTTGTCCTACAAAATCACATTTAGTGACACATATGAGAACTCACACTGGGGAAAAGCCACATTCTTGTGAAGTGTGTGGATATTCTTGTGCTAAAAAATCAACTTTAGTGACACATATGAGAACTCACACTGGGGAAAAACCACATTCTTGTAAAGTGTGTGGATATTCTTGTTCTACAAAATCAACTTTAGTGATACATATGAGATTCCACACTGGGGAAAAACCACATTGTTGTGAAGTGTGTGGATATTCTTGTTCTACAAAATCAAATTTAGTGACACATATTAGAACTCACACTGGGGAAAAACCACATTCTTGTGAAGTGTGTAGATATTCTTGTTCTACAAAATCACGTTTAGTGACACATATGAGAACTCACACTGGGGAAAAACCACATTCTTGTAAAGTGTGTGGATATTCTTGTTCTACAAAATCATTGTTAGTGACACATATGAGAACTCACACTGGTGAAAAGCCGCATACTTGTGAACTGTGTGAATATTCATGTTCGAAAAAATATTCTTTAGTGAGACATATGAGAACTCACAATGAGGAAAGGGGAGCCCTCCACCATAGACAAAGAGGCTTCCTTGGACTAGCTCAGAAAGAGAGCCCTCCACCACGATCAGGAAAAGATTATAATGGCTGCTCAAGAACAGGGATTGATAACCAATGCATTCAAGGAGATTGCTTGTCTCACTAATGACAATAAATGCAGATTCTGCCACATGGAAATTAAAAAGTGTGAGTCATTTAGTATCAAGGTTCTTTTAGGAAATGGCAACTACACAACGAGGCATGATGGAGTATGTAAGTACATCCACTGGACCATCTGTAAAAAATTAAACATCCAATGTAGCAGCAAATCCTGGGAACATCAACCTGAAAGAACAGTTGGAAATGACTTATATATCATACATACGACCATGTAATCTCTACAGCCACCTACCTTGAAAATGCTGCTGTGAAACCTAACATAGTTATGTGGAATAAGTCAGAGAGAGTTGCAACCTTGATTGAAGTGAGTGTTCCTAATGATGGCGGTCTGAACAGAGCTGAAAGAGGGAAACAGACCAAATACCAAAGTCTCATGTATAATATTAAAAGAAACTGGAATATTAAGGAGATATCAATCATACCAGTTATTATAGGTGCCAAAGGGCTTATGAAGAAGAACCTGAAGTCCTACCTAACTAATATTCATGGTAAACCAAGTGCAAAAGAGATCCAGACAATTACATTTAAGAGAACACCGAGGATACTAAAAAGAGCTCTCGGTTGGTTTCAATAAAAAGCAAGGCAATGTTGGCAGCTGGTTTGGTTGCCCCCATACTCAGGATTACAATCTTCAAAAGAAGAAAATTTAAAAAAAGGATAAGCCACATTCTTATGAAGTGTGTGGGTTTTCTTTTTCTGATAAATCAACATATAAAACGTACAGTGGAGAGAAGTTCCATAAAACCGTACTTATGAAAAACATCTTAAAAACTACCTAATAAATATCTCCGGTGAACCAAGTGCAAAGGAGATTAAAAGAATTGAAATTTAAAGGCCGATTAGAATTTTAAAAAAGTTATCTTGGGTAAAATGTATAAATAGCGGATGAATGTATGGCATATGGTAGGTTTCTCTGTATCATGGTTTGTCAGAACAACCTAGCATTGGTATATTTTCCCTACGAGTAAACCCTGACTAATTATTCAAAATCACATAGTATTCATATCCCAAATAATATCTCTAACTCACATAAGCTTTTATGAGAAAATGCTGACAGTGTTATATGGAGTAAATCCAAGAGAGTTGAAACCTTGGTTGAAGTGAGTGTTCCTAATGATTTTCCTGAAAGAGAAACAGACGATGTAAGATATGAAAAGAAACTGGAATCTTAGAAAGATATCAATCACACCAGTTATCATAGGTGCTACAGAGCTTATGAAGAAAAACCTGAAGTCCTACCTAACTAATATTCCTGGTGAACGAAATGCAAAAGATATCCAGACAATTGCACTTAAGGGAACTAAATGATACTAAAAAGAGCTTTCGAATGGTTTCAATAAAATGCAGGACAATTTTGACAGCTGGTTTGGCTTCTGCATACCAAGCATTACAATCTTCAATTGAAGAAAATTAATAATAGAGGAAACAGACACATTCTTGTGAAGTGTGTGGATATTCTTGTTCTCAAAAATCGGATTAAAAGCTTCATTTGAGAACCAACACTGGGGAATAACCACATTCTTGTGAGGTGTGCGGATATTCTTGTTCTCAAAAATCAAAATTAGTGATACATATGAGAACTCAAATTGGGGAAAAACCACATTTTTGCCTAGGGTGTGTGTGGATATTTTTATTCTCAAAAATCACATTTAGTGACACATATGAGAAATCACTCAGACACTATCCTCGAGTGTCTAAGATCTTTCTGTACAGGGGTGTGCCAGAACAACTTGATATGAGGATACTTTTCCTTAAAAGTAAACTCTGACCAAATATTCATGAAGAAAAATTTGAAGTCCTTCCTAACTAATATTCCTGGTGAACTAATTAAAAAAGAGATCCAGGCAACAACGAGGATAATAAAAAGAGATCTCGGTTGGTTTCAATAAAAAGCAATGTTGGCAGCTGGTTTGTCTGCCCCATACCCAGCGTTACAATCTTCAAAGGAAGAAAATTAAAAAAAAAAACTGCATACTTGTGAAGTGTGTAAATATTCATATTCCCAAAAATCATATTTAGTGAGACATATTAAAACTTACACTCGCTGCCCAAATAAGATCTCCTCACTATGGCTACCCCATAGCTTTTCCGAGGAATGGTGCACCTTCCCCAAGTGATGTTACCTCAAGTAATAGCACAAAGCTGGATACTCCACCAGACTAGATAAATTTTTGTTCTGGAATCCAGTAAGATTAAGAGACCAAAATGAAAGATATACTACAACACAAAAATGGTTAATTTGGGAGGGGAAAATTATGTTCTCAATTTCTTTACTAACTCAGTGTTTGAGAGATAAAGAACTTAAATGGAACATTCGAATATCTATGTATCTTATATAGAGTTCAAGTGTTAGCTCCAGGTTGTGGGCCCTTGATTTCTGATAACTTCGACTGAAGTAAAATAAAACAAAAGAGAAAATTTAAATCATAGCAGAATCAAATGTTAGCTCCAGGAGGGAGCCCCTTGATCACTTAAAACTTACTGAACTAAAATAAAAAACAAAACAGAAAAGCCACATTCTTGTAAAGTGTGTGAATATTCCTTTTCTCAAAAATCAGATCAAGTGAAACATATGAGAACTCACATTGGAATGGTGCACCTTCTCCAAGTGATGTTACCTCAGGTAAAAGCACAAAGCTAGATACTCCACCAGACTAGATCAATTCTTGTCCTGGAATCCAGTAAGACAAAGAAACCAAAATGTAAGATATACTACAATGTATGAAAATGGTTAATTTGGGAGAGGAAAATTATGTTCTCAATTTCTTTACTCAGTGTTTGAGAGATAAAGAAATTAAATGGAACATTCGAATATCTATGTATCTCATATAGAGTTTAAGTGTTGGCCCCAGATTGTGGGCCCCTTGATTTCTGAGACCTTTGACTGATGTAAAATAAAACAAAAAAGAGAAAAGCCACATTCTTATGTATACTTTACTACAGTTGTTGTACTTTTGAAAACTTATTCTTATGTATTGACGGAATTCTGGGGTTGTTACCAAAATTTGCTTTTTAAGGTAACAAATTAAAGGGAAAAGGGGGAAAATTAACAAGCAAAGCAAAGAAAAATGACCAAATGAAATAACGACCCCAAATAAATTTAAAACGATCCGAATTTATTTGAAAAAAGCAAAATGTTATGGTTGCTTATATTTTTCTAAGCTCAGGTTTTTAAAACCTGTAAGGTAACATGAAATAAAAATAAACAAATACAAAATACAATTCTTACTTAAAAGAAAGGCTGAAATGAAAAGCACAATCAGAATAGACAATATTCTTTTTTTTTCAAGTCTTTAAATTCAGTCTTTCGACAAAATGTTCTTTTCTCTTTTTCTGGGAAATAAACCATGCAGGTTGCTTTAAGTTTCTTTTTCTCTCTCTTTCTTTTCTCTCTCTCTTTTTGTCTCGAAACAAGCAAAGCCTTCAAAAGGTTATTTTCAAAGTTTGGTTCTCAGAAAGGGGTTATCTTTTCTTCAGCTACCCCAGAAATAATTTTTCCTTTCTTTCTCTGAAAGGGTTGGTTTCTTTTTCTTTCTTTTTCTTCTTTATTCATTTTAAAGGTTGGGTTCTCACTCCTTGAAGAATGGAGGGTCTGAATGGAAAACCTTTTCTCTGAAAAGGGTTGTCTTTCTTTTTTCTGTTTTCAAATAAATAATTATCCCTTTCTCTGAAAGGGTTGGTTTCTTGCTATTTCTTCACCGGTTCGAACGAGGACAAAGAAATAAATCGCTGCTGGCGAGTCTGGGTTAGGGTTAGAGTTAGACAATATTCTTGTTTTCAAGTCCTTAAATTCAGTTTTTCAACAAAAAGTTATTTTCTCTTTCTTTCCTGAAAAAAAAAATCATGCAGGTTCCAAGGTTTTTTTAAAGTTCTTTTCTTTTTATCTCTTCTCTGTCTCTTTTTTTAAACAAAGAAAACCTTCAAAAAGTTTAAAAGTATAGCTCTCTGGAAAAGGAGTTATCTTTTCTTCAGATACCCCAGAAATAAGGTTGGTTTCTTTTTCTTTCTTTCCTTTTCTTTTCCCTTTCTATGAAAGAGTTGGTTTCGTTTTCTTTCTTTCTTTTTCCTAAAAGGGTTGGTTTTTTTTGCTTTTCCCTTTCTCGGAAAAGGGTGAACTTCTTCAATAAATGGTATATTTTGAAACACCATTTTCAAGCACTTAATAAGGGCCTTCCACCCTTGGTGAAGAAGTTGAGTGTTTTACATCGCTGGGCCCAACGAAATTCCAAAAACAAGACTTCACTGTCCGATGTTTTCTTTGGAACTGATCTGAAAAGGGTCTCACAAAGTTGATTGGTATTGTCTTCACAGTACAGCCAATCAGCGTTAAGCAATGCCGATGGCTAGCCAGAAAAAGGAAAGACATTAGCAGAGAGAGGGGAGAGAAAAATGTCTGCGAGGACTTAAATGAAAATAACATAAAAGGTAGAGAGAGGGAGAACGAGTGAGTAAGAGAGAGAGACAGAGAGTGTGAGTGACAGAGACGCGCCGACATTCGCCAGCTGAAAGAGGGCCTTCAGGCTCCAATGACTGCAAGTTGAGGTAAAGATGAGGAGGGGTAATTTTTTTAAACAAAAAATGTGAAAATACAAAAACAAGTTTATTTTTCTTTATATTGAACATTTCATTATTATTTGTTCATATTTCTTAAGTAATTTTTTTAAACAAAATATGTGAAAATACAAAAACAATTTTATTTTTCTTAATATTCAACATTTCATTATTTTGTTCATATTTCTTAAGTATTTTTTAAACAAAATATGTGAAAATACAAAAACAATTTTCTTTTTCTTAATATTGAACATTTCATTATTATTTATTCGTATTTCTTTAAGAATTTGTTTTTAAACAAAAAATGTGAAAATACAAAAACAATTTTATTTTTCTTAAGGTTGAACATTTAATTATTATTTACCAACTCTCAGCCCATGTGGTCGTCAACCGGAAGCCTACGACCACAATTCCCGTGTCACCCATAATTTCCGATGCATGTCACCCCTAATTTCCGGTGCATTCTCTCTAGGTTGATACCTGTCAAACCTAATCTTTTGTGGCCCTGCCACCTTGCTGATTGGAAATGAAAATATACTTACATAACTTTCTATTTCTAAAACTACCAATATAGCAATTAAGCTGGGAATCCCAATACTACATTTCAACGGCCCCATCTTTATACAAATGTCACTTATTTCTTTCCTTCGCTACAAGGACAAATATGAGATTGATACGGTTAAACTTTTGATTAACTTTACTTTTGATTTCAGATTTAAACATTTCAATTAAACTTCATTTTAGACATACATCACTAACTAGTGATCAAAGAGTAGAAACTGTTCAGTTTGTTTTTGATCTATGGGCCATGTTTTGCCATTTCATTATTTTCACATGTTAGAGGGAGGCCAGCCTTGTCGGTATAAAGTATTGTTCACATCTGTCATGAAATGCATCCTCCCATGTATTACCTTCTTCTATACAAAAGATGTGTTTACTTGCCAATTGCTGTAATGCGCTAGGTGTGTCAGAAACCGATCTTACAAATGCGTGAAAAAATATTGAATAATTCCATCTCCAATCTTTCCAAGCATATAGCTATTCGAAAATAACCCCTATTTTTTTTTTTCAATTAAAGGAGAAAAGACCAAATTAACAAAAAATAACTGGTTTAATAGCAAATTATGCAATATTCGTTTTTTTTTAACTCGATTTTCTTTAAAAAAAAGATTTGAAGAAAATAAACGAAATTTAACTTACGCTGATTATAAAAAATCGATATAAATTCCAAAAAATCACTTACCTATTAAAATTACTAATCAACGTGTTGTTCCATTCTTCATTGTTAAGAATTTGTCCATATTTATATTTGAAAATCCATTTATTTTTTAAATAAAATAATTTTTTAAATGCCGATTTGAAAAAGGCGCCATGAAACAAGCATTTTACGTTTTTATTGAAAACCGGAAGTAGTTTTTTTATTGTTTTGACCTACGGATGGACAGAAGGAAGTAAAAACTACACGTTCGTATTAGTCATCTGGCCTTGTCCGTAAAGAAATATGTGTTCCCATAGTTTAAAAATAGTCAAATTTTACTTATAAGATTTTGCCTTTAAAAAAAGACACTCGATGAATTTTTTTCTTTTCTCAAAGAAATACATAAATTTTTGATTTATTATATTTTCACTCTTTTTTGTTGAGTAGTTTTTTTTTTAAATATCTAAAAACAGAAAAAATTCAATGAAATAGAAAAAATTGTCGTCATCGTCCATTACTTACTGGACAATATAAGCAGAACATAGGCTTCCAATTAAAAAAATCAACGTGGTTTAAAAAAAAAAAAAAAGTTTCACATTTTGGACTTTACAGGTAAATTTCCAAAAAACACTTCTTTTTTATTTTAATTTACAATATATTATTTATTCATGTTTTATCTTGAATTTGTGATATATAAAACTTTGATACATAAATTAATTATTAAAATTTTAATAGACATTTCAAAATAGGGTTGAATTTAAAAAAAAAGTTTTTCTAAAATATTATATTCGGTTTATGGAAAGAGCATAAAATTTCACATTGACCCTGAAAATATCGTAAAAATTTAACCAATAGAAAAATTTTGATAGATTTTTAAAATTTAAATATTGAAAAAAAAAATAGACTCGTAAAATTCAATTGATTTCATTACGTAAAAAATGGCTGCATGAATGCGCGCCAACACTTTGTAAACACTTTTTTTTAATATAAAAATAATATTTCTGTTTTTTAAAAACAACTTTAATAGTTTATCTTGGAAGTATACTTCATAAAGAAAATAAACAACCCACTTTTAAAAGAGAAATTACGAATTTTTTAAATATTTTATTTGCAGTTTCGTGTTAGGGGTGTCAAAAATTCCCCCCAAATTCTGATACACCTTGTAACGCGCTACTTTCAATTACAACAAGTCTTTCTCTGTTATTTTCCTTCTTCTTGGGTCAATTTTTTCAAGTTTCAATCTTGTGTCACATCTTACTTCAGTGATTTCATAAAATCACTTTGATTATTTTAGTGTGTGTCTGATAACATGCACTGTGTTATTATGCATTTATAAATGTAACATAAAACTACAGCAAGATCTTGGAAACTTATTCCATTTCGTTTTAGTGCAAATCTCATAAAATCACTTTGCAAGGAGAACTAACTTGTTTTTATGACTATCAAACCACCTATTAAGGGTTACTGGAATATCCATGCTAACTTTTAGTGCTTAATTGTACCGGCTGCTTTGAACTTGAGCGTAGGATCAATGTGTTTTATCAACAATGTTATAAAATAACACGAGCGTATGGAAGCAAGGAGAACAAACGGAAGTAATTTGGTTTCAACCTTTATTGAGGGTCAAAGTGAATAAGCATATATATCCTCAATCAAAGCCGGAACGGTCAGCTGGGCGTCAGGAAGGCCGGAATAGGGATTAGAGAGGTAGGGATCCTGGCCTGATCAGGTTCGGGCAGGTACAGGGGCCTAGATGCTGGTACGGTCTAGGGATGACGTCCGGGACTGGAACAAGCGGTGATATGGTGACTAGGCGCTTTGAATCAAACTGCTGTCACTGAGCTGCCGCTGCTACTGCTGGATGGAGCTGAAGGGAACGGCTATTGCTGCTGCCGCTGCTAGAAAGTTGAGGGGAACGGCTGTCGCTGCTGCTGCTGCTGGATGGAGCTGAAGGGAACGGCTATTGCTGCTGCCGCTGCTGCTGCTAGAAAGTTGAGGGGAACGGCTGTTGCTGCTGCTGCTGCTGCTAGAAGGTTGAGGGGAACGGCTGTCGCTGAGCTGTGCTGCTGGATGGAGCTGAAGGAAATGGCTACTGCTGCTGCCGCTGCTGCTAGAAAGTTGAGGGGAACGGCTGTCGCTGAGCTGCTGCTGCTGGATGGAGCTGAAGGAAACGGCTATTGCTGCTGCCGCTGCTGCTGCTAGAAGGTTGAGGGGAACGGCTGTCGCTGAGCTGCTGCTGGATGGAGCTGAAGGAACGGCTGTCGCTGGTATGGTGCAAAGGGTTGAGGGGAACAGCTGTATCCGCTTCTACTGGTAGCGAGGCGACCTGCTCTGGCCAGCGATCTGCTGGAAGACTGACTTTTTCTCTGACGGCCGGCTTATTTATACAGCACGTGCGGACGTAGTAAAAGGCACATCGGCTCCGGCGTCAAAATGGCCGTCGTATTTTTTATTTGTGTTTGTTTTTTGTGCTTTAATGAATTGTAGAGAATTATCTGTTTGGTGTGTGTATGCATGTGTTACATCGATTTAAAGCTGAGAAAGTTGTGAATGTAACCTAGTCGGTGTCGTATTGTTGGGGTGTTTTGTGGAATCATTATTTGCGTTTTTATGCTATCTGAGTTGCGTTTACGGTAGTGTCTGTGATTTTTTATTTAGGTTTTTTCTTTTGCTGTGCAACTTTCTCTGGAGGTTTTCTATGTTGAAGTAAGGTGCGAGTTATTTTAATGATGTGTGTATCTAAAGAGATGGGATTTGAAATTGTCCTGTGTATTATTGTGTTTGACTACGTTGTAACGGCGAACAGATTTGTCTTAGGGTCGCCATTGTTGCTGCCGTCATTGCCTTGCTGATTTCCGGTTTATTCATGGAAATGTGGAGAGATATGCGAATATAACAACAACAACATCCGCTACACCATCAAAGGCAACCTTCGCCAAGAACCCTCCCATATACAACGAAAAGTTTCCTATCAACACCACTATAAGAACCCCTGCAAAATACCTAACCCTAACCCGCTGCAAAATACTCTCCCATATACATTGAAATGCCCAACTCATCAGAAACATCCACCATTAAAATTATGATGATATTATTAAACTAGATTACACCGTGTTACATATAATGGGGTTAAATCTATAGCGCATATCGATGGTTCATAATTATTAGTATGTAATAAAAACCGTCACATAAAATGAATAGAAAAATCATTTTATAATAAAAATAACGTCAAATGACTTTTTGAGAACCCCTCATGTGAGAACATTTATCGTATTATCTTGTCTTCATGTAAAGGCAAGTAAAATAACGTCAGTGATGTTTTAATATACAAGTAAATATCTTTAATCGTTTAGTTACTCAAAGATCCAATAACGAATTATGGGGTTTTATATCCTTTGGAAGTGTGTGTGTGTGTGTGTGTGTGTGTGTGTGTGTGTGTGTGTGTGTGTGTGTGTGTGTGTGTAAACGAAGTGAGTTTATTCTAATTAGATAAATATTATTCGAATTATGTTAAAACATGCACATTCAACCACTCATTTTTCAAGATGTTTCAGAGACTCCATTACATGAATAACGATAAAAACTAAGGGAAATAACTCTTCTCAACTTCAGAGTTATAACAAGGGTAGATAACAATCACAAAATCCATCAATCACTTTTTAAAATGTTTCACTAGATTGTTTTCAAAAACATGTTTGATTGGATTGCAATTTTTCGTGGAAATAAAAGCTTTCAATCTCTATTTGATGATTACTAAGAATAAAACACAATTAAATGTAATATTGGATCAACACTTGAACGTTTTAATTTGATTGACATTTATTTTCAATAAAAAAATCAATTTCATAGATTCAATTTCAATTAATGTAAAGACTCTTATCTGATTATATAAACAAAACATTATACCTTTCTAAATATTTCTAAATTAACTCTTTTTTTAATAGATATTATATCAAGAGAGAGGGAAAGAGAGAGAGAGAGAGAGTGTGTGTGTGTGTGTGTGTGTGTGTGTGTGTGACAGTGTGTGTGTGTGTGTGTGTGTGTGTGTGTGTGTGTGTGTGTGTGTGTGTGTGTGTGTGTGTGTGTGTGTGTGTGTGTGTGTCAGAGAGTGAGGGGGAGAGAGATCATATAGCTTTAATAGTGAAGGAGTAAGGACATCAAACATTATTAAATAAAAAAGGGAGATCTTATGTCCCTTTGATCAGTGGGAGTTGCCCCCCTTTGTTCAATGTTTTATACTGTGAACTCTCGGACATAAACGTGAATAAACGAGAATTGGTCAGTTGGCCATGTTGATCTGTACGATGATATATCCTCGTCCTCTTCTTATAAATAAAAACCTAACAAAACAAATATTTATAAGATTTATTATTTTTTACATGTAATAAAATCTAAGCAAATACTACAAAATATTTCTTAATTTCAACTGTTACTTCTTTTTATCATAATTTTAAATATGATAAGTTCATAGCGACAATAAATCACTATCAATTATTGTACAACTATATTTTCATAGTTATATAATGGTAAAACCTTAATCTGATATAAATTAACAAAATATGATTCAATGAATTGGATGAAAAAAGAACAAAAATATATTACTCTTGTGTTCACGATAGTCAACTGAAACTAGCTGGAAACGTAATTGAAAATTAAGAAAACAAAACTTTACAAAACTTTTGAAATATTTAATACTAATGACAATGGTAAACATGGCGATATTATTGCAATGGTTGTACCTATTTACTATGCCTCCCCACGGGACAGAGTTAGACACTAGGGTCGTTTTTTAACGTGGAGAAAAGGTACAAAAATAAAAATTGTCTCAGTCGTGAAGGATCTCTCCTCCACCGAAAGAGAACAAGAAATAGAAGTGCAGCATCTGAAGAACAGATGGTATTTATTTGCTCCCCCACCGAGCAAATTAGGCACAAGGCCGATTTTTAAAGTGAGGAGTGAAGGGAAAATGGGGACCAACTCCCCGGGGAGTAGGGGAGCTGGATAGTGACAATTGGTATGAAGGGTTGCCCCTACATTGACCAAGGTCTTATATGTGAGGTTGCCCACACATATGGTCTTTGCTTGCAGTATCTGCCGGAACAGATGGTATTTATTTGCTCCCCCACCGAGCAAATTAGGCACAAGGCCAATTTTTAATGTGAGGAGTGAAGGGAGGGGGAAGGGAAAAAGGGGACCAGCTCCCGAGAGGCGGGAAATGGGAGCTGGTCAATGGTCAGGCATGTGGGGCTGCTCCCACATCCGGTCCCTGCCAGCCACAGCCAGTCACAGCTTGCAGCATCTGCCGGAACAGATGGTATTTATTTGCTCCCCCACCGAGCAAATTAGGCACAAGGCCAATTTTTAATGTGAGGAGTGAAGGGAGGGGGAAGGGAAAAAGGGGACCAGCTCCCGAGAGGTGGGAAATGGGAGCTGGTTAAAGGTCAGGCATGTGGGGTTGCCCCCACATCTGGTCTTTGCTAGTCATAGCTAGTCATAGCTTGCAGTATCTGCCGGAACAGATGGTGTTTATTTGCTCCCCCACTGAGCAAATTAGGCACAAGGCCGTTTTTAATGTGAGGTAAAAACCAGCTCCCCTTAAAGTAGGCAAAAAGGGGGCACTCTGGTTACCAAAAATAATAATTGTCCCAGTATAGAGGGTTTCCCCTCCATTGACTGGTACAAATTATGTTAAGTGCAGCATCTGCCGGAACAGATGGTATTTATTTGCTCCCCCACTGAGCAAATTAATCACAAGGCCGTTTTTAATGTGAGGTAAAAACCAGCTCCCCTAAAAGTAGGCAAAAAGGGGGCACTCTGGTTACCAAAAATAATAATTGTCCCAGTATAGAGGGTTTCCCCTCCATTGACTGGTACAAATTATCTTAAGTGCAGCATCTGCCGGAACAGATGATATTTATTTGCTCCCCCACCGAGCAAATTAGGCACAAGGCCGATTTTTAATGTGAGGAGTGAAGGGAGGGGGAAGGGAAAAAGGGGACCAGCTCCCGAGAGGTGGGAAATGGGAGCTGGTTAATGGTCAGGCATATGGGGTTGCCCCCACATCTGGTCTTTGCTAGTCATAGCTAGTCATAGCTAATCATAGCTTGCAGTATCTGCCGGAACAGATGGTATTTATTTGCTCCCCCACCGAGCAAATTAGGCACAAGGCCGATTTTTAAAGTGAGGAGTGAAGGGGAAATGGGGACCAACTCCCCGGGGAGTAGGGGAGCTGGATAGTGACAATTGGTATGAAGGGTTGCCCCTACATTGACCAAGGTCTTATATGTGGAGTTGCCCCCACATATGGTCTTTGCTTGCAGTATCTGCCGGAACAGATGGTATTTATTTGCTCCCCCACCGAGCAAATTAGGCACAAGGCCGATTTTTAATGTGAGGAGTGAAGGGGAAATGGGGACCAACTCCCCGGGGAGTAGGGGAGCTGGATAGTGACAATTGGTATGAAGGGTTGCCCCTACATTGACCAAGGTCTTATATGTGGGGTTGCCCCCACATATGGTCTTTGCTTGCAGTATCTGCCGGAACAGATGGTGTTTATTTGCTCCCCCACTGAGCAAATTAGGCACAAGGCCGATTTTTAATGTGAGGAGTGAAGGGAGGGGGAAGGGAAAAAGGGGACCAGCTCCCGAGAGGTGGGAAATGGGAGCTGGTTAATGGTCAGGCACGTGGGGTTGCCCCCACATGTGGTCTTTGCTAGTCATAGCTTGCAGCATCTGCCGGAACAGATGGTATTTATTTGCTCCCCCACCGAGCAAATAAGGCACAAGGCCGATTTTTAATGTGAGGAGTGAAGGGAGGGGGAAGGGGAAAAGGGGGCCAGCTCCCGAGAGGTGGGAAATGGGAGCTGGTTAAAGGTCAGGCATGTGGGGTTGCCCCCACATCTTGTCTTTGCTAGTCATAGCTGGTCTTTGCTAGTCATAGCTTGCAGTATCTGCCGGAACAGATGGTATTTATTTGCTCCCCCACTGAGCAAATTAGGCACAAGGCCGTTTTTAATGTGAGGTAAAAACCAGCTCCCCTAAAAGGGGTCACTCTGGTTACCAAAAATAATAATTGTCCCAGTATAGAGGGTTTCCCCTCCATTGACTGGTACAAACCATCTTAAGTGCAGTATCTGCCGGAACAGATACTACACTTTGATCTTGTCCCGAAGGCCAAGTTTGCAATGGTTGTAGTCAATGGTAAATGTGAGGATATTGCAATGGTTGTTGACAATGTCTTATACAAATATCGATTCAATCCACCAGAATCTTTAATATATTCATGGTATTTGTTGAGAGAAATATTAAATCACATAACATTTCAATGCTTTAAAACTGTATAAATTTATGACAAGAAAATTTAATTTCCAAACTATGTGCAATATATATATGTTCATGGTTTAATTACTTAAAAAAAAGTCACATGAAATAAATTTGTAAAAATAATTGTTTGAGAAGATGTGTGGAATATGTTTTACATGTTGATATGAACATTGTAAGTCTTAAACAATTTGTATTATTACGTTACTGATGCCAATATTAAATGCGGTTCATATGTTAAGCTTATTCAGAGTTTATCAAAAATAAAGTAAAAGAAATGAAAATATTGTCGGAATTTATCTTGCTTCCAGATCAATTCGACGCTAAAGTAACTAAGCTGAAAAAAATGACAGCATGGAATAAAAGAGGGGGAGGGGGTAAAGAATGAAATATAAAGGTCTTGATTAGAAACGAAGAAGAAATTTTTCACTTTGCGGGCATTAAACTTAAGAAACGCCAAGGTAACATATTATGAAAAAAAAAAAACATGTAATGAAAAAAATAGCACTGGTTCTTATAAAGATGTGTGTATCCATTAACGAATACAATAATATACAAAATAGTATCTCCTAATCATACTCGGATATGAAATTAATTCTAGGAGTGTACTCACGATTGAAAGTCAGTCAGGCACGTGCCTTTTTCTTTTTTTTGTTTAAAGTCCTTTTAGAATTATCTCTCCCTCCACGTTCGCGTGCAAACCGTAGACACACACATGAATTTCAGGAGCAAGACCTCGTCGCTTGTCCGGATAGGAAATTAAAAAATTCCTTGTCACGTAAAAAGGTATTTTCTTTAATTTCACTCCTCCTTTTCCTAAAATACGCGCAAAACTGTAGCCACGTACTTAATTTTCAGAAGTCTGTTTCGTCACAGCCGGGTATTAATTTCTTGCCGGGTTTTCTTCTTTGAAGGAGGCTCATCAAAATTCCATTTTCAGCGCCGGGCAATGAACCACGTTCACTCTCCACGTCAGCAGAATTTCAAAAGAGAAAGGATCTTGCGCTGGGCTCGTGACGTCATCACAGAGCTAGCATTTTCCTTTTCTCCAAATTAAAGGGAGTTTCGTACAAACCCAAATTATACGAAACTAAAAATTATAAAGGATACAAAATATAAAAAAAATCATATATAAGAACCAGATAAACAAAAATAAATGTAAACAGGGGGGATGCACCATTATTGGTACAAAAAAAATTCCAACAATATTAATGAATTGCTGAACACCTGTATCTTACAAGGTTGTCTCCAGCAAATAAAACACTTATAATATAAACAGATTTCATATAGAATTTCTATCCAATTATGTGCGTAACTAATACCCAGCCAGCCTGAATGATCGGCCCATCATTGGCCCATTACATAACCGAGGATCAGCCGACAAACACTGTAATGGGCCGATGATGGGCCGATCATTCAGGCTGGCTGGGTATTTACGAGCTGAAAAGGCAAAACACACTACATATAACATAGTTTATCTTGATGTTGCAAGGATTCTGTATAATTTCCTACATTCTTTATAAAGACAATTGCACGTAGACCAAGTATATTTCTTTCTTGATTGTTTACTTTGTATTCAAGTGATTCCAAGATATTAATGGCCCCTTTGTATCACGTGATTTGCCGAGATAAATTTATATCCGAGGGTTCTTTTTGTGCAAGTTACCTTCTTTTCATTTTGTTAAATACATATTGATAGCACGTTGTACATTATGTTAAAGTAGCATTTTTCAGGCAATTTATGTAACCTGGTGGGCTATCAATAATGAAAGATCCATTAGAAACGACAGTTTTTTCAATTGATTGATGGCAGTTATATTAAGTGATATTGTCAATTAAAGAATTTCATAAAAGTGGTTGATATATTCTCCCTGGCCTTTATTATCCCTTATCATTTGGGTCTGATAAACCCTTTTTACCATTTTGTTTCATTATTCGATACTCAATCATTGTATTCTCTTTTAATCCGACGTATTAATAGATGGCATTCACTCTTCGGTCATGTTGGTAGTTTTGTTCGAACATGCTTTCCCTCACATATACACACCCACATGTACACACACACGCACATACGCACACACACATACGCACGCATATACACAGCCTCACACACTCACATTCATGCACACACACACACCCAAGCTGTGACGTCACTTCCTTTAAAGTGAAAACCAGACATGCGCAGCCAGAACACCAACTCCAGTATAAAAGTCAACAAAACCTGTTAACTTCCCTTTTTTCGTCTGGATCAGCTTTCGAGCTGCTTAGTCGATGAACCGACCGCGTGCTCTAATGCCACTCTATCTCCCCTTTTGCCTTTGGTCCATCAAAACAGACATGTGCGCGACGCTCTACTGAGCTTAACCCTCCCTTTCTACGGGCCGGCTTGCCACTTCGCGTTTCTCTATTGCATTCCCCTTTCCTTCCACGCGCGTAGTCGTCAACTGCTGAATGAACATGTGTACACCCAAGACTTTCATTTCTCAACAGAAAATAAACGACATGTTTATTTTATTCCAGCATTTGAGTTCTTTGTTTCCTTCATTCAATTCGTTTCATTATTTTTTCTTGTAGCGAGTTAGGGTATTTTATATCCTGGTCCGCAACAGTTTTAGCTCAGGTTGTTAACACTTTCTAATTTATTGATTAATAGAATTATTGAATAACAGATGTATCCTCACGTATATATGAAATGTTGAAAGTACTTGAACAGTTATTTTAGCGTGGTTACATTAGATTTTCATTGTTCAATTAGTGCTAACACTTTCTCATTTATTGGTTAACAAAATAGTATAAAAAATAAGTTGAAACGCTTGAAAATTTCATTTTATGGTGTTTACATTAGACTTATCATTCAATTCGTGTTTAATAACAGTGTTTACATTTAATTGTTATCATTGAATTCGTGTTTAATAACAGTGTTTACATTTAATTGTTATTGCTCAATTAGTGTTTAATAACATCGTGTTTACATTAAATTGTTATAGCCCAATTACTGTTTGATAACATAGTGTTTATATTAGATTGTTATTGTTCAATTAGTGTTTAATAACATAGCGTTTACATTAAAATGTTATTCAATTAGTGTTTAATAACATAGCGTTTACATTAAAATGTTATTCAATTAGTGTTTAATAACATAGTGTTTACATTAAAATGTTATTCAATTAGTGTTTAATAAGAAAGTGTTTACATTAAAATGTTATTCAATTAGTGTTTAATAACATAGTGTTTATATTAGATGGTTATTGTTCAATTAGTGTTTAATAACAGTGTTTACATTAAAATGTTATTCAATTAGTGTTTAATAATATAGTGTTTACATTAAAATGTTATTCAATTAGTGTTTAATAATATAGTGTTTGTATTAGATTGTTATTGTTCAATTAGTGTTTAATAACATAGTGTTTACATTAAAATGTTATTCAATTAGTGTTTAATAAGATAGTGTTTACATTAAAATGTTATTCAATTAGTGTTTAATAAGATAGTGTTTACATTAAAATGTTATTCAATTAGTGTTTAATAACATAGTGTTTATATTAGATTGTTATTGTTCAATTAGTGTTTAATAAGATAGCGTTTACATTAAAATGTTATTCAATTAGTGTTTAAAAACATAGTGTTTACATTAAAATGTTATTCAATTAGTGTTTAATAAGATAGTGTTTACATTAAAATGTTATTCAATTAGTGTTTAAAAACATAGTGTTTACATTAAAATGTTATTCAATTAGTGTTTAATAACATAGTGTTTACATTAAAATGTTATTCAATTAGTGTTTAAAAACATAGTGTTTACATTAAAATGTTATTCAATTAGTGTTTAATAACATAGTGTTTACATTAAAATGTTATTCAATTAGTGTTTAATAACATAGTGTTTACATTAAAATGTTAATGTTCAATAAGTGTTTAGTAACATAATGTTTACATTAGATTGCTATTGTTCAATTAAAATCATAGTGTTTGTCATAAACAGGTTTTTTTTATTGATTATCTGATGATAATTCAAACTATTGCAGTAGACACATGTATAATATGACTTTTGGTAATCAATCCAAGCAATGTCTAGATTTCTCCAATGCTTCATAAAACACTATTTACAAGTAGTATTTGAATTTTTGTCTTTATTTTACTTCAGTTAGTGATTTTTTTCTAAATCTTGATATCAAAACACTTCATGCTGCACCCTGTTTGTTGCGTTTTAGATGTTGTATGGAACCAGGCGAGTGAAAAGCTTCTATATTGTACTGACACAGCAAATTCATCTGTATGTGTTACAGCGTCGTGTCTCAATGTTATGGGTTATGCTGGTTATATTGCCTTTTATGTGCCACGCTTCTGTGGCCTTCTCACGTCAAGGATAAGAACCCCTACCTCGTACATTGAAACTAAAAGATCGTGTTAAGATTCTAAGCATCCATTTAAGTGTAATTGTTTAAATATATCTGGAACTTATTTCACCGGGTATATTTGGCAATTTTGGAATATATTTCTCTGTGAATTTAATAAACTCTAAGTTTATTGAATTCGCAGGAAGTTTATTGAATACACAAGACTGCGGTAACGTTATTTTTTTTCAAAAGCTTAGTTCTAAGAGAATAGTGTCTATATATGTTTTAAGATTTGGTCCCTCATATTGTGCTCTATTCTGAATTGTTATTTGGAATAGTTTCTTTGGTCACATAAGGATTTGATTAATATTTGATCTCATTATATACTGTTATGTTTGATGTTCATCTTTGTCGCCAACTGGTATGCTTGCAGGTTGAACCAAATAACGTATAAGGCAATACAAATGAAGACTCAACAAACAATGGTAGATCAATAAGAAGTGTATTAGGAAAAGTATATTTACAGTATATTTACATAATGGTTGTCAAGTAAGAGGGTCTTGGCTGGAGAACATATCTGCTCTCGGCTCGGCCTTCAGTGGCTTCTGGTTAACACACACTCAGACTAACCGAGTCTTGCTATTTATGTGTAACATTATCCACATATGTAAATGAGTGGGTGCCACCACAACATATACCATTCACGTTATTTTCTTTTTGTAAAACTTTAGTCTAAAAGGGATGGTATCTATGTATATCTTTAGATTTAGTGGCTCATATTTTGATATATTTTGAAGTTTCTTCAATCATGTAAAGGTTGTTCACTATAATATATAATCATATTGTGTTATATTCTGAATTTTTTAAAAAAGTTTCTTCAATCATTTAAAGGTTTCTTGTTATATACAATCATATTTCGTTATATTCTGAATTATTTGAAAAAGTTTCTTCAATCATTTAAAGGTTGTTCACTGTAATATATAATCATATTGTGTTATATTCTAAATTGTTATTTGAAAAAAGTTTCTTCAATAATTTAAAGGTTGTTCATTGAAATATATAATCATATTGTGTTATATTCTGAATTGTTATTTTGAAAAGTTTCTTCAATAATTTAAAGGTTGTTCATTGTAATAGTTCTTTATTTGATTATTAAAGAATATGAATTTTTCTAATTGTGTGTATTTTTCATATGTAGTCTCACTAAAATTAACTCATGAGAACAAGAATAATCACATGTGCAAGAATATGGCTTTTCATTGGGGTGAATTCTTATATGAGTAACTAATATAATTTTATAGAATAAGAAAAAAATGTGGCTTTTCTCCAATGTGAGTTTCATGTCTCACCAGTCTTAATTTACAAAGATATGCCTTTTCCATTTTTAATTATATTTTACTTCAGTCAAAGTTCTCAGAAATCAAGTATTGGCTTATGAGCTGGAGCGAACACTTGACCTCTATATGATATTAGAATTTTCCCTTAAAGATGATTTTTTAGAACAACAATATCCACACACTTCACAAGAATGTGGCTTTTCACTTTTTTGTTTTATTATACTTCAGTCGAAGTTCTCAGAAATCAAGGGGCCCACGACCTGGGAGTAATACTTGAAGTCTATATGAGATACATAGATATTCGAATGTTCCATTAAAGTTCTTTATCTCTCAAGCACTAAGTTAGTACAGAAATAAAGAACGTAATTTTCCTCTCCCCAATTAACCATTTTTATACGTTGTAGTATATCTTTCATGTTGGTCTCATGGTCTTACTGGATTCCAGGACAAGAATTTATCTAGTCTGGTGGAGTATCCAGCTCCGTGCTATTACTTGAGGTAATATCACTTGGAGAAGGTGCACCATTCCTCGGAAAAGCTGTGGGGTAGCCGTAGTGAGGAGATCTTATTTGGGCTGCGAATACTATGTGATTTTTTTAATATTTGGTCAGGGTTTACTTATATTTAAAAAGTATCCTCATGCCAGATTGTTCTGACAAACCCCTGTACAGAGAGACCTTACACACTCGAGGATAGTGTCTAGTAGGCATTCAAGTTCTCTCCGCTTTCACTTAAAAAAAAAGAAACAAGTGAAAGCGGAGAGAACTTGAATGCCTACTAGACACTATCCTCGAGTGTGTAAGGTCTCTCTGTACAGGGGTTTGTCAGAACAATCTGGCATGAGGATACTTTTTAAATATAAGTAAACCCTGACCAAATATTAAAAAAATCACATAGTATTCGCAGCCCAAATAAGATCTCCTCACTACGGCTACCCCACAGCTTTTCCGAGGAATGGTGCACCTTTTTTTTTTGTGTTTCATTTTACTTCTGTCGAAGTTCTCAGAAATCAAGGGGTCCACTACCTGGTGCTAACACTTGAACTCTATATGAGATACATAGATATTCGAATGTTCCATTAAAGTTCTTTATCTCTCAAGCACTGAGTTAGTAAAGAAATTGAGAACATAATTTTCCTCTACCCAATTAACCATTTTTATATGTTGTAGTATATCTTTTATTTTGGTCTCTTGGTCTTACTGAATTCCAGGACAATAATTTATCTAGTCTGGTGGAGTATCCAGCTTCGTGCTATTACTTGAGGTAACATCACTTGGAGAGGTTCACCATTCCTCCTAACAGCCAATGTGAGTTAGCCATACTGAGACCTTAGATACTCGAGGAAAGTGTCTAGTAGGTATCCAAGTTCTCAGTGTGAATTCTCATATGTATCAGTAAGTCTGAATTTTTAAAAACAACAAAATCCACAAACTTCACATGAATGTGGCTTTTCACTTTGTTGTTTTATTTTACTTCAGTCGAAGTTCTCAGAAATCAAGGGGCCCACAATCTGGGGCTAACAATTGAACTCTATGAGATACATAGATATTCGAATGTTCCATTTAAGTTCTTTATCTCTCAAACACTGAGTTAGTAAAGAAATTGAGAACATAGTTTCCCTTTCCCCAATTAATCATTTTCATACGTTGTAGTATATCTTACATTTTCCTCTCTTTATCTTACTGTATTCCAGGATAAGAATTTATCTAGTCTGGTGGAGTAGCCAGTTTCCTGCAGTTACTTGAGGTAACATCACTTGGAGAAGATGCATCATTCGTCATAAAAGCATAGTGAGGAGATCTTATTTGGGCATCGACTACAATATGATTTTGAATATTTAGTCAGGGTATACGTCTAAAGAAAAGTATTCTCATGCCAGATTGTTCTGACAAACCTCTGTACACAGAGACCTTAGATACATAAGGATGTTGTATATATGTATTCAATTTCTCTCCCGATTTTTATTTTACTTTTGTTAGTTTGAAGAGATCACAGGGTTCCTTCCGGGAGCTAACACTTGATTCTATTACAGTTTAAATTTATATCCGAGGGCTCTTTAAAGGATAGACACTGTTCCCTTTATGGCTGCTATCTGTATTTCTTTACAGCTTGGTTTTCCAGGGATTGCTTCTAAGTATTTCTGAAGGTTCTTTATTATTAGGCTAGTTGCTCCCGTCACAACTGGTATAATGTTTATTTCTTTCAGACACCATGTTGTTTTTAGATCATTTTTTAGGTCCTGATATTTTGTTATCTTTTCCCGTTCTGCTCTATTAAGGCTAAAGTTGTTTGGAACTGTGACGTCGATAATGAGTGCAGTCCTTTCGGGCTTGTTCCATATTACCATATCTGGCTTGATGGCCTTGTATTTTATGTATCTGCCTGCCTGTATGTCTTTGTCGTAGAACACTGTCACTTTTCCATTTAATGTTATCGGTGGTGGTTCATGTTCCCAGATGTTCGACGACCTATCTAGTTGCATCCCTCCACAGATCTTCCAATGTAAGTATCTACATACTTTGTTGTGGCGAGCAGTGTAATGACCATCAGCTAGAAGGATCTTGCATCCAGACATTAGGTGGCTTGGGCTTTCAACAGCTGAGTGACAGAATCTGCATTGGTCGGTATTTTGTAGACCAGACATTTTCTTAAATCCATTTGTGGGTAAGCCTTGGTCTTGTGCAGCTATAAGTAATCGTTCTTACTCAAATGGAAATTTGTCACTTTTAAGCCATTGTAATGAGGCCTCCTTGTTAATGTAACTAAGGTTCAGTCCTTCCATGATCCCGCCCTCTCTCTGATGTTAGTGCCATCCTTCTAGTCTTGTCTTCAGTTCGCTTTTTGTATACTCCTTTTTCTTCTTTTGGGCGATTAGGGTTGCTGGGTTGTCATATTCTTTTATTGTGTTGTCCAGTGTGTTACCACTGAAATTTTCACCGAGCTTTGTAGTTGACGTCTGCTGAGGCAGACATTTGGTGTGATGTTTATTCACCATTTTTATTTTGGGGTCAGAAGAACATTTGATATATTGGCCTATGCTTACATTGAAGCTTGGTATGCGTGGTTTACTTCAATGAGCTCTAAACCACCTTCTCTCCCTGGTAAGTACAGCCTGTCTATGCACTGATGTTTGGAACTTGTGACTTTATGAAGGGCCAGTATTTTCCAAGTTTTTACGTCAAAGTTATTGATGCAGTTCTGTGTCCAATTGATTATGCCAAATCCATAAGAGACAACGGGTTTTGCCATTAATTGATGGCAGTAATTTTGTTTTTCGGTGAGTTCTGATGAGAGGATTATTTTAAAGTCGCTTGAAGTATTCTCCCTGCACTTTTTCTCTCATTTTTCCATGTTTAAGTGTCTCATTCTCCTCTACTCCCAGGTATTTATAGACAGCACCCTCTTCAAGGTCTTCAATAGACTCAAGATTAAAATGTTCTGATGCTGCCTTTTCTCCTTTCCTTATGGTGCACTTAGCGCATTTGTCGAATCCAAATTCCATGCAGATGTCCTCTGTATAATTTTTAACAATATCGATCAGAGAGACAAGTTGTTTCTCGGATTCTGCATAGAGTTTCAAGTCGTCCATAAAGAGTAGATGGTTTACTCTTTTATTTTCTTCCTTCTTTCTGTCCATGCTGAGATTGTATCCAGCATTGGATCGCATAAGTAGCTTACTTAATGGATCCATTGTGAGGCAGAAAAGGAGCAGTGAGAGGCTGTCTCACTGGAATATTCCTCACTTGATCTTTATGTTTTGGGTGTGTATCCTTCCTTCTGTGTGCTGCATCTTGCCATTAGTTTTGGAAGGAATGATGTAATATCAGTGTGCATATTGTACAACTCCAAACAATGAAGTATCCAGGAATGAGGTATACTGTCAAAGGCCTTTTTTTAATCAATCCAGGCCATTGACAGATTTCTTTGTCTTCTTCTGCAGTCTTCTTATTGTTCTGTTTACAAGGAGTTGGTCTTTTGTGACTAGCCTTTTCCTTGTACACCTCCTCTACTCACTTTCAAGGTAATAACCAGAAACCAGATGGTTGTATGTTGCATCAACGATTATCCCTGTTAGGAGCTTGTAGGTTTCCCTGGTGTGAGTGCTCATGAAAGGATATCCACACACTTAACAAGTATGTGGCTTTTCCTCCATGTGAGTTCGCATATGTCTAACTAAACCTGATTTAAGAGAACAAGAATAATGACATATTGTGCAAGAATGCGGCTTTTCCCCAGTGTGAGTTCTCACATGTTTCACTAACATTGATTTATCAGAACAAGAATATCTACACACTTCACATGTATATGGCTTTTCCCCAGTGTGTGTCCTCATGTGTTTTACTATATATGATTTTTCAGAACAAGAATATCCACACAATTCACAAGAATGTGGCTTTTCTCCAGTGTGAGTTCTCATATGTCTTACTAAATGTGATTTTTCAGAACAAGAATACTCGCACATTTCACAAGAATGTGGCTTTTCTCCAGTATGAGTTTTCATATGTCTCACTAACTTTGATTTTTCATGACTAGAATATTCACACACTTTACAAGAATGTGGCTTTTCTACCGTATGAGATTTTACATGAGTCACTAACTGTGATTTATGAGAAAAAGAGTATCCACATACTTCACAAGAATGTGGCCTTTCCCCCGTGTGAGTTCTCATATGTGTCACTAAATATGATTTTTGAGAAAAAGAATATCCACATACTTCACAAGAATGTGGCTTTTCCCCGGTGTGAGTTCTCATATGTCTCACTAACATTGATTTTCGAGAAAAAGAATATCCACACACTTCACAAGAATGTGGTTTTTCCTCAGTGTGAATTCTTTTATGTCTTAGTAAATCTGATTTTTGAGAAAAAGAATACTCGCACACTTCACAAGAATGTGGCTTTTCTCCAGTGTGAGTTCTCATATGCCTAATTAAATTTGGTCTCTGAGAGCAGGAATATCCACACACTTTACAAGAATGCGGTTTCTCGCCAGTGTGTATTCTTATATGATTCACTAAATTTGATTTATTAGAACAAGAATATCCACATATTTCACAAGAACACGACTTTTCCTTACTGTATACTTGCATGTTTCAATAAAATTTATTCTAAAACAACAGTATCCATATAGTTTTAAAGAATACAGAATTTATCCTCGCATTTTAATCTTAATTCAGTAATGTTGAAGCCATTTGATTTAATGCTTGGAGAAACTAAAATATAGTAGTTGTCTAGTGTTACTTATGCAAAATATTTTTAGTGCAATAGTTTCCCATACTGTATAAAAAATTGTCTTTTCCAAGGTAACATATTTCTTTTTCAATTTTTGACTTGATTTCTTCATACGTTTTGATGCATTTCGACATTAGACTCAGTGATTAATATTACCGTGATGTGTGAGTTTTCAACACTAATTCGAAGGATTTGTCAAATGGAAATACCCAGTAAAAAATGTTTCCACTAGACTCGATCTGGTCTTCCTCATTAGTCAACACTTTTCAGTATAATAATATTTATCAAAGTATCCACTGAAATCTAATAGCGCTCAATCAGGAACATCTGTAAATAAAAATAAATGAAAATCAATATTTTCATTATTTACAGCATTTTATATTTTTATAATTTGCATTAACATCGTAATAATTTGTTTATTACATTCGTCAATTTTATTTGATTTAATAGAATCTAACATCTGAGGAATATACATAAAATAAACGGATATTGGCAAAGAAAACAGTCGATACAGATTATTATTATTGTATGATATATTCTAGAGAAACTTATATCTACTACGTTTGTATAATTTTTGTTATAATAGGAGAAGAGGAAACATATAGATATCAATTCAGCTTTTTTTTTACATAGGAGTCATCACTTATCAAGGCCTAGAGGCCACTCGAGGATAAGGGTTAAATAGTGTACAATTTCAAAATCACAGTAATCGTTAGTAGTGGAAATTCGGTAAATTTGTTAACTTAAATGGAACGGCTCATTAAGAACTTGTTTACATTGGACTTGAAGACGACAATATTGTAGTAAGCTGGAAAGCAGGCCAATGGAAAACAATTTCATAAGCGTGCAGAAAGAAACCTTGTTCGTGGAATCTATGTTTCAGTTTAGGCACAAATAAAGAGTAGGGGAAATTATTGATAATGTTTTCAGCTAGAGGAGTGTTTCTCATGACAGTTTGGCGAGAGGGGACCATAGATTGGAGTTTAGACGAGCACTTGACATGAAAACAACGATAAAGCAGAAACATGCTCACAACGTCTCTTCTGTGAGAAAGAGGTTGCAGGGAAGTGAAAAGGGCGTCCCCTATTAGGCAACAAGGACTATTTTGAACTCTATAAAGGCAGGATAAGATTTTTCTAGCAGCTCCTACGCAGATGTAGCAACAATAATTTATTCTTATAAATACATGGTTCTTACATAGATAGAGAATTGCATCAGCAGCAAGGTATCTGCTGATTCAATAGAAGGATTGCACCATTTTTCCAGTGACCTTGACAAGGGACTTGATGTATGTGTTCCATTTCAAATCAGGAGTAAAGATCAGACCCAGAAGCTTGTCAAAGCATGAAGCCTCCCAAGACGAAAGCTATTCATTTCAATTGATGCCAGATGGGGATGAGAGCGTTGACGATGTAAAATAGAAGCTTGGTTTTAGATGTATTAAAAGTAACCAGCCACTCTTTTCCCTATTGTACCACGTGCTCAAGATCAGGAGAGAGAGAGAATCAGAGAGAACTTGGTCGTTACCGGTATTTGGTGTGCTACTATAGATGGTAGTGTTGTAAGCATAAAAGTCTACGAATGATCTAAAAATGTGATTTAGAAGATCATCAATGTAGATAAGGAAGAAAATTGGGCCGAGGAATATAAATAAAACACTTCCTTACGAATGTCCCTAAGTATATACTGAAAACTTTCAGATATTTTTCAGAAAAAAAAGTGTGTGATGTGCTAAGCTATGCATTCTAGAAAGAGACTAGTTATATATGAGTAGATGCATTCTAGAAAGACACTGGTTATATATGAGTAGATACATTCTAGAAAGACACTGGTTATATATGAGTAGATACATTCTAGAAAGACACTGGTTATATATGAGTAGATACATTCTAGAAATACACTAGTTATATATGAGTAGATACATTCTAGAAAGACACTGGTTATATATGAGTAGATGCATTCTAGAGAGACACTAGTTATATATGAGTAGATGCATTCTAGAAATACACTAGTTATATATGAGTAGATGCATTCTAGAAAGACACTAGTTATATATGAGTAGATACATTCTAGAAAGACACTGGTTATATATGAGTAGATGCATTCTAGAAAGACATATATAATAGTATCTTTTCAGTTTGGATTGTCTTCCCAGATTTGATGGAAGACTTGGCACATTTGTCCAATCCAAATTTCATGCCAACAGCTCTGAAGAACTTATGCACGACCTGCAAGAGTTCAATCAAGTCGGCCTCTGAGCTGGCATACAGCTCAAAGTCATCCATTAAGAGCAAATGGTTGATTCTTTTGTTTGGGTCTTGTCAGCCCTGACTCAGATTGTAGGCACATTTGTGTTTCATCAATCGTTTCCTTAACGGATCTATCGCCAAGCAGAAGAGTAGAAAGGGTTAAATTATTTCCTTGAAAAATTTCTCCTCTGATGGTCACGTCAGAGACCTTTACATTTCCTTTCATGTGGCTTAATATGAAATAAATGAAAGTCAATATTTTAAGTATATGCAGTATTTAACTTTTTTACTATTTGCATTCACATATTCGGAATTTGTTTGTTTATTGTTTTTAATTTTATGTGATTTAATGGAATCTAAAAAAAACATCTGAGACATATAAGTTAAATAAACGAGTATAAGCAATGAAAACAGTCGATACATATGATTCTTATAATATGATATATATTCTGGAGAAAATTATATCTACTACTTTTTTATGAATTTTTGTTGTAGAAAAAGAAGAAACATATATATATATATATAGCCTTGATAGAGTTCAAAATAGACTTCGTAGCCTCGTAGGAGATGTCCTTTTCTCTTCTTTGCAACCTCTATCTCACAGAAGAAATGTTGCGAGTTTGTCTCTGATGTATCGTTATTTTCATGGAAAGTGTTCGACTGAGCTTCAATCTATGGTCCCCCCTTGCCAAACTTTCACAAGAAACACTCGTCTAGCTGTAAACACTATCAATAATTCCCCCGACTCTTTATCTGTGCCTAAACCTAAACGTAGATTCCATGAACAAAGCTTCTTTCTTAGAACTGAACGCCTGTGGAATTGTCTTCCGTTTTCCTGCTTTCTGGCTGCCTACAATATGGTTGTGTTCAAGTCTAACGTAAATAAGTTCTTGATGAGCCGTTCCATATAAGTTATCAAATTTACCAAATTTTCATTACTAATGATTACTATATTGTCCAATTTCTACTGTACACTCTTTACCCCTTATCCTTGAGTGGCCTCTTGGCCTTGATAATGTGTTGATGCCTATGTAAATATATATATATATATATATATATATATATATATATATATATATATATATATAGCCTTATGTAGTGTGAAACTTTTGTTTTAATGAGAGAAAATGTCGATTCCTCAACAGATTTTCATTGCATACAATTCTTTCTGTTACAATAACTGCCAAGGAGAATGAAGTATTAATGAGGTAAAACTGACGATATGAGTCCGAGAACATATGCTGAAAAGTCAAATTTAAAATCCTGCAATGTTATACAACATGTGTATGCAAATGACAACGTGGAACTCATTTCAACAACAGCTTGTGAAAAAGATAATTGTTACAATTCATTCACGGTGTCAGTACTGGAGAACTGGACGACTAAACATCTCTTAAGGATCAGTAAGTAGTTATTCGGAAGGATTGTTTCTAGGAACTACCAACTCTTGTTTTACCGCATCCACTAAAAACATGGTTCACCGGGTATGTATAAATGAAAACTCCATATATTTTTAGGTTAACGTTTTTCCTTCAAAAACAAAAAAAAGATGAAATTTATATGAGTGTAATTATCTTTTTTACATCCAATCCTACATTTGTATTAATTGTTAATAAAAAGGTGGAAATTGTAAAGTTTTTGTTCACACGTTCAAGTAATATTCTATTTTATCCCGTTTTGAAAAAAGAGATATAATAGAGGGCATAAGGTTCGGTTTTACACAAATATGGAAACTTGCATAGATTTGCATACAAAAACGATTAAGACAGTCTGCCTTAATTTAAATCCCGATACAGCAGTAGAACCACAATAGAAAATGGAAGATAGATTTGCAAAACTGCTACTGGAACAACAACTATGAAAAAGATGCTACTGAAAAAACAAGTCAAAACATTTGAATACTAAAAACTTGAAAATATACAAAAACCAAGTTACAAAGATTAACAGTGTGTTCCCACCTAACACAATCTTAAATGTTATAGATAATTTAATTTATGCCCCAAACGAAGGAAAGAATTTCGCTTTGTACTTTTCAAAGTAAAAGGACCTGTATAATAGTTGTTTGAGTTGATTGGGAGAACTCTAAAAGGATCGTTTATTGCTTGTTAACTGGGACCACACAGAAACCCCTTGGATGACATTCTACCATGAAATACCTGTGATTATCCTTTTCGGAAATTGTAAAACCTTCAAATACCTGATATACTTATAAGGATCGACATCTGCAAAAGACTGAAATACGTGTCAGATTTTTAACAAAACTGACACTACAAATGTTTAACGTTACAAAGAATCTGACGTTGTATATATAAGAAAGATACATAAAAAGTCAAAACACTATTTTGCAGAAAAGAAATTTAAAATAAACATTGTTTTACCCATCGACAGAAAGTACAATTCACTGAAAATCAAAACAAGTAAAAAAAACAAACAAATTCGATGTTATTGAGACGGTAGTATGCACTGAGCCAAAACAATGCATACAAATAGAATTAAACATAAAAGTGTAGGAAAGAACAAATATAAAAATCGGGTAACACACTCTGCAAATAAATTAAAAAGACGAGAAAACTATATGGAAATATTTGCTAGTGGAAATAGTAAATAAAATCGTGATGTTTAAGTTACATTCGCAACGAGATTATCGATTATTAATTTCTTACATGAAAATAATTAGCAGAAAAAAGAATGAAAAAATAAACCCGACATTATGTAAAAAAGATACATAAAAAGTCTAAACATTATTCTACAGAATTTAAAAAAAAACATTATTTATCTCATAGATAGAAAGGATAATTAACTGAAAATCAAAACAACTCACCATACTAAGTTGATGTTATCGATACGGTCGGATGAATTGCATCAAACAAAATGCGTGACTTGTAACAGAATTGAACATAAAAGTTAAGTAAAGAACATATATAAAAACCAGGTACAACACTCCACAAACAGATTAAAAAGACGAGAAAAATATACGGACATATTTGCGAATGAAAATATAAAATAAAATTGTGATGCTTAAGTTACATTCAGGAACAGACTTATCTATCATAAATTTCTTATATGGAAATAATTAACTAAAAAAAAACAACCAGAACATTGAGTCGAGAATTTATTTTTAATGTGAAATAATCCCTATTCTTATATTAAACGGTAAAACAAACAAATTAAAAGTTTTTTGTTAAGAAAAACAGAAAATCCTTTTGAGACAGATTTTATACAAAACGTCAATTCGTGGAATTTGCTCATTATAACGTTTTGTTAAAATGTTGAAACTCTAAGGACTGAGAAGGAAAATCTGAGAAGGGAAATATAAAGTCAGAATTAAGAGGGGTTTTTTCAGCCAGTCTGGGAAAATGCACAAAAATGCAAAAGAATGCGCGAGCCTTTTCAAGTCTCACACAAAAATATGCGTTCACATTTCAAGCTATATTACTTGTCATATACATACGCACACACAAACATACGCGCCCACGTCCACACACGTACATATATTCACGTTCGCGTACATACACTCACATTCACATGTATATACACACACGCTAACGTACACACATGTACTCACATACATGCACGCATGGACAACGTCACTTCTGCTTTCAAAGGAAATACACACATGCGCAAAAGACCAGCGGAAATACCTATAAAAGAAAGAGCAACAAGCGGCTTCTCCCTTTTTTTCCGACCTGCCTTTCTGAGGTGGTTGGTTGGCGCACTAGCCGCCGCCGTTTTGGCAGGCATGCGCACACGCATACCTTACACCACTTGCTACTATGTGGAACAAAAAGCTAACAGACCGTACGTACACATTCTCATTCTTTCTCCCTCTATCTACTACTGGTCCCTGAGAACACCTTCGCGTAGCTGACTGCTAACTGACGTCAACCCTCTATCCTCTTCTTTGTCTACATGATGGACTGCCATTTCTCGTTCTATTACATTACTCACTTCTCTTCCCACGCGCGAACAAACGATAGTGACCCGAACTTGAGATGAACACACATTTCCTTTTCTTTCTACAACACCAGTCCCGCAATGAACGATGGTTACACGCGCGCAGACATGAACACATGTTATATCTAAAACATTCATTCTTTCAACAGTAAATAAATGACACGTTTATCTTATCCATCAATTTAGTCTTTGTTTCCTTCAATTCCATTCGTTTCATTATTTTTCTTGTAGCGAGTTAGGGTATTATTATATCCTGGTCAGCAACAAGAATTAGACAACCAGTATTCCAGAAAAAAAAAGAATTTGCCTCATCAGTGTAAAAGAAGACAACAAATTGCGGTTCTAGTGTTGGCACGCTAAACCAAACGGGTTTATACAATTGCATAAACAGACAGGCACCTTTCTAAGGACTTCTGTGGAAACTTTTTGCAGCAATCACATTGAATGCGTGGCCATGGTAAAAATTTTTTAAATGCTTTCACTCCACCAATATTACCTTGCACAACTAGTAACAGCTTGTTATGATTAAAAGCCAACGTGAAGGAGAAGACTATGAGACAGGTTGACATTACAACGTTAGCAAATACTTGAAAGGAAAGACCGACGCAAGGAAGTCCAATCTCGAGAGAATCCCCTAAAGTTATAACAGTGTGAAAAACAAAATACAGAAATAACAGAAATAATAGATCCTCAAATATGAGATCTTATATAGGGATACAACATTTAAACTTCAGTTTAGATATTAGTGGCCATGTCTACATCAAAATTCCCTTAAATGATTGTTTTAAGTCTTCCAATGAATTAAGCAGTTCTGTTATTGTACCTATTTACAATGCCTCCCCACGGGACAGAGTTAGACACCAGGGTCGTTTTTTTAACGTGGAGAAAAGGTACAAAAATAAAAATTGTCTCAGTCGTGAAGGATTTCTCCTCCACCGTAAGAGAACAAGAAATGGAAGGGCAGCATCTGAAGAACAGATACTACACCTTGATCTTGGCCAAAAGGCTAAGTTCTGTTATTGTAAAGCTCAAGTTTGTTAACAGAAGCAAACATTTTTTTCTGTTTACCTCTAATTCCGCTAAACATTAACACTTTTTAAAACTTAATCACATGTAAGATAAGCATAGTAAATAATGAAGCTATAAAATGATCTTATATTTAAGAAGTTAATTCTTTCTTTTCTATTTCAAAAAGTATAGTTTTTAATATATTGCATAGTGAATTGCAATAATGTATTGCTTTTAATAAATGAAATCTTATCATTGTCGTCTCAAGATCTGTTCCGTCAAATGATCTTTCTTTTATATGCAACAACATATGAAGCAACTTGTAAAAAAAATTTTTTTAAAAAAGAATGAAACATGGTCAATGCAAAAGCAGCAGGTACCAAATTATATTTAGGTAATATACGACCAAGGTTATAGGTTAAATAAACACAGCTCCACAAGATGCATTCTAGAAAGACACTGGTTATATATGAGTAGATACATTCTAGAAAGACACTGGTTATATATAAATAGATGCATTCTAGAAAGACACTGGTTATATATAAATAGATGCATTCTAGAAAGACACTGGTTATATATGAGTAGATGCATTCTAGAAAGACACTGGTTATATATGAGTAGATGCATTCTAGAAAGACACTGGTTATATATGAGTAGATACATTCTAGAAAGACACTGGTTATATATGAGTAGATGCATTCTAGAAAGACACTGGTTATATATGAGTAGATGCATTCTAGAAAGACACTGGTTATATATGAGTCGATGCATTCTAGAAAGACACTGGTTATATATGAGTAGATACATTCTAGAAAGACACTGGTTATATATGAGTAGATGCATTCTAGAAAGACACTGGTTATATATGAGTAGATGCATTCTAGAAAGACACTGGTTATATATGAGTAGATGCATTCTAGAAAGACACTGGTTATATATGAGTAGATACATTCTAGAAAGACACTGGTTATATATGATTAGATGCATTCTAGAAAGACACTGGTTATATATGAGTAGATGCATTCTAGAAAGACACTGGTTATATATGAGTAGATACATTCTAGAAAGACACTAGTTATATATGATTAGATGCATTCTAGAAAGACACTGGTTATATATGAGTAGATACATTCTAGAAAGACACTGGTTATATATAAGTAGATACATTCTAGAAAGACACTGGTTATATATGAGTAGATACATTCTAGAAAGACACTGGTTATATATGAGTAGATACATTCTAGAAAGACACTGGTTATATATAAGTAGATACATTCTAGGTAATATATGACCAAGGTTATAGGTTAAAAAACACACAGCCTGAATAGAGCTCCACAAGCCTTCAGCTTTGAAAAAGATGTTACTGAAATATGCTGACGTATAATAATGAGGTACCTGACCAGTGAATTTATGAAGAACAAGTTAAACAAGTTAAAACTCTTTGTTTCTGTCTTTTTGCTGATGCATCAATTTTAGGCCATAGTTTGTGTAGACAGATGATGTATTATAACGAGTTACATGAACAGCGAATTAATGAAATTGTGAGCCAAAGTTCGTGTAGACAAAGCGTCAGGCCATGCTGATTGTGATGAAGTTTTCCTTACAAACATCTCCTTAAATGATTATAAGGAGGGTCTTAAGGGTTTTTACTCCTAATGGATAATTTGCATGTAGTTTATATAGTGCTGAAATTATATTAAGTAATAACATTAGCAATGGATAGGTAAGTGGCTTATTAAAAGATATGCTAATTCAATTATTAATTATCGTCTTTATTGTTTCTATAGCAAACTTTACCCGGCCATTGAATTGAAGTTATGCAAATCAGAACTGTGTGTGTTTAATCACTCATGTCTTAAGGAAATGATAAAATTTGTTGAAATTAAACTTGAATCACCAATTTTAAACTCTTTTACAGAATATTAAGGATTTTTGTTTTACAGAATAAAAAATTGTGCAAAATGAAGAGAAGTTATAAATTGATATAATGTAACATTAGGGAACATAGGTCGGTGGCGATAAAGTTAGCTAATGTGCAGGGTGACAAGGTTTAGTTATACCTAATGATTTATCTGCTTTATCTATCAATTTTGGATATCGTTTATATAGTGTTGAGATGATATTAAGTAAGAAAATTAGCAGTGGATAGGTAAATGCCATATTGAAAGATGTAATTAATCAACGAATCCTAGTATCCATATATGACTTAATTATCGGCTATCAAACTGAGGTTATACAAACGAAAACTGCTGACATATGTTGGAATTAAACGAATCACTAGTTTTAAAGGTTTTTAAGAGTTCTTTTGCAGAATAATAAAAAAATTGTGCAAATTGAAAAAAGTTATAAATTGATATAGTGTTTCATATAAAGGATCATGCATTGGTGGCGATAAAGTTAGCTAATGTGCAGGTTGACCATGCTTAGTTCTCATTTTGTAGCTGACACTATCCATTGTGCATGTGGTTTATGATATTCAGGCCCACTGGGGTGACGTCATAACATTGGTATTGATGTATAAGTTGTTTAAAGGATAGACTGGTATCTTGAATAAGTTGCATGATGTGTAAGGAGTGTGTAACGACTCACCTCCAAATCAATTGTCGCTTAAAATGTTTAGGTTTTGTATCAATACTAATTCATCTTCACAAAATAATCAGACAGTATATATACTTCCCTGTTACGTGAACATTGGATTAGATATGCTTACCTAACATTTCTGAGCTGGCGCTATACATTTTGTGTGTGGTTTATTAAGTGCAGACCAGACTATAGGGCTATGAAGTCATTTAATTAGAAGTTGAGCACAAGTTGTTCATGGGGAGAGACTTTGGAGTGTTTTATGAGCTTCACATAATATGTCCTTACAAAGTGCTGAAATATGTTGGATTTAAATTTGCGACCCCTATTTTTTTTGGAGTTTGTAACAGTTGTTATTTTTTTTAATTGTTTTTACACAGTGTTTAATACATTTTTTTTTCAAGTTGAAAAAAGTTTAAAATCAATTTATTTTTGGAGTAAAATTTTCTATTTGGAATTTTACATACTTATGCTTAACTAATGTTTTTTTTCGTTTCATATGTACTTGTTTTTGTTTAGAATTTATTTAATTTTGTGACGTCACTGAAACATTGACCTTTGAAACCAGAACAAAAACAACAATATCTATTTTAAACTTTTCTAAAATTTATGAACCGGCCTTTTCTATTCCATATAAAAATTATTCTAATAGGTTAAAAAAAAAACAATCCCGTTGAGGGGGGAGAGGGGTAACTCGAGCGGAGGATCATGCTGGGTTGCAAAGTAGTCGCCCTTGCGACCCTTTACTCAGGGTCAGATAACAGAAGAGCAGGTTGGTAGAGGTATATAGGTAGAAGTAGACGGTAGAAAGTAACTAAGTACTTAACTGCCAGCAGGAGCGACTAGACTTGTAACACTTGCTAGCCACACCGAGGCAGAGTGCTTTGAGGCCACCTTTATAACAAAGGGAAAGCTCCTCTCACCACTTTTCCCAATCTATAAATACTCAGCAACATGGCCGCCCGCATAGGATTAGCTGAATGCTTCCCCAGACACGTGAGTACTCATCACCTTTTTTTCACACACTCCCAACAAACAACAAGAAAAGAAAGAAAAAAATAGAAAAAAAGGAGGCGAGAAAAAAATAGTCAATCAGGATAACAGGATACAGCTCATACAGAATTAAGCAAGGAACCAGGTCGGCCCTTCATCTGCAGTCGCTTAATGGCTTCGCTTGTAAGCCCCAGAATGGATGACAATGGTGATACCCTCTTTGAAGGTGTGGAGTCCAATATGTCCTCGAATATCAGGTCAATAGTACTGTCAAGGTCCAAGAACTCGTTCTTGAGTACTGTCATAGCCCGAGCATAATTTGCATCAGTGCAGCTATAGTGACTGATCAACCGCAGGGCTCTATCCGTCAAGGAACACTTTAGGAAATTTAATCTTTCCGCATCAGTGGCCATGCTGGCCATGCAGTTCTCGAATCTGGTCAAGAAGTTCCAGAAACATAAACGGTCAGTCGCCACTTCTCGGTCGCTAAAGGTAGGGTCCGTAATCTGTAGTTGAGGGGGGGGGCTTGACAATGAACGAGGCAGTAGGCCTTCCAGGGATCGGTGAAGTTCCAGAGCATTGAGGATCTGATTCCAAACTGAGAGGGGGTTTAGGTGGCTCGAAGATTGAATCCAACTCCGCCAAAGTGTCCACGTAATTACTCATCAGAGGTACCCAAAGGCTTTCGCTCTCGGCGAAGGTCCTCCCCTCGAGGCATTCTAGCCGGCCCACACATGTTCTCAATTCATTGATCAGTTGCTCTATTTTCCTCCTGAGTACCTTGTATGTTGGAGGCTTTATGTTGCTGCAGCACTGTTTGATCTGGAACAGGATCTTCTGAGTCAGGGACTCCTTTAACAGCATGAGATCATCCTTAGAGGAGTCCATCAGGATGAAAGTAATTCGACTCTTCACTTGTTGTATCGACCAATCCTCCAAATCCGATTTCTGTTGTGTGCCACTCAACTAGTGGCAGAAAAGGGAAGAGGGTCTCCTTTGCAAGATGTTAAAAAAAAAATAATCCCGTTGAGGGGGGAGAGGGGTAAGTTGAGTGGAGGATCACGCTGGGTTGCAAAGTAGCCACCCTTGCGACCCTTTCCTCAGGGTCAGGTAACAGAAGAGCAGGTTGTTAGAGGTATATAGGTAGAAGTAGACGGTAGAAAGTAACTAAGTATCGAACTTGCCAGCAGGAGCGACTAGACTTGTAACACTTGCTAGCCACACTGAGGAGAGTGCTTTGAGGCCACCTTTATAACAAAGGGAAAGCTCCTCTCACCACTCCTCCCAATCTATAAATACTCAGCAACATGGCCGCCCGCATAGTATTAGCTGAATGCTTCTCCAGACACGTGAGTACTCATCTCCACCTTTTTTTTTTCACAAATAAAATTCTTCGATAATATTTTCAATCTTTCCAAGTTGACAAAGTTTTATATTTTTCCGAAAATATTTGGAGCAACTCATTATTAATTCAAAGGTTAGCTTAGCATCTGATGAGAAAAAAGAACCCTTCTGAAACATTCGAGCTTATAGGACTTGCCTTTTTTAGTTGAACATAAAAACACTTGAGACTTGTGTTAAAAAAGGAATATATCGTATATGTAATTCTTTCATCTATAAGTGATAATTTCGAGAGAGTACGAGATTGGTAGGCGACATTGTGAGAGATGAGACACTTGATGAGTTAAATGAAAGCTAAAACTTATTTATAAAAAAAATTGAATGGATTTTTATAAAACATAACTCAATTCCTACACAAAGTAATACGGTTTTGTTTTGTTAGATTACAATATATATAAAATATAACTTTTGGTGTAAGAACAGTTGTTAAATTCAGATGATAAACTACTTGTGAAGAAATTGATAATTAACTATGTATGTATTCATTATTATTTATTTTCTTTGTAGCAAATCGCCAGGATTCTTGTGTATTGCTGCTTAACGTTTTACCCATTTCATCTAAAACAACACACATTGCAACTGAAACATAATGAGATACTATGTATAAGAGTTCATATTAACAGGATAATTCTAAGTGAGTTTTGATGTGCTATGTCTGTTTAAATCACATTTAAGTTTTTGCATGTTCATATAGTAAAGAAAACAAGGGAGCAGGGAGAGAATTACAAATGGTTTTATGAATTAGTTTTTCTTTTCTTCGTGGTTAAGTCATAATTAAAAGGGAGAGATGAATAATAATACAAAAAAAACTTGTTTAAAACATTTAAACATAGTATAAAGAAAACATGGGCAAATAAAACGTGGAATAAATATGTGAAAATAAAACATAGCATGATAAAATAAACACAAAATAATTTTAAACATATAATTAGAAAAAATACTGTAAAACAAGAAGAAACAATTATGCAAATGAGAAAGAAAAAATGGCTAGAAATTTTCAAGGCTTCGATCATTATAACCCATGTATAAACAATATGGTTACAATTTATTGTGGCAGAGGGAGTATATCAGTTTTAGCTTTCTTGTATGTTGAGGGAGAATTAGAGCCATGTGTCGTTAATTATTCTGTACTTTCACCTAACACCTTAATAAACAAACGATACTGTAAAATATCGTTGTTGGCGTTTAAAAATTTTAATATTCAAATTTATAATTGATATGTAAAAAAAAGTGCCATCCTTTTAGTTAAAATATGGGGGATCAAAATCATAAATAAAAGGGAGACATGAATAATACCAAAAAAAAACTATTTAAAACATTTAAACATAGTATAAAAAAACATGGGAAAATAAAACATAGAATAAATAAAATAAACACAAAATAATTTAAAACATGTAATTAGAACAAAATGCTGTAAAACAAGAAGAAAAAATTATGCAAGTGAGAAAGAAAAAAATGGCAAGTTTCTTCTAATTGATGAATAAATGGGTGCTCATTTTATGTAAACTTTATAAACGAAACTGATCCCCATTCAAATAGCAAACAAAATTCTCTAACGAAATAGTAGGTAAGATAGACAATAAACAGATAAAAAAAAAATAAAATGTTAAAACAATTAAATATCGAAAAATCAGTTTTTGTGTTCAGTTGTTTAACAATTCGACCAACTTCGATATAAATTATTGTCATTATGGTAAACATTATTATTTTCTTGGGAATCACATGAGTTCTACTAAAATAAGCAATTTCTCCATTTTTTTTTTTTTTTTTTTTTTTTTACTAAAATAG
Organism: Euprymna scolopes; assembly: GCF_053919585.1. NCBI lineage: Eukaryota > Metazoa > Mollusca > Cephalopoda > Sepiida > Sepiolidae > Euprymna > Euprymna scolopes. The sequence continues at coordinate 120,160,562 of NC_136500.1, read as the reverse complement.
GCATATTTACAAAAACTAAAAGAGTGAATATTATATAATATTTTTAATTTAATTTTTTATCCACGTCTGTTAAGTTGTTTGGCGGAATAAATAAACTTATTTAAATTTTTAAGATTATTTTAAAATTTAGTGACTAATATTTTTTAAAGCGTAAAAAAGTATTTAAAAAAAAAACTAACCTTTCATTCCAGGCATTCAATGCGAAAAAAAAAAAAAAACGGGATGAATTGGTTTTTTTCTTTTGTGTTCAAAACAGAAAAGTTATTTTGTTTGTTAAGATTTCTTTAGTAAATTGATTCAACTTTTGTTTTGTGTGTCCAATTCATTAAGAAATAAAATATATGAAAATAATCACAATTAAAAGATGAAAAACACAAGTTAAACGTGAAAGTTTTAAATAGAAAATCAACTGCTAAAGAGCAATAAATGTAGGTCATCATAACACGGTGTCATCATTATTTCGTTCCTCGTATAAAATGTTCGTTCATTCGATAAGCGTGCCGAATTTCCTATCATTTTCTTTGTCCATTCTTAATACAAAAATAAAAATAAAATATTTAAATATAAAAGAATAAAATTTGGTACTTGTACGGTTTAGTCAAGACATTAAAAAATGAAAATATCGAAAAAAGTTTAAATTGTATGTATCCGTTATGGAACGAAGTTCTCTGAAAAAAAAAATCACTTAATTTCATCAAGTAGTTTTTTTTTTTCTTTTTTACAGCGAAAAAACAATTTGGTATGATACCGAGCAAAATGTTCGATTTTTAGGAAGAAAAGCTAGTATTAACGATGGGGAGGGGTGTCAGCGCTTTAACTGGAGTTATCTCCCTTTGGCATTTCTAAAATTCAAACAAATTGTTTTTTTTTAATCCAAGATGGCCGCCTTCAACGCGCTGTCATAAAAACGTGTTTTTCCGCTGTAATAAAAAAAAAAAAAAAAAATAAAAAAAAAACCCTACTTGATGAAATTAAGTGATTTTTTTTTTCGGAGAACTTCGTTCTATAACAGATCATACAATTTAAACATTTTTTTCAATATTTTCATTTTTTTTTAATGCCTTGACTAAGCTGTACAAGTACCTAAAATTTAAACCATAATTTAAGCGAGAAGGGATTTAAAAATAAAATCAAATGTAAAAAAAAAAAAAAAAAAAAAAAACATGAATTTAGGTCACTATAACACGATATGCAATCATTATTTCGTTTTTCTTGTAAACAATTTTTTTCTATCAACTTTAGATTATATTTGTCAATGCTTAAGGCTTGTTATGGTTTCTTATGTTAAGTTTTGTTTTGTGTGTTCAACTCATTAAAAAAATATATATCTTAAGAAAAAAAATTAGGAATATTTTTTTAAGACTGAACATTCCATAATTATTTGTAGTATTCGGGATCGGAGCACTTTATTTCCAATAATTAATGGATTCATTCCGATACGCGAACAATCGGGTAAGTTCGCAACTCTGGAAGTAGGGATCGGGACACGTTATTCTCAATAATTAATGGATTCCTTCCGGTACGCGAATAATTTCAGACGGCTGGGCAGCAAATCTGCCTTTTAAAAAAAAATCAGGGATATATATATTTTTTTAAGACTGAATATTTCATAATTATTTGGATTAGTCGAACAAGTGTTAACATCCAAGACAAAAACAATGAATATTGCAATCAAAGGGACATAATTCCCGAAAGAGTTACCTGCTCCTTAAACGATATTATGTTATATATATATATATATATATATATATATATATATATATATATATATATATATATATATATATATATATATATATATATATTTTTTTTTTTTTATTTTTTTTTGTTTGTAGGTCCTCAAACTCGCGAGCTTGGGCATTGCCAACATTTAAACAGTAATCCCAATAATTCAAATAATTTTTATATAAGAAATTACAAAACTGAATATTTTACATAAACACCTCAAATAAGAAGAAGGAATTGTACAAACAGTCAAATAAAAAATAGATTTAAACGAAGGAAATAATTTATATTTTTTAATCATTTCAGCTGAAGTTTCATAATTTGTTTATTTATTTTTTATGGACTTTTGTTATCATGTGCATCACTGCATCACTGCATAGCACTGCACTGCATAGGTGTTGTTTCGGCCAACTCATCCCCTGGCCTTTTTCCAGTGATTAAGCGCGACCAGATATGAATTATGGGGTTGGTATTACTGTACACATAGATTCGAAAAAGTTATCAAAAAACAAATATATAACAAATAAATGTTATCAAAAGCAAGATAAGTTACTTTTCTACCTAACTGGATATATTTCTGTGTTTTTATTCAATGTAACATATTTATTCAGCTCGAAAAACATACAGTGTTTACCGATGTATTCGAAAATTCAAGATGGCGTCTAACATCCTCTTTAACATCGTAAGTTTGGGGAAAGGTGTTATAAATAAAAAAAAACTATACAAAATACTATTAAAAACAGGCCGAATATATGTCAACCTATGTCACGGTAACATATATTGAGCGAGTTTTTAACAGTATTTTAACCGGTTTTTTTATTTATAACACCTTTTCCCAAACTTACCGTGTTAAAGAGAGAATCAGACGCCATCTTGAATGTTCCAATATATCGGTAAACATTGTATGGTTTTCGAGCTGAATTAACATGTTACATTGAATAAAAACACGAAAAGTGTATCCAGTTTGGTAGAAAAGTAACTTATCTTGCCTTTGATAACATTTATTTGTTATATATTTGCTTTTTGACAACTTTTTCGAATCTATGTGCACAGTAATACAAACCCGAATTATGAGTTTTGTAACTTTTGTATCCTAAGCATGTATTGCTTTCCATGGTTGTTGTCTCACTACGTTTTGGCCCATTAATCCTCCGGCCTTTTTCAGGCGAGTAAGCATGACTGGACAGGAATACGGATTTTTTAACTGTATCTACAGTAATTACTGATTTTCATAGTTGTTGTCTCACCATGTTTTGGCCCACTAATCCTCTGGCCTGCTTGGGTAGGATTGAAACTGATATCTTCACACAATGCTGGCTTGGAACCTTAGAGATCCTGTAGTGTGACACTCAGATGAATCTTTGGCAGAGATATTTCAAAGCAATCACTGTTTTCAAACTCTGCGTAAATACACAACGTCATAATTTGCCCATTCGCACACATGCTATACAAGGAATTTGTGGGAGCCTTTCCTAGTCTCACACAAAACATGCGTTCACATTTCAAGCCACTTTTCTTGTCATATACATACGCACACACAAACATACGTGCACATGTACACACATGTAGATATATTCACGTTCGCGTACATACACTCATATTTATATGTATACACACACACGCTAACGTACACACATATACGCACACATGGACAAAATCACTTCCCCTTTCACATGCGCAAAAGACCACCGGAAACAATTATAAAAGCAAGAGCAATAAGTGGCATCTTACTTTTCGGACCAGCTCTTGAGCTGAGAGGTTCGGCGAACCAGCCGCCTCCCAAAAGGGAGGCGCACGCATCAAGTCCCCTGCTACTATGTATGGGCCACGACCTAACAGACAGAAAACATATAAAGTGTACATACTATCTCCATGGCCTGGATTGACTTTTTCTCATTCTCTCTCTATACGACAATAGACTTTCCTCCTCACCAGTAAACAGCGAGAGACGCACACCAAACTGGATTGAATTTCTCTCTTTCTCTCTCTATACGACAATAGACTTTCCTTCTCACCAGTAAACAGCGAGCGATGCATGCCAAACTAAACACGTGTAGTACCCTTTTCTTTCACTTGTTTCTTCACAAAATAAATTCTAGTTTGTTTACTTTAAATAAACGCGTTGTTCTTTCTTTCCTCAAAGCAATTCATTTTTCCTTCCTCGAGACAATTCATTTTCCCTATTTTGCACCACCACCACAAATTACATTGCGGCTTCGTATGTAGCAATACAACAAATAGTCCCAAACATTCTAGAATAAGGATATATAAGCTTTTGCCACCGAAAATCAAACCAGTTCCTCTTCAGATTTCTTCAGCTCAATCTGGAGCTAAGAAACTCTGGCTGTACGGGACGTTAAATTACATAGCATGATTTCTTGCCCGTTATGCACCTTAAATTCTCAATATGGAAAAATTATCAGATCTTACGAGATTTATTCTTGATAACCTTGTTATTTCAAACTGCTATTTTCATATGTATTGAACGCGCGCGCACACACACACACACACACACACACACACACACACGTCATTTAAACATGCAATGATTTTATTTTTCCCTTCAGAAAATAACCACGTGTTTTCTCTCAACATTAAAAATCATTAACATGAGCATTTGCCGATTTCTTGAAGACCCTCATATAGCAAATCCTTTTCAGTAAACTCTGTGTACAAAAACTCTAACATTGGTTCTGGATTTGAATTAATGTTTCTCTAACTTGTTTCACAACTTCTGCACAATCAATGAATTACCCAATGTAAACGACAGTGTCATCAAATTCGACTATGCTTCCATTTGTATAGACAACACTATGTTTTGGGGTCTCAACTCGAAAAAGAAATCAGTATATCAACCATGCGTAACCACGGACTTCCTTACGAAATAACGCAACTGATCTAAAAAAATTACCGATTTTGGGGGAGTAATGGCTCAAAAATTGAAAATTAAACAACACGATTTTTTTACAAATTGAACTCCAACTACAATCAATTTGCGCCAATTTTTTTTACAGCTTGACCTTTTGGTCAAGATCAAAGTGTAGTATCTGTTCTTCAGATGCTGCACTTCTATTTCTTGTTCTCTTTCAGTGGAGGAGAAATCCTTCACGACTGAGACAATTTTTATTTTTGTACCTTTTCTCCACGTTAAAAAACGACCCTGGTGTCTAACTCTGTCCCGTGGGGAGGCATAGTAAATAGGTACAATCAATTTGCGCCAAAAACACAGATCCTCTATGGATTAACGTTCCTGTAGCCAGCACGTTGGACAACCTGCCAACCAACAAGATGTTACCTACATCTTTGTCAATGGTTATTATCAGTGGCTATTAATGCCATAGTTTACCATAGAACTCATAATGCAATGCAGACAAATGCTTTCGTGACAAACCATGGCCATAAAACGCACAATGAAGATACCGCCATTTTTTCACACATGTGGAAATTAATAATGCCCCCCCCCTCCAACCCTAGGCAAACCATGCTCGACACCTTCGGAATGATCGTATTACAAATTACAAGGATATCAGATTCTTAAGCAATCCCAATACATTTTCACAAATGTATAAGGAAGCTTGTTACAAGTACATCGCATTCTTACACAATTCTGATACACCACACGCGTGCATATTGATGCAATCCAAGCCACCAATAATGCTGATCTCAACAGATTACAGGAATGGCGAGGAATTATCACATAACATTCTGCTTTCGCTCAATGCCTATGTTTGTACTCTAAACAGATCATGTGTTCATACGGCATCTCGTAAACACATGCGGCTCATTTCTTTTGAAATTATGTAGTTCAACTGTACAACTCAAAAATTAATGACGTCACTTTTCTTTTGAACTATCATAAACTTGCAATTTTTTTATTCCTTCTTATATCGACTGTTTGTCTAGAAAGAGAGTTCTAGTGACACCTAGATATGGCGGAACAACTCTTTGGCAGAGACATTTCCAAGCAATCACCGTTTTCAACATGCACACGTTTGAAGTACACGTAAAGACACAACATCATGATTTGACCATAAAAGGAACTACATTGTGCTTTGCGCATATACAGCAGTCTGGAACATGCGTATATATGCTTTTGTCTGCTAAAATCAAATCAGTTTCTCTTCAGACTTCTTCAGCTCAACTTTGTCCATACGGGATGATTAAATTACATAACATTATGATAACTAACGAGATTTATTCTTCTTGGTTGCTATTTTTATATGGATTGAACACGAACACAAACACAAACACGAACACACACACACACACACACACGCCATTAAACACGCAATGATTTTATTTTCAATCCAGAAAATAACCATATGTGATTCCCTCTCAATATGAAAATTCAAAATCATTAACTTTTTGCCTTTTTTTCAGATACACATTAACAAAGTCCGCAAAAAATACACAAATTATGAATTCTCATCTCGAAATATTAAAAAAAAAAAAAAAAAGACATTGTTTTGGATCAAACCAGAGGAATCACGACCAAAAGGTTAATTTTATTCATTTTACGTTCAATTTTTTCTGAATTGATCCAGAGTTTATGAAAAATAAAGAGCAAGAAATGTAAAAATAAATATATCACTCACTCAGAAGTTATTCTAAAATGATTGCCTCCGGCAGTAAAATTTGCAAAAGACCACAAATTTCATGATAGAATCAGTGAATCACTATTTAATGTGTTTTGCTAAAGCTTGATCTTGCAATGATTCTGTATAATTTCAAATATTTTTACATTTTTAAAAATTGCCCCTACCACAATAAGTATATTACGTTCTTGCTAGTTTACTTTCGTTTCAAATTATTAAAAAATATTAAAAGTACTTCTATACCACGTGATTCGTTATGAGATAAATTCATGTATGAGAGTTCTTTTAGGCTCAAACTTCCTTCTGTTCATCACATTGTATATCGGTAAATGACATTCTATATTCTGGTTTTGTGTGTAACAATAACACATCCATAAAAACGACAGCTTTTGTCAGTTGATTGATAGCAGTTATTTTAAGTGATATTTACGATGTATTTTGTTAGGGCGGTTGACATATTCTCCCTGAATCTTATCTCTCATCACCCGAGGCTGATATAATTTCCTTGAACATTAAGAACATTATGTTCATCATCTGACACTCAATCGTTGTATTCTCTTTTACTCTATATACGGGTGAAATGAATGCCGATGCTCAAAATGTATAAACATTTTGTTCCCTCCCTTTATTAAAAAGAAAATCACAAAATATCAGGAAATTAACCAATTTTAATGAAAATTTCAGTATTTGTAAAATAATGATCGTGGAATATGAATTAATTATTTTTTATTTAAATCTTAGTGAAAATGTATTATCTTGTTTAAACAAAAATACTTTTACTAAAGTTATGGGTTTCAGTAGTAAATAAAAAACGCAAGAATTTATTTTTGCTTTTTTTATGTAAATAAAGCAAAATTAAATTGTAACAATAATAAAAAAAAATTATTATAGGAACATTACGAAAAAAAAAGCCCCTAGAGTCCGTATTAATGAATTCGATATAACTTGAAGAAGAAAAATTAATTTCTCGAACTACCGATACTACCATTGAATTAAGCATTGTTTATTTAATATTTTCACAAAAAATTATAATAGCAGAAATATTTCTACTTTTTTTTTTTAATTACAGATTTCGCATAATTTTTATATGCAAGGTTTTAATAATTTCCTTGCTCACAAGAATGTGAAACTTTCGGCGTAACATATTTTTTATATAATATTGGCCAATAATTAAAAGAAATAATTTAAAAACAGGAACATAGAAAAATAATAAAATTAAAAAATGGTAAAATTTATGTTTATTACAATAGAAATGTACAGATGCTCGTCTGGGGGGGAAAAAAGAAACGCAAAAGTCCTCCTTCCTTTCAATTACATGACGTCATTCTCAGACAGCTTTTCGACTGTCTCAGATTTTTGGCCTCCATATATTCCATATTTCCAAAAGTATGTTTTGTTGTAGTTTCAAAGCGTCCCTTAAAGTGCAATTGTTTTAATATCTCTGAAACTTATTTCACCAGGTATGTTTGCCAGATTGTTTTTGAATTCTTTTCCACATGTTAATCAACATATCTTGATTTCATAGAACAAGCCTACACACATCATTTTCAATTATTTATTATCACAACGTTTCGTTTAGCTTAAAAAGGAATATTAACATAATGTGAAAGATTATGTCGTATGAGATGTTATTTGGCTGCGGATATTTACTTCTATTTCGAGGGTTTACTTCTAGAGAAAATGTATCCTCATGCCAGATTGTATAGAGAGACCTAAGCAACTCAAGGATTATGTCTAGTAAGCATCAAAGTGCTGTGTTTTAATTTTTTTAAAGCCCGGTTGCTTTTGTGTGAAAACTGTCTAGTTTTGTGAGGGAGGTAGTTCTGCTGGCTATTTTCTTGGCATTCATATACCATTTTAAGGTTTGGATTCTGCAGTGCTCACAATAGTGGCTCCGTGTTGATGGTCTATCTCTAACAAATTCATAACTCCTGGTCTTCTTGATTGATACAGACTTGTTTCTGTATATTACTCGGTATAGTATTAAGAGTTTTGTTGTTTCAGTGTCAAGCCTGTTTGTGTCTCCCTGCGGCCAGTCAACAATGCCAAGGCTATACATCACCACTGGCATAGCTAGTTGGTCAATGGCTTGGTTGGTTGTTTTTGTTTTACGGCATATCAACCCTTTTCAGGTTATTTAATGCAGAATCCAAAGATTTTGAAGACAAATTTTTTTAATAGAATATATTTGTTGTTTTCACGTCAGTTTCTATTTAACCCATAGTTGGGACCCTAACAGGTACTACCACTCCGGGTCAGAGTGGACCTGGGAGCAATGGTAATTAAAGGGTGGCTCCACACTCCCCAAAGCCCACAAGCTGGGGCCTCACCACTGGATATAGTTTAAGGTCATATCCAGGACCCCCATTGAGGGACTTTTACCCTCTGCAGGGGGGCAGTCGGCGTATTCTAATGCCCCACCGACAGGGCCTTGGTCAATGGCAGTCACACTGATTTTGTTTGTCAGCTGTAATTTTCAAATTTTCTGACATGGCGTACATACTCTTTGCCTATTTTTTTCTCGTTCTGCCATGCATCGTTTTCTTCTATGCCAAGGAATTTGTATTTTTCCTGCTCTTCTAAGTCTCTATATTCAAGTTGTATTTTTTTATATGGATCTTCTTTCCATTTCTGATGGAGTTTGTATTTTTCCTGCTCTTCTAAGTCTCTAAATTCAAGTTGTATTTTTTTATATGGATCTTCTTTCCATTTCTGATGGAGTTTGTATTTTTCCTGCTCTTCTAAGTCTCTATATCCAAGTTGTATTTTTTTATATGGATCTTCTTTCCATTTCTGATGGAGTTTGTATTTTTCCTGCTCTTCTAAGTCTCTATATCCAAGTTGTATTTTTTTATATGGATCTTCTTTTCATTTCTGATGGAGTTTGTATTTTTCCTGCTCTTCTAAGTCTCTATATCCAAGTTGTATTTTTTTATATGGATCTTCTTTCCATTTCTGATGGAGTTTGTATTTTTCCTGCTCTTCTAAGTCTCTATATCCAAGTTGTATTTTTTTATATGGATCTTCTTTCCATTTCTGATGGAGTTTGTATTTTTCCTGCTCTTCTAAGTCTCTATATCCAAGTTGTATTTTTTTATATGGATCTTCTTTCCATTTCTGATGGAGTTTGTATTTTTCCTGCTCTTCTAAGTCTCTATATCCAAGTTGTATTTTTTTATATGGATCTTCTTTCCATTTCTGATGAAGTTTGTATTTTTCCTGCTCTTCTAAGTCTCTATATCCAAGTTGTATTTTTTTATATGGATCTTCTTTCCATTTCTGATGGAGTTTGTATTTTTCCTGGATACTCTATATCCCAGTTGTATTTTTTTATATGGATCTTCTTTCCATTTCTGATGGAGTTTGTATTTTTCCTGCTCTTCTAAGTCTCTATATCCAAGTTGTATTTTTTTATATGGATCTTCTTTCCATTTCTGATGAAGTTTGTATTTTTCCTGCTCTTCTAAGTCTCTATATCCAAGTTGTATTTTTTTATATGGATCTTCTTTCCATTTCTGATGGAGTTTGTATTTTTCCTGCTCTTCTAAGTCTCTATATCCAAGTTGTATTTTTTATATGGATCTTCTTTCCATTTCTGATGGAGTTTGTATTTTTCCTGCTCTTCTAAGTCTCTATATCCAAGTTGTATTTTTTTATATGGATCTTCTTTCCATTTCTGATGGAGTTTGTATTTTTCCTGCTCTTCTAAGTCTCTATATCCAAGTTGTATTTTTTTATATGGATCTTCTTTCCATTTCTGATGGAGTTTGTATTTTTCCTGCTCTTCTAAGTCTCTATATTCAAGTTGTATTTTTTATATGGATCTTCTTTCCATTTCTGATGGAGTTTGTATTTTTCCTGCTCTTCTAAGTCTCTATATCCAAGTTGTATTTTTTTATATGGATCTTCTTTCCATTTCTGATGAAGTTTGTATTTTTCCTGCTCTTCTAAGTCTCTATATCCAAGTTGTATTTTTTTATATGGATCTTCTTTCCATTTCTGATGGAGTTTGTATTTTTCCTGGATACTCTATATCCCAGTTGTATTTTTTTATATGGATCTTCTTTCCATTTCTGATGGAGTTTGTATTTTTCCTGCTCTTCTAAGTCTCTATATCCAAGTTGTATTTTTTTATATGGATCTTCTTTCCATTTCTGATGAAGTTTGTATTTTTCCTGCTCTTCTAAGTCTCTATATCCAAGTTGTATTTTTTTATATGGATCTTCTTTCCATTTCTGATGGAGTTTGTATTTTTCCTGCTCTTCTAAGTCTCTATATCCAAGTTGTATTTTTTATATGGATCTTCTTTCCATTTCTGATGGAGTTTGTATTTTTCCTGCTCTTCTAAGTCTCTATATCCAAGTTGTATTTTTTTATATGGATCTTCTTTCCATTTCTGATGGAGTTTGTATTTTTCCTGCTCTTCTAAGTCTCTATATCCAAGTTGTATTTTTTTATATGGATCTTCTTTCCATTTCTGATGGAGTTTGTATTTTTCCTGCTCTTCTAAGTCTCTATATTCAAGTTGTATTTTTTATATGGATCTTCTTTCCATTTCTGATGGAGTTTGTATTTTTCCTGCTCTTCTAAGTCTCTATATCCAAGTTGTATTTTTTTATATGGATCTTCTTTCCATTTCTGATGAAGTTTGTATTTTTCCTGCTCTTCTAAGTCTCTATATCCAAGTTGTATTTTTTTATATGGATCTTCTTTCCATTTCTGATGGAGTTTGTATTTTTCCTGGATACTCTATATCCCAGTTGTATTTTTTTATATGGATCTTCTTTCCATTTCTGATGGAGTTTGTATTTTTCCTGCTCTTCTAAGTCTCTATATCCAAGTTGTATTTTTTTATATGGATCTTCTTTCCATTTCTGATGAAGTTTGTATTTTTCCTGCTCTTCTAAGTCTCTATATCCAAGTTGTATTTTTTTATATGGATCTTCTTTCCATTTCTGATGGAGTTTGTATTTTTCCTGCTCTTCTAAGTCTCTATATCCAAGTTGTATTTTTTTATATGGATCTTCTTTCCATTTCTGATGGAGTTTGTATTTTTCCTGCTCTTCTAAGTCTCTATATCCAAGTTGTATTTTTTTATATGGATCTTCTTTCCATTTCTGATGGAGTTTGTATTTTTCCTGCTCTTCTAAGTCTCTATATCCAAGTTGTATTTTTTTATATGGATCTTCTTTCCATTTCTGATGGAGTTTGTATTTTTCCTGCTCTTCTAAGTCTCTATATCCAAGTTGTATTTTTTTATATGGATCTTCTTTCCATTTCTAATGGAGTTTGTATTTTTCCTGCTCTTCTAAGTCTCTATATCCAAGTTGTATTTTTTTATATGGATCTTCTTTCCATTTCTGATGGAGTTTGTATTTTTCCTGCTCTTCTAAGTCTCTATATCCCAGTTGTATTTTTTTATATGGATCTTCTTTCCATTTCTGATGGAGTTTGTATTTTTCCTGCTCTTCTAAGTCTCTATATCCAAGTTGTATTTTTTTATATGGATCTTCTTTCCATTTCTGATGAAGTTTGTATTTTTCCTGCTCTTCTAAGTCTCTATATCCAAGTTGTATTTTTTTATATGGATCTTCTTTCCATTTCTGATGGAGTTTGTATTTTTCCTGCTCTTCTAAGTCTCTATATCCAAGTTGTATTTTTTTATATGGATCTTCTTTCCATTTCTGATGGAGTTTGTATTTTTCCTGCTCTTCTAAGTCTCTATATTCAAGTTGTATTTTTTATATGGATCTTCTTTCCATTTCTGATGGAGTTTGTATTTTTCCTGCTCTTCTAAGTCTCTATATCCAAGTTGTATTTTTTTATATGGATCTTCTTTCCATTTCTGATGGAGTTTGTATTTTTCCTGCTCTTCTAAGTCTCTATATCCAAGTTGTATTTTTTTATATGGATCTTCTTTCCATTTCTGATGAAGTTTGTATTTTTCCTGCTCTTCTAAGTCTCTATATCCAAGTTGTATTTTTTTATATGGATCTTCTTTCCATTTCTGATGGAGTTTGTATTTTTCCTGCTCTTCTAAGTCTCTATATCCAAGTTGTATTTTTTTATATGGATCTTCTTTCCATTTCTGATGGAGTTTGTATTTTTCCTGCTCTTCTAAGTCTCTATATCCAAGTTGTATTTTTTTATATGGATCTTCTTTCCATTTCTGATGGAGTTTGTATTTTTCCTGCTCTTCTAAGTCTCTATATCCAAGTTGTATTTTTTTATATGGATCTTCTTTCCATTTCTGATGGAGTTTGTATTTTTCCTGCTCTTCTAAGTCTCTATATCCAAGTTGTATTTTTTTATATGGATCTTCTTTCCATTTCTAATGGAGTTTGTATTTTTCCTGCTCTTCTAAGTCTCTATATCCAAGTTGTATTTTTTTATATGGATCTTCTTTCCATTTCTGATGGAGTTTGTATTTTTCCTGCTCTTCTAAGTCTCTATATCCCAGTTGTATTTTTTTATATGGATCTTCTTTCCATTTCTGATGGAGTTTGTATTTTTCCTGCTCTTCTAAGTCTCTATATCCAAGTTGTATTTTTTTATATGGATCTTCTTTCCATTTCTGATGAAGTTTGTATTTTTCCTGCTCTTCTAAGTCTCTATATCCAAGTTGTATTTTTTTATATGGATCTTCTTTCCATTTCTGATGGAGTTTGTATTTTTCCTGCTCTTCTAAGTCTCTATATCCAAGTTGTATTTTTTTATATGGATCTTCTTTCCATTTCTGATGGAGTTTGTATTTTTCCTGCTCTTCTAAGTCTCTATATTCAAGTTGTATTTTTTATATGGATCTTCTTTCCATTTCTGATGGAGTTTGTATTTTTCCTGCTCTTCTAAGTCTCTATATCCAAGTTGTATTTTTTTATATGGATCTTCTTTCCATTTCTGATGGAGTTTGTATTTTTCCTGCTCTTCTAAGTCTCTATATCCAAGTTGTATTTTTTTATATGGATCTTCTTTCCATTTCTGATGGAGTTTGTATTTTTCCTGCTCTTCTAAGTCTCTATATCCAAGTTGTATTTTTTTATATGGATCTTCTTTCCATTTCTGATGGAGTTTGTATTTTTCCTGCTCTTCTAAGTCTCTATATCCAAGTTGTATTTTTTTATATGGATCTTCTTTCCATTTCTGATGGAGTTTGTATTTTTCCTGCTCTTCTAAGTCTCTATATCCAAGTTGTATTTTTTTTATATGGATCTTCTTTCCATTTCTGATGGAGTTTGTATTTTTCCTGCTCTTCTAAGTCTCTATATTCAAGTTGTATTTTTTTTATGGATCTTCTTTCCATTTCTGATGGAGTTTGTATTTTTCCTGCTCTTCTAAGTCTCTATATCCAAGTTGTATTTTTTTATATGGATCTTCTTTCCATTTCTGATGGAGTTTGTATTTTTCCTGCTCTTCTAAGTCTCTATATCCAAGTTGTATTTTTTTATATGGATCTTCTTTCCATTTCTGATGGAGTTTGTATTTTTCCTGCTCTTCTAAGTCTCTATATCCAAGTTGTATTTTTTTATATGGATCTTCTTTCCATTTCTGATGGATCACTTTGCATGAATCCTCACGTGTATCACTAATTTATATTTTTCAGAACAAGAATATCCACATACTTGTGGCTTTTTCACATTGTTTCTTATCGAAACAATGTGAAAAAGCCACATCTTAAACAGAGCGAGTTCTAATAAGTCTCACGAAATCTTATTTCTGAGAACAAGAATATCCACACACTTCAAAAGAATGTGGTTTTTCCATTTTTTTAGTTTCCCAGTGTGTATCATTAACTTTAATTTTTCAGAACAGGAATATCCACACACTTCACAAAAATATGTCTTTTCACTATTTCATTTTACTTCAGCCGAAGTTCTCTGAAATCAAAGGGTCCACTACCTAGGGCTAACACTTGAACTCTATATGTGATACATAGATATTCAAATGTTCAATAAAAGTTCTTTATCTCTCAAAGAAAATGAGAACATAATTTTTCTCTCCCCAATTTACCATTTTCATATGTTGTAGTATATCTTTCGCTTTGGTTTCTTGGTCTTACGGGATTCCAGAACAAGAATTTATCTAGATTAGTGGAGTATCCATCTTCGTATATTGCTGGAGGTAACATCACTTGGAGAAGGTACACTATTCCTTGTAAAGCTAATGTGGATTTGCCAGAGAGATCTTATATATTATTTAATTGGAATTCATTATTAAGATGAGTGTTGCTTATTCATTTATTTACTGGGGACTATTATCATCATTTTTAGTTGTTTTTCACCACTTTTCAGCCAACTATTCCTTTTTCAGGTGGAAGCCACGAAGGGATAAGGACTCTCCTAACTGCATCAGGATCAGTGGCGCAATGGGTAGAGACATGGAATCTCTAGTTCTAGATGAGCATTGTCTGAGGATAGCGGTTTCAATTCTACCCAAAGCCAGAGACATTCTTGGCCTAAACGTGATGAGACAACAAAAACTACAGAAGGCAGTAATTGCTAAGGATGCAGTTAGGAGACTCAGAGTTCCCATCCCATCATGGTTACAACCTGATGAAGACCAAAGGATTAGTTGACCGAAATGTAGTGAAACAACTTTAAAAAGTTGCTAATAGTCCACAAAACATAAATTAATAAACAAGATCTTATTTGGACTGTGAATGCTATGTGATTTAGAATATTTAGTAAGGGTTTACTTCTAATGAAAACAATTCTTATGCCAGGTTGTTCTGACAAACCCTTGTGCAGAGGAGTGACTAGTACATATTCAAGTTCTCTCTTTATGCAGTCATGCTCTCTCTTTTGTTTTATTTTACTTCAGTCGAAGTTCTCAGAAATCAAGGGGCCCACGGCCTGGGGCTAACACTTCTCTCTTTTTTTTTCATTTTTCTTAAACTTTTTCTTCTAGGGGATGGGACATCCAACCAGATGTATGACATTTACCCCTATTTTAGTGAGTCCAACCAAGAGATCTTTTCAGGATTCTAGCCGTCCTTTCAGTGCAATCGTTTGTATTTCACTTGCACTTGGTTCACCGGGTATGCTTGCTATGTACTTTTTAAAGTTCTTTTTCATCCAGTGTGAGTTCTCATATGCCTCAAGAAGTTAGATTTTGCAGAACAAGAGTATCCACACACTTCACAAGAATGTGGCTTTTCTCCAGTGTGAATTCTCCTATGGATCACTAAATACGATTTTTGAGAACAAGAATATCGACAAACTTCACAAGAATAGGGCTTTTCCTTAGTGTGGGTTCTCATATGTCTCACTAACTTTGATTTTTCAGAAAAAGAAAATCCACACACTTCACAAGAATATGGCTTTTCCCCTGTGTGAATTCTCATATGTGTCACTAAACTTGATTTAACAGAACTAGAATATCCACACACTTTACAAGAAAATGGCTTTTCTCCAGTATGAGTTCTTATATGTCTCAATAAAACTGATTTTCTAGAACATGTATAGCCACATATAACACAAAAATGTGGCTTTTCCTTTTTTTCTTTTGTTTTGATTTTTTTATCACTTTGTTCAGTGTACGTTCTTGTATGCGGCATTAAACTAGATTTTTCAGAACAAAAATGTCTACCCTCTTTACAAGAATGTGACTTTTCTCCAGTGTGAGTTTTCATATTAATCAATACGATTGCTCAGAAAAAGAATATGCTTCACTTTATTTTTTGAACAAGAATAACTACACACGTCCCAAGAATTTGGCTTTCCCTACTATGTGCAGGCATGGTCTAATAAAATTGATCCTTGGGCACGATTATCACCACTTAGTTATAAACAATATTGCATTTCTCCTCATTTTTTCAGTCTCAATTCGGAGTTGTTCATGCAAAAGTTAATTCAGTTTATATCACTTATCATGTACTTGAAAAGAGATATTTTGTGAATGTTAAAATCTGGTCTTTTCTAAAGAACCAATTTTGTGCAATATTTAATTAGAAATCTCATGATTTATAGAAATATTAAACAACAATTTCACAGATGTAAATATGATCGTCGCGATTTTATCACAAATTGCTTTACTATTCAGATAAAATAACTCTCCACAGATATGTCTAATAGAGTTTTGTGCAATAATTTTCTATAGAATACTGTTTGGTCCCTTACTTGGTATTTTAAATTTGTTCAAGCAGGAAGATCTGCAAATAAAAAAAAATGAAATTTAATATTTAATATCGAAGTTTATTTTAACAAACAAAAACATAACTTTTTTGCCTTTATTCACAGGAATCTAGCATTAATTGATATTCATATTGTTTAAATGCTAAATACTATTCTATATTATTTTATAAGACTAGCGGGGCTACCTGGCGTTGCTCGGGGCCGTATAAACAATGAAAATATTGAATTTGGTTTTGTAATATATTTGTTATTCTTACGAGAGAGGAATTTTGTATGTTTATGTATCATTTGTTATTTCGAACAAAAGAATATTTTACCTACATAGGACGGGTATTACACATATGAAATAATTGTATCTTACCTAGGGTAGGTCATTTATAGCATGTATATGAAAGGACGGGTAATATACAACACATTTATCTCATCAAATCCCAAGCGATGCCAGGTATATTACTAATATATATTCTTGCCTATTTCATTCAATCCCGGGCAACGCTGGGTGTTTTGCTAGTATATATCTCAACCAATCTCATTAAATCCTGGGTGACGCAAGGTATTCTGTTAGTATATATTTCAATCAATCTAATTCAATCCAAGGCAATGCCAAGTATTCTGCTAGTATATATTTGCATCTATCTCATTACATCCCAGGCGACCGCATACATTGCATACATTTGCATGTCTCTCATTGAATCCAGGGTGACTCTGGGTAATCTGTAAGTATATATGTGGACGTATCTTGTTAAATCCAATAATTCTTGGATTGTTACAAATTTCGACAATTTAACCCACATTATCGCTCACCTGTCTAAAATAATAACTTTGAGACATTGTCTTGGCTAGTTTTTCATTACAAACACATCATCCATCTCGGATTTTACTAATTTTAACTTGCTAATAACTTTGGTAACGTTGTCATAGCGTAGAAGTTCATAGTTTAATTTGTATGAGTGTTACATTTTTTTTTTACCGATAACAACGTTTTTATATACAGACTGCCATTACAGCTTGCTGGCATCAAGATCATGTTGCAGGACTCAGCGGGTTTTAAATACAAGGTGGCTTAAAATAAACGGGCCCCGTGTACACTTTATGTAGAAGAGTTGGGGTCCGTTTTTTGGGGCAGTTATAAATCGATTTAAAAATATGTAATGTTTAACATTAAAACGTCAATTTCCCCCCCTGCAGAAAATCGGTCAGCTGACCCACTTCTGATGGTCGTTTTGGGCCAATTTTTCGATATTTGTCGTCCGGAGGGTGGGGCTTTCATATGAGATCAAGTTCGTGAATTTTTTTCTGTCTGTCAAAAGTTTTTAGCAGACATCCAAACATACACATATACATACATACATTTTCGCTTTTATATATATAGATTATCATGAAATGATTATAGTAAAAGCAACAATAACATAGTATGAATTGTAGGAACAATAAGCATACTACACCCATAGTTATTACTGTTACTAATAGGAATATAATTTTAAAAAAATTAATTAAAATACTAAGTATACAATTTAAAGTTAATATTCTAACCCAATACGGTCCTAGATATAACCTTAAACTATATCTGATGGTAATATATGCTTGCGGGCTTTGGGGAGTGTGGAGCCACCCTTTAATTGCCATTGCTCCCAGGTCCACTCTTACCCAGAATGGTAGTACCTGTTAGGGTCCCAACTATGGGTTAAATAGAAACAGACTTGAAAAAACAAATATATTCTATTAAAATTTTTTTCTTCAAAATAACTGGATTCGACATTAACTAACCAGAAAAGGGTTGATATGCTGTAAAACAAAAACAATCAACCAACCAAATCTAAACCAATACAGAATCCAGTTTTTAGCATGGGATAATATTATAGTTTACAAATTATTTCATCCGATGTTTTCAGAGCATATTATTATTCTTATATTTTAACAGTTTCTTTATTATTTTCATCCTTACTTTTCTTCACCTCCCAATAGTATAAATACGTAAAATCTAGTAATGTTGTATGAATTAAAATATGGTATGAATTAAAATATGGCATTTAGAATGGGTCTATTCCACTCATGGTCTACGAACTTAACTTTTTTCTTCGGTATGACTTCAATGTTTTATCCATAACAAGTGGGTGTTTTTTGTTGGATTTAAGATTTTTTATATCTTTTAAGCCTTTTTCATTCGCTTTAAAATTACTTTTCTTTTTAACCAAGAAAAAAATGTGAAATTATCGAAACTATCAACAATTTCTTAAAACGTTGAAAAGTCTACAGTAAAATCTAAACATTTATTTTTTATTAGTTATTTTTTCTTTTATATATTTAATATTTCACGCATATTATTCCAATTGATAGATTGTTTTATCTTTTTATCCCTGATTCATATGAACGAAGAAATTGTCATTACTACATGTGTTTAGTTTTTTAGCAAGTTAATATTTAATCTTTATCGGTTAGATCAAAATTGTAATTTACTAATTATTAAATACACTATCCACATAATACTGACATTACAAAGCCTGCTTGGAAGGTGCAGTTTCTCAACTGTGCTAGAAAATTACTTAGACATGAGCGTATCTTATACTAGCATTACAAGTTGATTTTTTTCTTTTTAGATAATTGTTATTTTATCAACTTGCATGATATACATTTCCGTGGACATTTTTCTTTAGAAAAAAATCGGCTAAATTATGGACCTCAACATTTCAAGAAATTCGGTAATTTCGCCATTATTTATTTATTTTTCCAGCTATTCTCATGAAACTAGGCGCTCTTATGTAAAACTGTGTACTCTTTTTGCTTATGTAGTCAAATCTGATGTACCTCTTTACCATAAGTCATGAATTATAAATTCAGATGTAAAAATTTAATTTTTTTTAAACTGGCGCATGGTATCATACAGTGGATGTCTATTCATGAACAAAACTAAGTATTATACTGGTATTTAAATATAGCTTTATTGAGAATATGCATTTTCCTGCCTCCTCATTAAAGGAGAGCTTAATCTTGGGTGTAGGCATTGAATGCCTAAAGAGCATTCATGGCCGGTATTTACTACTCCCCTCAAAGAAAAAAATATTGAGTAGATATGAATTAATCTCAGAAATAAATCGAAGAAAATTTTTAATATAGATTTTTAATTTCTGACAAAGATGGAAATTCCTATAATCAACCAGTATATGCATTTTGGAACCAGTCCAATTTTCAATTTTGTAAATCCTCTCTATCTGGCCCAAAATATACTCCTATTTTCTGAGATGCAACCAGAAATTGTACTCTATGTGAATCGTTAATGTAGCTTTCACATTACCAGGATACCAGGAATCCTGATAAGCAACAATTTTATATTCACCAGTTGATGATAATTTTTGTCACTCCCATTCTGTTGTTTTACTGAAAATTCAATTATGTAAACAAAGAAATAAAACGATAATGTTTTACCTTGTTTCCACCTTAACATTTAAAATGATTACTTTTATAGATTTTAGGTCATGCTGAAATATTTGTATATCGCAATTAAATTTTCTGCGAATAAGTAGTTTTCCGGATATTAAGCAATGTCATCTCTTATGTTTTCGCTGGTGGCCAACTTGGTACGTGCAAGTGCGCAAATGCAATGCCAACAGCAAGCAATAATGTAAGAAATAACATTGCTTAATATCCAGAAAGCTACTTATTTGCAGAAAATTTAAATTCGAGATTCGTTTTCAGCATACCCAAAAACGTTAAACGGTAGTCATTTAAAAAAAAATGTTAAGATAGAGACAAGGTAAAAATTTACAAAATGCATCGCAATGAAATTCTTTATTGAACTGCCTAATTATTATTATTATAATTATTATCATTATTATAATTATTAATATTATTATTATTATTATTATTATTATTATTTAGATTCCCCACTCACAAAACACTCGTTTGTTTTACAGATTCGAAAAAATGGTCTTGATAAACTCAGAATAAAAAATGATTAGTCTAGCAAGCAGAGTTACATGCAAGATAAAGCTTATTTATAAAAAAAACTTTATAAAAACTTTAATGGATTTTTATGAAGTATAACTCAATTCCTACACGAAGTAATATGCTTTTGTTTTGGTAGACATATATATATTAAATTGTTTTTTTTGGAGTATTCAGTCGAACAATAAATTTTGATTGTAAAGTTCAACTTACAGTTTTAATTTTCTTTCTCATATATATATATATATATATATATATATATATATATATATATATATATATATATATACTAGCAAAAGTACCCGTCATTGATTGAGTTCAAAAACAGCCTCCAGAAAATGGACTCTGATTTGTGAAAATCTGATAGGTTATAAAAAGGAAGGGTTATAAAGAGATACCTTCGAATTTAGTGGTATCAAAACCAAAGCAAAATATGATGAAAGTAAAAATGAAATAGATAAACCCCATAATTTATTATACCATACCTGTTCACACTGAAACACTTATCACAATATTCTGTGGATCTATATTAAAAAACCTTGTAAAACTTTGTGACATATTTCCATTCTATGGAGGTCAGGTGCGAACGAACACCCCATAATTTTATTATTCCATATTTCTTCAAACTGAAACATAATTATCAAAGTATACTTATGCAGATAGGTATGAAAAGTATTTATTAAAGTTTGTGCCTATTTCCATTCTTTGGAGACCAAGCGCGAACGAAGACCCCCACAATTTTATTATACCATCCCTATTTAAGTTAAAACATACTTATCAAAGTATTATTATGTACATCTATATCAAAAACACTTGTAAACGTTTTTTTTTAATTTTTACATTTTTATTTCCATACTTTGTGGACCAGGTGCATACGCAGACCCCACAACTTTAATGAATCATCATTATTCCAGATCAAACATAGTCATTCCTGTGTCTCGATACATCTTCTATCATTATATGTGATCAGTTTTCTATAATATTCAACCTAGGAGCGTGTTCGTGACCAGACACACACACAGACGTTCAGCTTTATATTATAGATATATAGTGTCAGATTAATTTTTTAAAATCAATGTCCACCCCACACAAGGCACAGTACCACTTTGAAGTCGGGGGCTACTATCGGGGACATAAGTTGCAGGGCATTATGAAGGGAGATGAGTAGCAAGGTGTTTGTTCAAATTACACTGAACTTCTGCATATCAGTACACTAGAGGAAGCAGAATCCCGGAAGGGAGTTCCAAAGTCTTGTAGTTCTGGGGAAGCAACTATTGGATAAAAGGCTTTCTTACACCTGGGGATCTCTACTGTAAAGGGGTGGGACTGAGTTGCTTGTCAGGTTTGTCAGGGGTAGTCATGTGTGTGTGTGGAGTCAGCACCAACCCTATTCAGGGTTTAACCAGCTTCCCTCAAAGGAGGAAGTTTAATGGGAGTATGAAATTCACAAGCAGTCCCCAGTCGCATGTATATCCCTGTTAGGGGAGATGACGACGTTAGGTTTTTGCAACTTTTTGCAGGGAGATGTCGACGTCCTCCTACATACAGCACCTGGACTTTCCAAATTGGTCACCCATTTTAGTAATGACCAGGCTCAACGTTGCTTAACTTCAGTGATTTGACGGGAACCGGTGTGTCAACATGATTATGCCGTATGTAGTTGCTGTGTTCTATAAGTACTTTAATGGTGAATGCTCTGACGAACTGCAAGCACTTGTACCTCCTTGACGTAGTCACATTGAGGAGGTACAAGCGCTTGCAGTTCGTCGAGGAGGTACAAGTGATTGCAGTTCGTCAGAGCATTCACTAGAGGGCGGCAGTACTAGGGGTCTATCTTCAAAAACCATTTGCACCTAGCTTAATCTCTTCATTAGGATGATAATAGATAGAGAAAAAAAGAATTTAAAAAAAAAAGTCATTTTTGGCATGTGGGGGGCTTTTTTTATGATAGTGCCCCCCCCCCCGGTGGCCCAAAATCACCATTTGCAGCAAAAAATTTACATCATGCAAAATTGCATGCACCTAAACGTCCTAAATGGATACAAATTGGTATAGATAGTTGAGACTGATGATTTCTAGCCATTTTTTAGGCATTTTTGGGTTTATAGGATGAAAAGAAGGGCCAAAATGAGCCGAAATTTGCCCAAAATTACCCGAAACTTAAAAAATCGGCTATTTGGCTACTATGTTACTCCTAAAACATTCCAAATGACTATGAGTGGACTTAGTTGGCTAAAACTTACATTACCCCATAATTTCTAGCCATTTTTGAGGAATGATTCACTATTGAAGTACTTATAGAACAGGCAGAGGGATGCAACATTTCGTCGATGGGACAGAGGTTGAAGCCTAGAGGACAGTTCAGGACCTATCAGGTTGGCGACTCTCTTTTGAACCCTGTCCAGGAGTGAGAGATAAGCAGCAGATGCACCAGCCCAAATAACTCTTGGTGTAACAACCGTTGTTAAATTTAGATAATAAAGTACTTCTAAAAACAATGATAATTAAGTATTGATGCATTCATTATTATTTATTATCTTTGTAGTAAAATCGCTAGGATTCTTATGTATGGTTGTTTGGTGACGATTTTTCAGTTTTACCCTATACACCTTTTACATAATAAAAAAATTTAATTCACTCAAAATAAAAGTAGCATTCTTATGTAAGGTTGTTTAATGTTTTACCTTTTTACTTTATAAACAAATCATTCATCCAAAACAACGCATTTTACAGTTAAAACATAATGAGATCCTATATATTAAGGTTCATATTAAGAGGATAATTCTAAGTGAGTTGTGACGTGATATGACTATTTAAATCACATTTAAGTTTTTGCATGTTCATATAGTAAAGAAAACAAGGGAGCAAGGAGAGAATTACAAATGGTTTTATGTATTAGTTTTTCTTTTCTTTGTGGTTAAGTCATAATTAAAAGGGAGATATGAATAATAATAATAATAATAATAATAATAACAATAAACTGTAAAAGTAGAATAAATAAAACATGGGAAAATAAAACATGGAAAACTAAAACAAACATAAAATAATTTTAAACATGTAATCAGAACAAAATGCTGTAAAAGAAGAAACAATTATGTACCTATTTACTATGCCTCCCTACGGGACAGAGTTAGACACCAGGGTCGCTTTTTAACGTGAAGAAAAGGTACAAAAATAAAAATTGTCTCAGTCGTGAAGGATTTCTCCTCCACCGAAAGAGAACAAGAAATTGAAGTGCAGCATCTGAAGAACAGATACTACACTTTGATCTTGTCCCGAAGGCCAAGAAACAATTATGTAAGTGAGAAAGAAAAAAAGATTAGAAATTTTCAAGGCTTCGATCATTATAACCCATGTATAAACAATATGGTTGCAATTTATTTTGACCGGGGGGGGGGGTTATATCGGTTTTAGCTTTCTTACATTTGCTGAAGAAGAATAAGAGCCAAATGCTGTTAACTATACTTTCACCTAACACTTTAGTAAATAACCAATACTGTAAAATAGTGTGGTAATTATTACTGACCGGAACTCGATGTGGAGGGGGGAGGCAGTGGAATTCTGGGAGGCAGTCGTTCAAGCAAAAGGTTTAAAAAAGTTCTTGGTCGACTGATTTTATAGTAGTAGTAGTAGTTTGTTGTCCACCATGTGGGTCGGACTGAACTTTACATAGCATCAACTTGTGGGTTATAAAACACCCCTATCGTTGATGTGTTTGTTGGACTTTTTTATTTAGTCAAGTTACACGTTTCACAGTTACTAGTACAAAGACAATTTGTCGTTGTAAGCAACGAGGCAATACGTTGCAACTCCAGTTAGCCGAGAAAAGCCGAGAAGGATTCTCCACACAAGTTAAGAGTTTCATTGTTTTTTCCTTCTACGTCGAGTTCAGGTTTAGCCGTTGACTTGCAGAAACGCCTCCCCACCCCCTTCAGTCGGTTAAAATCCGACAATAGTGTTGTTGGCGTTTAAAAATTTTAATATTCAAATTTATAATTGGTATTTTAAAAACGTGCCATCCTATTCATTTTAAAATGGGGGATGAATTTTTATATTTTAAATTTTCGGTTCGGGAAGGGGGGATTTGTTTTACTCATTCATTCTATATTTGTTCTGTTTTATTAAAAAAATATCCCCTCATTGATATTAACGTTATTATTTAGAAAGTCGTTTAATAAACGAAAGATACTGTAAAAACGGGGTGAGTCAATTATTATTTAGAAAGCCATTCTTAATATAGGAGAAAGTGATCCTTTCTTACTTGTACTTTCAGGTTAAAATTTAAGTACTCATGCAGAGAGTGATCCTTGCTGAAATAATAATGTTATCATTTAAAAAGCCATTCTTAACATGGGGAGGGGAGGGTGTTTTGTACCTATTCTGTACTTTAACCTTACAATTGAATAAAAAAACATATCATACGACTTTAATTAAACATGGAAATACGGTTTAAAAAATAGCGCTGATCATTCTCTGCATTAGCACTAAAAAATCTATGTGATCCCCATCACTATCACAATATATCATGTTCATCTACTACAATCACAAAAATTAGAAAACTGCAAACAATTACATGCCTCATTGATCAGTAACTGACCATGAAGTGAATGGTCATTACGTTAAATTTATATAGGAAATATTAAAGTTTTTTTAAGTTCCTTTTTTACGGAAACTTTTTAGGCAACTGAAACATAATAAAAAGAAAAAAACATATATAACGTATATTTTGATTTTTCTACATTAAGTTTCTTCTAATTGATGATGGCCAATAAATGGGTGAATATTTTATGTAGAATTTATAAAAGAAACTGATCCCCATTCAAATAGCAAACAGAATTCTCTAGCGAAATAATAGGTAAGACAGACAATAAACAAATAAAAATGAATAATAAAATGTTAAAACAATTAAATATTGTAATAATTAAATTGATTGATTTACCGAGGGTGGCTCGGTGGGAAGGGAAAGACACTCATGGCTGTGAACGGCCCGGCCTGGTGTTTGTTAATGAAGAAAATAGGATGTCTATTCCTTATAGCTTAAATAGACATTCCAGTCTCGTTTCAATCTCGCTGAACAAGAGATTGAGACTATAGAAAGAGTCACCTTTGTAGGTTGTTGTTGTTGTTGTTGTTGTTGTAGTTTGTTCTTGTCGTTGTTAGAGATCTATCAGACTGGTATGACAACTGTTAACAGCACGTTATATTTACAAGAATACGTTTGCTTGTAAGCAACAAGGTAATTTTTCGTTGCAAGCTAAACGTCTTTTCTTCCCCCCCCCCACTCGTCGGTAGGAAATATCGACAATATCAGTTATTGTGTTCCGTTGCTTATCTATTCGACCAACTTCGATATAAATTATTGTCATTATGGTAAACATTATTATTTTCTTAGAAATCACAGGAGTTCTGGTCGTGGATATGACCTTAAACTATATCCAGTGGTGAGGTCCCAGCTTGCGGGCTTTGGGGAGTGTGGAGCCACCCTTTAATTGCCATTGCTCCCAGGTCCACTCTGATCTGGAGTGGTAGTACCTGTTACGGTCCCAACTATGGGTTAAATAGAAACTGACTTGAAAACAAATATCTTCTATTAAAAAAATTTTCTTCAAAATCTTTGGATTCAGCATTAAATAATCTGAAAAGGGTTGATATGCCGTAAAACAAAAACAACCAACCAACATGAGTTCTACTAAAATAAGCATTTCTTCATTATTTTTTTTTAATTTATTAAAATAAGCATATTTACACACATCTAAATGTCAGATTGAATAATATATAATATTTTTATTTAATTTTTTATTCACGTCTGTGATAAAGCATGGCGTAATCAATAAACTTGTTAAAATTTTTAAGATGATTTTAAAAGTTAGTGAATGATATTTTTAAAAGCGTAAGAAAGAAGAAAAAAACTAACCTTTCATTTCTGGAATTCAATTGTAAAAAAATCGGATGAATTCGTTTTTTCTTTTGTGTTCAAAACAGACAATTTGTTTTGTTTGTTAGGATTTCTTTAGTAAATTGATACAACTTTTGTTTTGTGTGTTCAATTCATTAAGAGATCAAATATATCAAAATTTAAAGATGAAAAACACGATTTAAACGTGAAATTATTTACAATGAAAGTCAACTGCCAAAGAAAAGTGAATTCAGGTCACCGTAACACGGTGCAATCATTATTTCGTTCCTCGTGTAAAAATGTTCGTTCATTCGAGAAGGGTGTCGAATTGTTTTCCTATCAAATTTATATTATCTTTGTCCATTCTTAATACAAAAAAAAAATCAAAATATGAAAGAATAAAATTTAATTTACAAATTTGAAATGATTTAAAAAGAAAATCAAATGTTAAAACACGATGCATGTAGGTCACGATAATAAGGTGTAATCATTATTTCGTTTTTCTTGTAATGTTTTTCTATCAAGTTGATTATATTTATCAATGCTGAAGGCTTATGATTTCTTATGTTAATTTTTGTTTTGTGTGTCCAATTCATTAAAAAATAAAATACATGAAGAAAAAAATTAGAAATATTTTAAAGACTAAACATTTCATAATTATTTAGATTATTAGGGATCGGGACACCATAATGGATTAATTAATAATTAATGGATTCATTCCGGTAGGCGAATAATTTCAGCCTTAAAAAAATCACATTTATTTTTAAGACTGAACATTTCATAATTATTTGGATTAGTCGAACTAGTGTTAAAATCCAAGATAAGACCAACGTAATGTTGCAATCAAAGGGACATAACCCACAAAAGAGTTACCTGCCCCTTAAATGATATTGCGTTCTGTTCTATTCTTGCGCATCCCCTCACACTCGCGAGCTGTAGCATGGATAGCATTTCAAACAGTCGTCCTAATAATTCAAATAATATATATAAAAAATTGCAAAATATTTCACATAAACTAAATATTTTACATAAACAACTAAAAAAAGAGAAAGGCATTGTACAAACAGTCAAGTCAGTAAAAAAAAAAAAAATTAAACGAATAAAATAAATGAAGTTTCATAATTTGTTTATCAATGCTTAAAACTAGTTACGATTTCTTAAGTTAAATTTTGTTTTGTGAGTCAAATTCATTAAAAAATAAAATATATGAATAAAAAAAAATTCGTCGAACATTCAAGATAAGAACAATGATAGGTGCTTCAGAATTTTTTGGGAATTTTTGACACTCCTAACACAAAACTGCAAATAAAATATAACAAAAACTCGTAATTTCTCCTTTTAATATACTTCCAAAATAAACTTTTAAAGTTGTTTAAAAAGTAATAGAACTATTTAAAAAAAAAAAAAACAACAATTTTTAGAAAGTGACTGCGCGCGTTCATGCAGCCATGTTTTTACATAATGAAATCAATTGAATTTTATGAGTTTAATTTTTTTCAATTTTTAAACTTTTAAAATCTATCAAAATTTTTCTAATGGTCCTATTTTTACGATATTTTCAGGTTCAATGTGAATTTTTATGCTCTTCCCAATAAACTGAATATAATATTCTAGACAAGCGTTATTTTTAAATTCACTCCCTTTTTGAAATGTCTATTCAAATGAAAATAATTAATTTTCTCACCTCAAATTTATATATCACACATTGAAGATAAAATATCAATAAATAAAATAAGCTAATTCAAAACAACAAAAACAGTTATTTGCAATTTTACCTGTAAAGTCCAACGTTTAAAACCTTTTTTTAAACCACGTTGATTTTCTGTTTTTTTTTAAGTGAAGCCTTATAATCTTGTTATATTGTCCAGAAAATTTTGTAGAATTACGACAATTTTCTCTATTTCATTCAATGATTTTTTTTAGATATTTAAAAATAATTCACTCCATACAGAAGAAATACAATATATTAAATTAAAAACTCATGTATTTCTTTAAGAAAAGAAAAAAAAATGAAAAATTCGTCGAATGTTTTTTTTACAGGCAAAAACTAATAGTAAAATGTGACTATTTTTAAGTATGCTGACTCATATTTACTAACTTTTGTTTACAGCCAGCAATAGAAAGGGAAATTAATTCTGGTGGCTAAGGCCACCGAAGTTTCAAACTTAAAGGAAAGGTGGCGTTTGTCTCCCTTTATTCTAGTTGTAAAACATCTCATGTTGCAGTATTTTTTAATACTCGCTTAAAAAAGTATTTTATTTAAAAGGGACATGAAATATAAAATATAAATACGGATAAATTCTTAACAATGAAGAATAGAGTACCCATTGAATAGTATTTTTATAGGTAAGTGATTTTTTTGATTTTATATATATTTTTATATTTGAAGTAAGTTAAAATTCGTTGATTTTCTTGAAATCTTTTTTAAAGAAACCCGATGTAAAAACAAATATTAAACCTATTATTGTTTTTTAATTTGGTATTTGCTCCTTTAATTGAAAAACAAATTAGGGATTGAATTACATTTTTCAAGTAGTTTAAAAGCTATGAAGGTCGAATTATTCAAGTTTTTATCACGCATTTTTAATGGCGATTTCTGACACTGCTAAGAATTCAATGTTGCAATCACAGGGACAGAACTCCCAAAAGAGTTACCTGTCCCTTAAACGATATTGTGTTATGTTTTTTTTGTTGTTTTTTTCGCAACTCCTCACACTTGCGAACTGGAGCATTGACAACATTTAAAACAGTATTCCCTATAATTCAAATAATTTTCAAATAAAAAATACAAAACTGAATTTTTCACATATACTGAATATTTTTATATAAACAACTCAAATAAGAGGAAGCAATTGTACAAACGGTGAAGTCAGTCAAATAAAAAGAATAGATTTAAATGAAGAAAATGAATTATATTTTTTTAGATGAAGTTTCATAATTTGTTTATTTTTTATGGACTTTTGTTATCATGTGCACAGGTGTTGTTTCAGCCAACTCATCCTCTGGCCTTTTTCAGGTGATTAAGCACGACCGGATATGAATTCTGAGTTTTGTAACTTTTGTATCCACAGCAAATATTTCTTTCCATAGTTGTTGTCTCACCATGTTTTGGCCCACTAATCCTCTGGCCTGCTTGGGTAGGATTGAAAATGATATCTTCACACAATGGTGACTTGAAACCATAGAGAACCTGTAGTGTGACACATTTTTTACGCATTGTTAGGAGAAACATATATACCCCCCTCCTTATATCATAATGGATATATAGATATGAGCCAGACAGACCTCCCTTCCCCCCTTCCAAGTCAAGCCAGACATACCTCCCCTTTCCCCCTTCCAAGTCAAGCCAGACAGACCTCCCCTTCCCAAGTCAAGCAGCAGACCTCCCTTTCCTAAGTTGAACAGCGAACAATCGAACGACACAACCCCCCCTCCCTCACTAATCAACTATAAGCAGCAGTCAAACACCCATGCAAACATAGGTAACCATGACAACTGACATCAAGCGGTCGTGACATAAGCGCCGAAGGAAAGCGCGCAAAAAAGTTCAGTTTTCGAGTTGACAGCCGTTGGGAAACGACGACAATATTTTCTGCTCCCCAAAAAGCAGAAATATGCGCCAGCGTCGACGACGCATGGTGACTGGCAAATGATCAACTCAACTCAACTTGACGGACGGCCATGAGACCAAAAAAGGGACATTTACTCCAACACGGAATTACCTTGGTCAATATAATTCAACGAGAGCCATTCTACCCGAGAACTTTGTCAGGACAAACCTTATATCGAAGATGACAAAGAAAGAAAAAGAAGTGATAAAGAAAAACTAAGGACATTATCACGTCTTCGAAATGCGCGCGTCAGGAGAGAAATTCCCACCAAAAAAAAAAGCTAAGTCTTGTTCGATATCCATTCTCTCATATTTCACCCCCCCCCCCTCAGCCCACTCAGTGACAGTCGAGTTCTTTCCGTGAAATAAATTCTTCCCTCACCAAGCATAAAGGTGAAAGAATTGGAAAAGAAAAGAAGGATAAGGAGAGAAAGAACATTGTTACCTAACTTTAACCTTGATTGTTCTAATATTTGTTTCAACTGTGACTTTATGCATTATCAAAAGAAAAGAGAAACCATACCCCATCCCAACGTTTTAATGACTTAATGAGGTCAGGTTTGACTGCGGGATAGTATTTCATTTACTGCGGCAACGCTTTTTTAAAATTTTTATTTCCCCAAGATGTTATAGGAAAAAGGCTAACCCACATGCGGCGAGCGACAAATGTTGAATATTTATCTTCCCGAAGTCGAGCAAATTAAATAGACAGGCGAGCTCAGTTGTTAACTGTGAGATATTACGATTTATATGTGATATAAAAAGTTTTAAGAAGTTGTGAACCGACCGACTGCTTCTCTGAAAACGTCTTTTGTATACAGAAAAAGCGAACACACACATACATACATACATTTTCGTTTTTATATATATAGATAATACTCAGTTTGTCTGGGAAGTTTAGAATTGAAAATAAGGGTTTTATACAAATGACAATGAATGCAGAACTGTTCAGAAGGTTTAACCATTCAACATGTGCAATTCATGAGTAAACCTTTGCTAAACAAATCGATGTGATATTGTCGAGCTACACTATTTGAATGGAATTATTTTGGAATTGCTTTTCTAATTAACACAGATTATTAAAATAAATTCAAATCTATTTAAGGACTCTAATCTTATCTAAATTGATTGTATGTAAAGTAAAACAAGATTTCTTCTTTCCTGATTCCCATACTGTACTTACAATAGATTTAAGATAATGTCAGGAGACTTAAGCCTTAAATACTGACTAAATAAGTGAATTGGTGCAGACGTAAAAAAAAACCGACCACATGATCAGTACTGTATTTTACTAGATTATTATAAGGTTAGTAGCCAGGTCCACTAGCTACTTCAGATGAATTTCGCAAAAAAAAATATATAAATAAATATACGTTAAACTTGGTGGGATTTGAAAATAATTCTGCATTATGAGTTTTTGCCATACAATTCATTATCTAAAATATTCCCATCACCTAACTTAAAGTAACCAATTAAAACAAAGCGACAAAATGTGTTATATTCTATTATATTACACAAAAAACAGTGTTATTCCATCTTTTTCATTCATCAAATATTGTTCGTTCAAATTAATCTATATCAGTATTAAACAACTTTACAATTATAATTTACAATGCTTTATTTTCATAAAAAAGCATAACGTTAGTAAAGGTTTTTTTTTGTTTAAACAAAATAATACATCTCCACTAAGATTTAAATAAAAAATAATGGGTTCAATATAATCTATCATTATTATTTCATCATTATATGATTATTATTTGATAAATACTGAACATTTCATTAAAATGGTTTAATTTCCTGATTATATGTGACTTTTAAAGTAAAGGGAAGGGTCAGCATTCATTTTGCACGTACCTATTGTAAACGTTAATAAGCAGACAATTGCTAAAGGCTGAACTCGGAAAATAAGAACATTCAATTTCACGAAACGTTTTACACGTTTAATGAGGTTGACACTGTAAACATACAGATTTTCCAGTGGTTGTAGAGGAAGTATTCTTCAAATACCGATGAAACTACAATATATGAGTTGAACTTGTTGAGAAAATATGTTGTTCACATAGCATTGCAATGCTTTTAAATATAGTGATAAGAATATTTATTTTCTAAAATGTGTGCAATATATATGTTTAGAATGTAATTATTTATTGTATATTTTCAATATTATAATGATTGTATGAAAAATGTTTGATAAAATGTGCTCAATTTGTTTTACCAAAATGTTCTTTCAGGTTAATATAAACATTATCAATCATAAACACATTTCAATTATTAAGTTACTTAAGTCAATATTAAAAGAAGTTACTTGATTTTGTTGACTTTTATATTCTAGTTTCACTTTTTCTGAATTGATTAAAAACACATGAAAAAATAAAAAATAAAAATGCAAGAATTTAATCAATCGCTGAACATTCGTGTCTAATCAGAGTGTCTTCGGCAAATCAAACAATATCTAAAATATAAAAAGTGGTTTGATGAATTTCTATCCAATGTGTTATCATATAGATAACTAATATTTCTTAACTGTAAATGCAAAAACAAACTACATATAATAGAGTTCATCTTACAACAGTTTTGATACATATTAGTCTTGAAAAAATTTAGTACAGTTTTTATATATTTTTCATTAGCATAGTTGCTTTTATGACAATATATCACTTCCAATTTTACGTTATTTTCAAGTCATTCAAATATAAGATTGAGGCAGATTATCATATGCTTTTTTGCATTCAATCCAAACAATGCTTAGATTTGTGGAATCATTTTGTTTTAATCAGCATTTTGAATGTTTTCTTTTAAGATGTTGACATCAGGGATTGCTATTGTTCAATGTGTTATGGTAATTAATCAAATCAATGGATTTCTGGATTCTGTTCGTTTTTAAGTACCCTTCAGCCGAGAATTTTTCATAGATGTTGTATAGAATTAGGCTGGGTAAAAGCATGCATTGTAAAATACTGTTATATATATATATATATATAATGTGCTTATATACGTATCTGGTGATACAGCGTCTATATAACCGTGTTCATGCCTCTTGATGTATGTATAATATTTTCTTTTCTGTTTTTTTAGTATACAGCCTGTGATTTTCTGTGTATGGGTTTATAAACATAGTAACACTGTTTCCAATTGGTTACATTTCCAACAGGTTTCCCAGACTGGCAAAATAAATACGCTTCACTTCTAGATCTATTTCTGACAACGGTTCCTGATGATTGTACAACAAATGCCCACCCCACTCGGGAATGCTGATCACGCTGTGATAATGGTAGAAATCACCTTAAATTCTCGCCCTAAAACTGAAGACCCACTACTCAAAAAAACGAGGTATTACAAAAAGGCTGACTGGGAAGCCATCAGGGATTTCATTAGAGATGCCCCATAGCGAAATATCTTTTCTCTTCCAGCTGAACAGTGTGCAAATGAGACCACTAATTGGTTTAAAACTGCAATTGAAGCACATGTTCCCACATGGAAATACTATAGCAAGCTCTCTACTCCAATGGTTTACTTCTGCTTGTGCAGCTGACACTGCTCAAAGCCAGCATGTGTTCTGCAGATTGACCGACATAAGTCCAGTTCAAACAGACAGAAGTATATAGAAGCTAGAAATAATTGAAAGAGAGTAATAGCGACAGTTAAGACAGGGTACACTAAAACCACCAGAAAACGCATCGAAGCACAAAAATTAGGAACCTGTGATTTTTGAAAAATCTACAACAGTGTAATAAATAATGGGCAGACAACCCTTCCCCCACTATCAAACAATCATGAGGTTGTTTGTATGGCAACCAACAAGACTAATCTGTTTGCCAGTTGGCTTGCCTCAAACTCCACATTGGACCCTGCACACCACTCCCTCCCCGACTTTCCTTTGCGGACATGCGCCACACTAGACGATTTGAAAATCACCCCTTCTCAGGTGCATGGTATTATAAAAAACCTAGACACCTCAAAAGCATGTGGACCAGATCTCATCCCGACTGTGCTATTAAAAAAATTCTCTGCTGAGGTTGCTCCAGTTCTCTCCAAACTTTACAATAAATGCCTTAATGAATCTTGCTTTCCCAACTGCTGGAAAACCGCTTCTGTGGTACCAGTCTTCCAGAATTCTGGTGCAAGAACTGACCCACTAAATTATCGCCCCCATTAGTCTCCTCCCGCTTTCCTCCAAAATATTTGATTCGTTAGTTAATCAAGCACTAGTCCAACACCTCAGCTGCTAAACTCCTGACCAACAAACAATATTGATTCAGGCAAGCCCGTTCAACAGCAGATATCTTAACTGTAGTCTCTGAACGTATATACCGTTCACTGGAAAAAACAGGGCAGGGTAGAGCGGTAGCCCTTGATATATCTAAGGCTTTTTACAGGGTATAGCATGATGGTCTTCTAAGGAAAATTAGATCATATGGTATTACTGGATGAATACATAATGTAATTAAATCCTTCTTATATAAGAGAAAAATCCAAGTTGTCCTCGATAGTCGTACATCTAAACAATATGATATAAATGCAAGAGTACCTCAGGGGTCTATCCTTGGATGTTTATTATTCTAGATATTCATAAATGACCTCCCTGATGAAATTGTTTCGGAGATGGGTATATTTACCAATGACACCACTCTCTATAACAGGCATGAGGGGAAAACAAATGAACACATATCTAAAGAAATGGCAGAAACACGAGAGGATGACCTCCAATCCGTGGTGGAATGAGGGCAAAAATGGACGGTCACATTCAATGTTGGCAAGACCAAACTAGTTTTCTTCAATAACTACAAGAAACCGTCTCTACCGGCAATAGCAATGTCCAAGAACACATTGCCTCAAAACACTTCTTTTAAATTCCTCGGCCTAACGTTTACAGGAAACATGAACTGGAATATATACATTGAGAGCAGTGCCAAGGCTGCTGCAAAGAAGGTGAGCTCCCTCTCCACTGTGCTAGAAAATTACTTACGCCTGAAAGTATCCTGTACATCTATAAAGCCACCATTCGCCCATGTATGGAGTACTGTTGTCACATTTGGACTGGTGCATTTGCTGCTTATCTCTCACTCCTGGACAGGGTTCAAAAGAGAGTCGCCAACCTGATAGGTCCTGAACTGTCATCTAGGCTTCAGCCTCTGTCCCATCGAATATATGTTGCATCCCTCTGCCTGTTCTACAAGTATTTTAATGGTGAATGCTCTTACGAACTGCAAGCACTTGTACCTCTTCGACGTGACTACTCCCGACAAACCCGACAAGCAATACAGTAGAGATCCCTAGGTGTAAGAAAGCCTTTTACTCCAATAGTTTCTTCCCCAGAACTGCAAGTCTTTGGAACCCTCTTCCGGGATTCTGTTTTCCCAACTGTACTGATATGCAGAAGTTCAAGTATAAGGTGATTAAACATCTTTCTACTCATTTCCCTTCATAATACCCAAATTATGTCCTCGATAGTAGCTACCTACTTCAAAGTGGCACTGTGCCTTGTTTGGGGTGAAAATTGAATAAAAAAATAATAATAATGTTTGATATTAAGAAAGCGTCATCCTATTTATTTTTTGTTTGTTTTTTATAAAAATGGGAATGGGGGTATATTTTTTAATTTCAATTTTAAATTCGAAGAGTGGACTTTTTTACTCATACATTCTATTTTTTTTTATTCTGTTTTCAATTAAAAAAAACAAAACTCTTTATTAATTACTAGCCTGCATGCCCAGCATTGCCCGGGTTTTCGAGGTGTGTTTTGAGCAAAAAAAGTGGTGTTTCAAGGTGTGTTTTGAGCAAAAAAAGTGGTGTTTCAAGTGTATTTTGAGCAGAAAAAGTGGTGTTTCAATTTGTGTTTTGAGCAAAATAGTGGTGTTTCAAGGTGTGTTTTAAGCAAAAATAGTGGTGTTTCAAGGTGTGTTTTGAGCAAAAACAGTTGTGTTTCAAGGTGTGTTTTGAGCAAAAACAGTTGTGTTTCAAGGTGTATTTTGAGCAAATAAAAGGTGTTTAAAGGTGTGTTTTGAGCAAATAAAAATGGCGTTTCAAGTGTATTTTGAGCAAAAAAAGTGGTGTTTCAAGGTGTGTTTTGAGCAAAAAAACTGGTGTTTCAAGGTGTGTTTTGAGCAAATAAAAATGGTGTTTCAAGTGTATTTTGAGCAAAAAAAGTGGTGTTTCAATGTATGTTTTGAGCAAAATAGTGATGTTTCAAGGTGTGTTTTGAGCAAGTAAAATTGGTGTTTCCAGGTGTGTTTTGAGCAAGTAAAATTGGTGTTTCAAGGTGTGTTTTGAGCAATAAAATGTTGTATTTCAAGGTGTATTGTGAGCAATAAAAAAGTGGTGTTTACAGGTGTGTTTTGAGCAATAAAATAAAGTAGTAGGCAGGATAGCTAAAACCCATGACGCAAAGGCAGAAAAGAAAGTGAAAGAAAATCTGATGTCTTACCACTACTCCATGACGTAACTGGAAGTTCAAAATGTTAACATTAGGCAAAGTCAATCCAACCAAGATGATGGTTTACAAAAGTGGCTCGCAAAAATTCAATCCCTCCTTGTAAAAAACTTCCTAGTCGAGGGTGAAGGAATTAATGTTTTTGGCCAATTTTTCGATATTTGTCGTCCGAGACATCAAGCTTCACAATCTTGTGAAAATATGTTTCCTCTGACAAAAGTTTTAGGCAGACATGCAAACATATACATACATACAAACATACATACATACATTTAAACAGACAGGTAAGATTTATATTATAGATAACATTATTTAGAAAGCTATTCTTAACATGGGGAAGGGAATCCTTGCTAAATAATTTGTACGTTCATCTAAAATCTAATAAATTAAAAGGTGCATCTATAGCAAATGATTGTTATTAAAGGCGACATAATTAACTCTTTTACCTACTTGGGTGGGATTTTTGTGTTTTAACTTATTTTCAAACATTTATTTACTTTTTAAAAATCTGTACCGAGTCTTATGTTAGAAGAAATAAAAATGGCTGATATAGAACAGTAATCTAGGATGTCTCGATAATCGCTCAAAAATCGATACTTAAATAAAATACTGGTTAGAAAACCACAAAATTAACACTCTTGAAAAGTTTTGTTATGCCCAACCATTTTTTACGCTATCTTTGGTTTATTAAATTGTTAAGTGAAATTCCAAATATAACTATTTGAAAAAAATAAAAACAAAAACTATTTAGAAAAAAAATAACAACACAAAATAAAACGTAAGAAAGCAGAAAGAAAATTATATGAGCCACCCATCTCTTCCCCTTTTGTAAAAATTGAAAACTGCAAATGATTTCAGATATTATTGCCTGATA
The DNA here is from genome assembly GCF_053919585.1 of Euprymna scolopes. NCBI lineage: Eukaryota > Metazoa > Mollusca > Cephalopoda > Sepiida > Sepiolidae > Euprymna > Euprymna scolopes. The sequence goes on along the minus strand of NC_136500.1, from coordinate 120,123,360 downwards.
ACTGGTCATTAAATCTATGCTTATTTAATGTTAAATTTATATAGGAAAGTGATTCCATGCCCTAAAATTTCTAGCGACATAATAGGTAAGGGTAGACAGAAAAAGATTTTATGTTAAAACAATTAGGTACTTGTGCACTTATGTTACCGTGCTGAAATAACGTTATTATTCATAAAGCCATTCTTAACATGGAGGAGAGTGTTTTTAAACTATTCTGTACTTCCACCTAATAATTTAATAAAATAAGATCTCGTAAAATTTGAATTAAACTTAAAAATACGATTTTTAAAAATAGAACAAAAACATAAGTGGCTAATCATTTAACATATAAATACCGGAAATGCAGGATTTTTTTTTTTTTTTTTTGGTATTTTTTTTATTTTACCGACCCCTCACATTCACCTTCAATTTGTCGACTTTTAAAAAGTTTCGGGTATGCTGAGAACGAATATCGCATTTATTTTTTGTGCAAACATGCAGTTATCCATATTTGAAGACATTCAGTATCCAATGTAAGCTCTATTGTTTTTGCTGGCGGACATCTTGTTTCCCATTTAGGAAACAACGCCAAAAAGAGCAAAAATATGGCCCCTAAAACATTTTTTGGCTTCAAGGCCGAAATGAACTCCCCCACCCTTTACGATATTTTTCCGCTTCTTGATATCGAAACGGACAACCTTTTTTTCACTTTCTTAATTATATTCATTTTTTTCACTTTCTTACTAATTAACTGGTTTTCCATGGAGAAGCGGGTGTGTTGTGGCGGCCGTGGTCGCCACAACACCCCTCCTCCGCCCCTCTATGTAAAAACGGTTAATTAAACTGCAGAAGCACCTGTTAAACTGCACAAGTTCTATAATTGAATACCTCTCTCCCATCCAAAAAAAAAAAAACGAAAAACATAAAATATGCTTTTGTAAACCGCTCGTGAAAACTTATAGATCAATTAAAAGGGGTTAATACCATGCAAACCGTAAATTTACAGCGGATTTGACTATCAGATTTGTGGCCAGCAACATCGAATATCCCTAACAACAACAAATTAGTTGTCGGTGTTCTGTTGTAGCGAAAGGTAATATTTACCTTTTAATTTATTTTAATAAATATTACTTTAATACTGTTTTTGATTTGTAGTTTTGTCTTTACGTTCTTTCCTTTCGATCAAGATTTCTTGGAATTTGCCTCTTCCCCCTCCAATAAACCTTTCCTTTTTTTGCGATGGTGGAGAGAGGGGGGGATTCCAGTTACATGTGGCATATTTAGCTTCTTTTGGCGTCCTTTCGTTATTGAAAATGTTAAAAAAAAATAATCCCGTTGAGGGGGGAGAGGGGTAAGTCGAGCGGAGGATCACACTGGGTGGCAAAGGAGTCGCCCTTGCGACCCTTTCCTCAGGGTCAGGTAACAGCAGAGCAGGTTGTTAGAGGTATATAGGTAGAGGTAGACGGTAGAAAGTAACTAAGTACCGAACTGCCAGCAGGAGCGACTAAACTTGTAACACTTGCTAGCTACACCGAGGCAGAGTGGTTTGAGGCCACCTTTATAACAAAGAGAAAGCTCCTCTCACCACTCCTCCCAATCTATAAATACTCAGCAACATGGCCGCCCGCGTAAGATTAGTTGAATGCTTCCCCAGACACGTGAGTACTCATCTCCACCATTTTTTTCACAAAAAAACAAAATGGCTGCCATTAAAAATGATAAGGATTACGTTGGATACTGAATGTCTTCAAATATAGATAACTGCGTGTTTGCGCAAAAAATAAATGCGATATTTGTTCTCAGCATACCCGAAAATTTATAGAAGTCGACAAATTAAAGGTGAATGCCGAGGGGTCGGTAAACTAAAAATTTACCTTTTTTTTTTTTTTGTCTTCGAATTGAATTGTTGTTTATGTTTCTCAGAAATCACACAAGCTTTTTCTTTTTAGAAATGATTTTTTAGTGGAAAAAAAGAAGAAAAAAAAACTACTTATCTTTCATCCCAGGAATTAAAAATAAACCAAATAAATTGTAAATGCACACTTTATATTCACGTCTTTTATAAATCATATAGAATCAATATTTTTACTGCATTGAAAAAGAAATTAAATGAATAAACGTAATTTAATATTCAAGGTTGTTAAAAAAAAATTCGGATTAGAAGTGTAAAAAAAAAAAACATTTAAAAACTCACCTTTCATTCCAGTTCAAATTCGGGAGAAAAAAAAATCGGGTTGAAGTCTTTGTTCTTTTGTGTTCAAAACAGAAAATTTGTTTTACTTGTTAGGATTTCTTTAGTAAATTAATACAACTTTTGTTTTGTGTGTCTAATTCGTTAAGAAATAAAATATATGAAAATATAAAAGAATCAAAATTAAAAGATGAAAAACACGATGTAAACGTGAAATTATCCAAGAGAAAATCAACTGCTAAAGAATAAAGAACTTAAGGTCATCGTAACACGGTGTAATCATTATTTTGTTCCTTGTGTAAAAATGTCTCTTTATTATTAAGGGCACCGAATTGTTTTCTATAAAATTCAGATTAGATTTACCAATGCTTAAGGCTTGGTTGGTTGGTTGTTTTTGTTTTACGGCATATCAACCCTTTTCAGGTTATTTAATGCCGAATCCAAAGATTTTGAAGAAAGATTTTTTTAATAGAATATATTTGTTGTTTTCAAGTCAGTTTCTATTTAACCCATAGTTGGGACCCTAACAGGTAATACCACTCCGAGTCAGAGTGGAACTGGGAGCAATGGCAATTAAAGGGTGACTCCGTACTCCCCAAAGCCCGCAAGCTGTGGCCTCACCACTGGATATAGTTTAAGGTCAGATCCAGGGACCGCTTAAGGTTTGTTTTCGATATCTTTTGGAAATTTCTCTTCTGCATGTCTAATTCATTCAAAATTAAGGTACTAGTGCAGTGCAGTAATGGACTGCAGTGCACTTATTGATCCGTGCTGAAATAATAACGGTATTATTTAAAAAGCCATTCATAACATGGGGAGGGGAGGGTGGTTTGTACCTAGTCTATACTTTAACCTTACAATTGAATAAAAAAAAACATATCATAAAACTTTAATTAAACTTGGAAATACGATTTAAAAAATAGCGCGGATCAGTAAGTGCACTGCACTACCACCAAAATTAAAATATATGAAAACATAAAAATCAGATTAAAAAAAAAAATGAGCATTTAATTATTATTCGAATTAGTCAAACTACTGTTAACATCCAAAATGAGAAGAGGAGTGTGAATAATTCAAATAATCCTTATATGAAAAAAAAAAAACAAAAAAAAAAAAACAAAAAAAAACAAGGAGTTAGTTAAATTACAAGAATAGATTTGGACCAAGAAAGTAAACTATAATCATTACATTTTGAAACTTGAAGCTGATTTGGGGGGTTTTTTTCTACATAGTAGTCACCACTTATCAAGGCCTGGAAGCCACTCGGGGATAAGGGTTAATGGGTATACATTGTGTACAATAATCAATGGGATAATATCGTAGTAATCCTTAGTAATGGAGATTTGATAAAGTGTCTTACTTAAGGGGGGCGGTTTATCAGGAATTTGTTTATGTTGGACATCCAAGTTGTAGTCAGGTGGGAAACAGGCAGACGGAAGAGAGTTCCACTGGCCTGCACTGTTCATGGAATCTACGTTTTGATTTAGGCACAGATAAAGAGTGTGGAAAATTATTGACAGTGGTTTCAGCTAGACGGGTGTTTTTCTTGAAAGATTGGCGAGGGGGGACCAGAGATTGGAGCTCAGACGAGCACTTGCCATGGAAATAACAATAAAACAAAGACAGGCTCGCAACGTCTCTTCTGTGGTAGAGAGGTTGCAGGGAGGAGAAAAAGGCATCCCCCACTAAGCTATGAAGTCTATTTTGTACTCTGTCAAGGCAGGATAGGCTGTTTTTAGCAGCTCCTGTTCAGATGTGGCAGCAGTAATTCATCCTGGAATGTACTTGGCTTTTATATAGATAGAGAATTGCATCAGCAGTGAGATATCTACTGGAGTGGTAGAAGGATCTCACTATTTTTCCAGCGACCTTGGCAACAAACTTGATGTACGTGTTCCATTTCAGGTCCGGAGTAAAGGTCAATCCCAGAAGCTTGTCCAAACATGGAGCCTCCCCAAGATGAGAGCCATCCATTTCAATTGAAGCCAGAAGAGGATCAGAGCGTTGATGATGTAAAGATAGAAGCTTGATTTTAGATGCATTAAAAGTAATCAGCCACCTCTCCCCCCATTGTACTACGCACTCAAGATCAGAGGAGAGAAAATCAGAGAGAACTTTTTCATTTATGGTCTTTGATGTGTTGCTATAGATGGTTGTGTCATCAGCATAGATGCTAACGAATAATTTAAGTATGTGTTTTGGGCGATCATTGATGTACATCAGGAAGAGAGTTGGGCTCAGGATGGATCCCTGAGGGTCTCCAGCATTAATACTGTGGGCATCTGATTTCTGCCCATCAACCACAACTCTTATGAGTCTATTAGAGAAAAAAAATTAATAATTGAGAAAACATTTCCAGTTATATTGTAGTTTTGAAATCTTGTAAAGTAGGCCTTTATGCCACACCTTGATATGTCAAGAGCAATTACCCTCTAACGGAAGCCTTTGTCAAGAGATTCACTAATCATATAAGATATAACCGTTAGCACATCTGCTGGAATTTTTTTGTACCAATAATAGTGCATCCCCCCCCCTGTTTACATTTATTATTTATATTCTGGTTCTTGCATTTGATTTTTTGTATTTCGTATCTTATGATTCTTAGTTTTGTATATTTTGGGTTTGTATGGAAATCCCTTTAATTTGACCTTTATATTTTATTCTTTACCCCCCCCCCCTTTATTTCATGCTTTGATTTTATTTTCAGGCTAGTTACATTCGCGTCGAATTTATCTGAAAGAGGATAACTTTCCAACATTTTGCAAATTTTTGTCCCTTTATGTAAAAGGAGTTTGGAAAGCATTTTGCAATTTTTTCCCTCATATTAAATACATTTAGCAAATTTTTGTTCCCTTTTTTGGAACACTTTGAAAATTAAGTGTACTCTTTTCCAATCGAGATACGTCTTAATTCTTTCAAGTTAGGATTAAATTTAACCTCTTAAAATCGTTGTTACCCCCGCTGCCTAACACTATCAACTTGTCTCTTAGATTCGTTCGACTACTGCGAATTTCTTCCGTTATTTAAGGGCATTTTCCAAATTTTCGCCCCTTCATTTAAAAGTAGTTTGGAATGTTTTTCCCCTTTATTTAAAAGCACTTTTCAAATTTATTTCCCTTATTTAGAAGCATTTTGTAAGTTTAATGCTTTTATTTGAAGGCATTTTGTAAGTTTTCTTCCGTTGTTTAAAGGCATTTAGCAAATTCATGTCCCTTATTTCAGAATACTTTTCAAATTAAGTGCTCTGTTCGAATAATTTTTAGTGAATTAAGTTACTATTCGCTCTATACGATACGCATGCTTCCCCCTTTCCAATGTTTTTGCGTTACTTAGCTAGGGTTAAATACACTCATATAACTGGCCCACATGTTGACTCTTTCTGTTACTCCCCCCGTACCCACCGCCTGTATTTAGAAACGGTATGTATAGATATTTCAACTCCTACATTCCTTTCTCTTCTTCCTTCCCATATTGTTAACTTGTAACTTAGCGTCCCCTTAGAAGTTGCGACGACTACTATGTTCTTAGTTTAGAAACCGTGTTATGTCATTCTGTGTGTTTCGAATATTCGACATTCGCCTCACTAAAAATTCCCGAATTTAACATAATACGTCTGTACAGGGATTGGAATGTTATATTTAGTTTATTCCTGAATTTAGCATTTTTATGTACGTCTAATGTCTATTTATATCTGTATAATATATTTTACGTTGGGGGGACGATACAATTTTCTATCCCTAGTCAGCGAATAAGAGATCCTGCTAGACTGAGGTAATTTTATTTTTCGTGCTAATCCAGCGTGTTTGATATTTTTGGGGAGCTGAATTTCCCCCACTTTAAGAAACGACTTTTATCTAACTATACCCTCGTGGGGAGCCTAGTAAATAGAGACGCTGTGTCCGAAACCGGTGTTAGTTATATGTTCGTATTTTTCCCCAGTATATATATATATATATATATATATATATATATATATATATATATATATAATAAGGGGAATAAGTATATACCCCACTGTTTTAATTTGTAATGTACACGTTCTCTCAAATGTACTTGTGAATGAACCAAACGATAGTATCACAGAAATTGTATTATATGTTGAAGTCTACTTTACCTAAAACTTGTTGAGTTCGCATGTGTGCGATTACTTTCGTGTTTTATTGTAAAAAAGGATTTCTTATACGTTGAAGATATTTATAATCTTCAATAGCGAGTTTATAATCATTTGCTTTGCGGACTGTGTTATACTAAGTGTTGTGAAAAAACAAGTTCCCCTTTCTTTAACTTAGCCTGTACTTGCATTTGGTTATTTGAATTCCTTCGAAGATACACATGTGATATTAGTGGTGTAACCCTCCCCCGACGTAGTTGTATATTTAAACTCTCTTCCCACTTTTTTCCTAGGTTGCATTTAAGTGAGGATATTGCTATAAAGAGTGTTAAACGTTATACTTCATATCCAGTCAATTAACTTCCATATAGAAGTTTGAATTTTAAATCCATTTAACTTCAATTTTGAGTCATAGTGGCCCTTTTAATTTGTAACTGGTGATTGTATCCCTTGATATTTTCACAGCTCAATATGCTGTATTGGTCTTGTTTTTTTTTTGTGCTATGAGGAAGGAATTTTATGCATATACCTTCGTAACCTTTGTATGTGCATTTTTTGGTGTATAATATTTGAACGCCTATTTTTTGTATTTGTTAGGATTTAGACCATATTTTTGAAAAAACAAACGCTGCATGATGTTGGTCACTCGTTCTCCCGGATTCCTTGTAAGGAAACGAAAGTTTTATTTAGGGAAGATTATCGTTGTCTTAGATTTGTTGCGGTTGCAGAGGGAATTACCTAAGCCTTATTTTATGACAATGAAGGCCGATGTCGATAAATGGTTATCATCGGTAGATAATATAACTGAATTGTTGGGTGATCGTTCCTTGCGTGAGGACGTGGACTGTTCGCTTGTAGAAGCGGATGCTGTTAATGTTGTAGTGTTCTCGTCACAGGGTCGATTCATTGTTTCGAGGTTGGCAGATGGTGTAGAGTTTGATTCCTTGTGTAACGCTGTGATATTCGAAACCCATAGGGAGATGCTTGACGAGTTACCAACTACTAAGCCCGAATGTCCAGACTCTGAAAACTGTTTGCTGAGTGCTGGCAAGTTTGGCTTGGAAAATACTGCATCAGAGTCTGAAAGCAGTGTTGCAAGTGCCACTTCAGAGGATCCGCGTAGTCAGGCGCTGAAGTTTGAGTTTTCTGGCGAGCAGTTTGCCAGTAGTTCGATATTTTTTAGAAGCTGGATTTTTCCCACTTTAAGAGACGACTTTTATCTAATTATATCATCGTGGGGAGCCTAGTAAATGGAGACGCTGTGTCCGAAACCGGTGTTAGTTATATGTTACTATTTTTCCTCAATATATTAGAAAAAAAGGAATAGGTATATACCCCATTATTTGATTTAATGAACACGTGCGTTCTCTCACATGTGTTAAATGTTTCCGGGTTGTGAATTAACCGGACAACATAATTAGAAATATTATATTATACGTTGAAGATATTTATTATAATTTTCTATAGCGAGTTTATACCCATTTGCTTTGCAGACTGTGTTATTCTAAGAGTTTGTGAAAAGACAAGCCCCCGTTTTTCTTTCTTGGCCCGTATTTGCATTTGGTTATTTGAATTCCTTTGAAGATACACATGTGACATAGTGGCATGTAACCTCCCCCGACGTAGTTGTATATTTAAACTCTCTTCCAATTTTTTACACTAGGTTGTATTTCTGTGAGGATATTGCTGTAAAGAGTGTTAAACTCTATTATTCATTTTCTAGTCAATTAACTTCCATATAGAAGTTTGAATTTTAAATTCACTTAATTTTAATTTTGAATCATAGTGACCCTTTTAATCTGTAACTGGGGATTCTATCCCTTGATATTTTCACAGCTCCATATGCTGTATAGGTCTTGTTTTGTTTGTGCTATGAGGAAGGAATTTTATGCAAATACCCTTGTAACCTTTGTGTGTGCATTTTTTTGTGTATAATTCTTGAGCGCCTATTTTTTGTATTTGTTTGGATTTATTCCATATTTTTGAGAAGAAAAAAAAAAACGCTGCACGATGTTGGTCACTCGTTCTTCCGGATTCCTTGTAAAGAAACGAAAGTTTTATTTGGGAAAAATTATCGCCGTCTTGGGTTTGTTGCGGCTGCAGAGGGAATTACCTCAGCCTTATTTTATGACAATGAAGGCCGATGTTGATGAATGGTTAGCATCGGTGGATAATATAATTGAGTTGTTGAGTGATCGTTCCTTGCGTGAGGACGTGGACTGTTCGCTAGTAGAAGCGGATGCTGTTAATGTTGCAGTGTTCTCGTCACAGGTTTGATTCATTGTTTCAAGTTTGGCGGATGGTGTAGAGTGTGATTCCTTGTGCAACCCTTAGATATTTGAAACCCCTAGGGAGATGCTTGGCGAGTTACCGACTACTAAGCCCGAATGTCCAGACTCTGAAAACTGTTTGCTGAGTGCTGGCAAGTTTGGCTTGGAAGATGTTGCATCACAGTCTGAAAGCAATGTTGCAAGTGCCACTTCAGAGGATCCGCGTAGTCAGACGCTGAAGTTTGATTTTTCTGGCGAGCAGTTTGCCAGTAGTATTTTAAAGAAAAATGTATTGGGAGTGAGATTCCCAGGTATCATGAATGATACCACTCGTGTCCACGACTTGGTAGTGTGGGCATGAATATTGTGATATTTATGGAGGGATTTCCATGGAACGTTGGAATTGTTTTACCCTCTAACCATGTGAGTTCGAAAACTTGCATATGTAGTTATTCCCCCGCAACTTTGTCAGAATAATGAGGAACTTAATCATGACGGTGAGATATTACTCAGGTCATGTAGTTCTGACAATAGCCAGTGGTTGACGGACAGGAGTCAATCCTGTGTGAAAGTGCAAGTTTTGTGCACTTCTTTAAGTGCTAATGTTAGCACTGGGAGAGAAATTCTCCATCAAGGGTATAGGGCAGAAAGTACTATATCCACCTGTCAACATGTAAAAAGCAATGGAGAATGGTTTTTGAAGAGTTACGTGTGCTACATAGGTTATCATCGAAGTTATCCTAGGGTTATCATCGAGGGCACCATTTACATTTGGTGTATAACATAAAAAAGGATTCCATGTGCGTATGATTGTCTCTAATATAAATGGTTGTGTGTTTGATTATCATAAAGGGAATCGTGTGTGTGACATGTATTTTCAGAACCTACCTCTGCTTCTTCGATGTTGGACCATCTGGAAATTTCTCATCCTGGAGGGAGACTTGATACCTGTTTGACGAAGATTTATCACTCCAAGACGATGAATGGGTTTTATAGTTTTTATTTCACTTTCCCCAGAGGTCCTGCAGAAGGTGGAAGTGAAATCGGCCTGTGTGGGGGTTCTTCTTCTACACACGTCAGCGTTCGTCTCCCCCCTCCCCAGTTAAGAGGGGGAGACAACGGAAAGCTGTCTGTCTTCTTCAAAGCCCAAACCAAATCTCACAGATCTAGCCAACCTGACCACGTCACATATACGTAATCTGGTCAGCTGACCTTCGGTTCTGGTAAACGTGTCTACACTCCGCGTTTACTCACCTCTCTCTCTCTCTCTCTCTCTCTCTCTCTCTCTCTCTCTCTCTCTCTCTCTCTCTGTAACATTCCTTCCCCCCTTTTTATCAAAATGTATGGCGAAGGCATACATTTTCTACTTCCCACATTTACTAAGAATGGGATATATATGCTCACCCCACTGGCAAATAAAACTGTCATACCTTTAGTCAATAATTAATAACATATACTAAGTAAAATAATATCAACAAATAATACCATGTGGCGCTAATCCTTGCGCCCTCGAAGGTCAACAATTCCCTGTGACCCCATGGTCTTTTTATAATTTAAATCAGAATTTCAGGAGCATCCTTTACTCCCGTCGGCACTATGCGTGATCGATAAATTCTCGGCAATCAACCGAATAATAAAATCGAGGTCCATCTGCCTCTTCAAAACGGACGATCATCATCCTTGGCTTTACAGATCAGCTTTTCTTCCCATAGGTAGCACACAAAAAATGTTTTCCCATCCCAAGCCTTATCCTATTTATCATAAGCCTACTCTTATTACTAGTATTTTGTGGGAAACAAAACCTCTTAACATTCCTTATGGTGGGTAGCCTTCTATTTTCCTCAGTACTTGTATACATATTTCATTCATCTTCTCTTGAGCGATTCGTAACATAATGGCCACGTCAGCCATTGCACCCACTCTGCCCCTTACACCATGCCAGAGGGCATTTCATTTGCTCCCTGAAGTTGATTACAACTAGATCCGCTCACGCTGGACAGAATACTTTCCGTTTACTGCTATGTCAGAAAAAACTTTTTTTTTCCAAAGTCGGTAAGCGCAACCTGCCTTGAAGACACATAGCTTCACGGAAAACCTCGGATTTCCACACATGAAGTACTCAAACTTGCTCCATGTTGATTCTACTCGAAATCAATAGAAATCACGATAAAAAAATAAAATTCGAATCACTTCTCGAGAATAATGAAATTAATAACTACCCATGTAATTCAACACCTCTCCAAAATTCTAACATGCTTGCCACAGAATTAAATTCCATTCACGCCCCACTTTTTTTCTTTCATTTCTTCATATAGTTTATTTAACCCTATATTTATCCTTTTTTTCTACCTTACTTATGTGGTCAAAACGTCACTCATGTCGAATAGAACATTTATTCTACATTTCGAAAATTAAAATTAATACCGACTGAACCTTTGACTCTTCCGAAACTTTTTATTATTATTATTATTATTATTATTATTATTATTATTATTATTATTATTATTATTATTATTTATTACACTGTTTAAATCTTATTTCTTTCTCTTTTTCCCAATTTTATTATTACTATTATGATTATTAATTAATCAATTAACAACACGTTCTTTCTTTTATTAATCATTCTTTTAATAGACCCCACAAGCAAAGATTCCCCCTCCCAATTCTGCGAAAAAAAAGCATGTCAAAGAACAAGAAAATTCTGCCAATACCGTTTGACAACACATCAATTACATAAAAATAATCAATTAAAAAATACAAAAATATCCTATAAGCAATCACAAAGTCCCATCTTACTAATAACAAAATTCCAAATAACAAAACACAGATCCGTGGAAACCCATTTGACCACGTCATCAACTAGGTCGGCTGCATAGTGCATCATCTTTTACCATTCCACAGAATTCAAAATTAAAGAAAAAATCACAGTCGTTTACAAAAAATACCTAGACATTTACAATTAAAATACATAGTCGTTTCTAAAATAAAATAAAACGACTCACTTATAAAGTCTCAGACAATCCTAACACTCGATGGAACTAAAATTGTCCATGTCAGAAAAAAAATCATAAGAAAAAAAAATCGTATAATTAGTGAAAAAGGAAAAAAAATCACATTTCAGAACCTATCCATTGTTTTTCATCAAAAGTACATATTGTTTTTCATTAAAAGTTACACTTAGTTTCCACAGTTTAAAAATGCGACAAAATATTCATAACACATATTTGTGATTGACGTGTTTATCTTTTGGTAAGCTGAAAGGCTCATTTCTGACGCACACTTACTAAAGTCATATGTTCTATTTCTTTTTTTTTTCTTCTTTCTGGTTTACTCACTGGCTGTTGTTTTTCTCTTCTAATTTTTACATTAAGTGATATTTTTCTTCGTTCATAACGAGCTAATTCCTAATACGATAAACATTTTTTTAAACTATTTTCTATATATAAAGTTTTACATCTGTGTGTCTGTATGTCTTCCTTTTCTTTCTTCGTGAAAAGGTTGTACGTGTGTATTGCTTTTCTTTTTTTTCGTTTTTTTTCTTAATTATTTTTCTACTTCGCCTAGTGTTTTAATGGACCCTACGTTGTGTGTGTGTTGATTTGTATTTTTTTTCTACTGTTCTTTCTTTTTCTTTTTTTTCCATACATTTTATTGTTTTTCTTGTCCTTTTTTTTCTTTTTTTTCCCCGTGGCAATTGAAGTTCTTTTTTTTTCTTCTTTTTTTTCTTTTAAACCCACCTTTGCTAGGTGGTCTGGTCAGTTACGGCACCAAATTGAATATTGTTATATATTGGTTAGCATTGAGGTTATCCTAGGGTTATCATCAAGGGCACCATTTACATTTGGTGTATAACATAAAAAAGGATTCCGTGTGCGTATGATTGTCTCTAATATAAATGGTTGTGTGTTTGATTATCATAAAGGGAATCGTGTGTGTGACATGTATTTTCAGAACCTACCTCTGCTTCTTCGATGTTGGACCATCTGGAAATTTCTCATCCTGGAGGGAGACTTGATACCTGTTTGACGAAGATTTATCACTCCAAGACGATGAATGGGTTTTATAGTTTTTATTTCACTTTCCCCAGAGGTCCTGCAGAAGGTGGAAGCGAAATCGGCCTGTGTGGGGGTTCTTCTTCTACATACGTCAGCATTCGTCTCCCCCCCCCTCCCCAGTTAAGAGAGGGAGACAACGGAAAGCCGTCTATCTTCTTCAAGACCCAAATCAAATCTCACAGATCTAGCCAACCTGACCACGTCACATATACGTAATCTGGTCAGCTGACCTTCAGTTCTGGTAAACGTGTCTACACTCCGCGTTTACTCACCTCTCTCTCTCTCTCTCTCTCTCTCTCTCTCTCTCTCTCTCTCTCTCTCTCTCTCTCTGTAACATGTGTACTCAAGATGGACTGGGGGGCCAGATTCATGTTGAGTATAACTCGATAAAGAATCCCCTGATGAACCCTGTCGAATTTGCTGACTACATGGTGTGTAGTCCAGCTTCTCCTAGTCCCTACGAGAGTGTAGGTCATGTTCTGCAGAGATTACTTGCAGAACCTTCATTCTATGAAGTTGCTCCTTTAAGTAGAACGCTTCCTGTTTTGGAGTCGCATGCTGGTGTTATGGCGTTTAAATGTATTTTGAAGATCTGCCTCGATGTAGCTTCCTGCAATATTGCAACAGCTATCGAAGTCAAGATCTATTTGTCCTAGGGTGTTTCTGAGGCACTCAGAACCATCTTATACTTAGATAGAAATGAGTTTTCTGATGTTGAGATGTTTCTTTCAACGCTAAATACAAGAAGATTGGATCTCTCCTTGATAGGGGTCTTCCATAAGTATTACATCTCCAGCTGCCTCGGTGTTTCTGACACCTATACTCAACTTTCTTTGTTTGGCTATATGTATATAGCTATACAAACGTTTAAAGCTGTAATTGCCTGGAATAATTTGTGCAAAATTTGGTTTGCCGTTTTATTTCATTCCACCAAGTTGAAGTACTTATCAAAGCATAGGGTTGATTGGATTCGTCCCTCCTTTAGCACCGGTGTTAATCTCACTGGGCTCTTGTGGTTACAAGGGAGCTGAGATATTTTGGTGTTCGCCAGAGATCCTATAGGTATGAGGAGTTAGGATGGTAGGTAAAAGACTTTATACTTTTTTATATGTAAATAGTTATTTATCTGGCGGAATGCCCCCCGTTTAAACCAATGTTGAAAATGAGTGGAAGTCATTTAATAAAAATGTGGGGACACATACCTCATCACCGGAGCCTGCGACATCCAGAAAGGTTTTAAAAATTACTATGAACACATTTTGTTTGACGAAATACTAAGACGCACACAATGTGTGTGTATTTTATTTACAACATGGAGAACTGAAGAGTTACAATAAAAGGAGAGAGAATCCCCACAGTAAAAGGGTTTTGGAAAGGGGCAGATAACCCTATAGCAATTGAATATATATCAACACTCCTCCTCAATTGCTGACAGTCTGCATTATAGTTTATGGAGTCCCAAAAGTTCCCTGAGCCTTACAAACTGTGTGCTTCCAAGTCCTTTAGTTAGCAGGTCGGCTACCATCTCTTTACTTGGACAGTATTCGAGCTTAACAGTTTCCCGCTCGACCAGTTCTCGAACATAGTGGAACTTTATGTCCACATGTTTGGCCCTTCCATGATACTGTGGACTCCTTGCCATACATATGGTTGACTGGTTGTCCTCATATATAAGGGTTGGTGTTACTGGAGATCCTAGCAAGGCACTTTGAAGATTCTGCATCCAAACAGCCTCCTGTGCTGTACTTGCCAATGCCATGTACTCAGCTTCGGCTGTTGATAGAGCAACACAGGTTTGCTTTTTGCTTCTCCAGCTGACTGCCGCACCACTCAGCTTAAAAACATATCCAGATGTTGATCTGCGATCATCCAAATTACCAGCCCAGTCAGCATCGGAGTACCCCAGGAGATTGGTGGCTTTCTTCTTGTCATAAAGTAAACCATATCCTTGTGTACCGTTTAATTACCGGAGGATATGTTTCACAGCCTTCCAGTGTTCCATTGTAGGTTGAGAGCAGAATCTCGAAACATTTCCAACGGCATGAGCAATATCCGGTCGTGTCCTTGTCGACAGGTACAATAGGCTCCCAACTGCAGACTGATACAACTCTTTGTTGACCAGTTTACTTGTTTCCGTTGCTTTCGTCAATTTTGTTCCGGGATCAATTGGAGTAGACACAGGTTTGGAATTCTCCATTTGGAACTTTCTCAAGACATCTGCTGTGTATGTAGGCTGTCCAATCCATATTTTTCCTGCTTCGGGATAAATAATCTTCACACCCAAAAAATGGTGTAGTTTTCCCAAATCTTTTATTTTGAAAATCTTTGATATCGCTTTCATGAAATCTTCAATAAGACTTGTGGATTTACATGCCACAATGATGTCATCAACATAAACAGCTGTTATGAAAATGTCTCCTCCTGAAGATTTTATGTAGATGCAAGGATCACTTTCCAACTGTTTGAAGTCCATCTTCTTCAGCTGACCATGCAGTGCATCATTCCAACATCTTGGGGACTGCTTCAAGCCATAAATACTTCGCTTCAATTTACAGACAAGATGTTCCTTGCCTTTAACTTTGAAACCCTCTGGCTGCCTCATGTAGATTTCCTCCTTCAGCTCTCCATTCAGGAAAGCAGTGGCTATGTTCAATTGATGCAGCTTCAGATCATGCTGTGCTGCTAGTGCAATAACTGTTCGCACCGATTCAAATCTCACAACTGGGCAGAAAGTCTCATCATAATCGATTCCTTGCTTCTGAAGAAAACCTTGAGTTACAAGTCGAGCTTTATAGTGTTCCATATTACCATCAGCATCGTATTTTCGCTTGAACACCCACTTGCTACCAATAGTTTTTCGTCCACTGGGCAATTTCGTCAGGTCCCATACTGTATTAGAATGTAAGGAAGAAATTTCGTTATTCATTGCCTTCAACCATTCATTCTTTTCAGGACCAGAAAGTGCTTTCTTCATGGTCAATGGGTCATTTAAGTTATGAGTCATGTAAACCCATTCGCCATACGGATCTGGGGTTTTCTTTAGCCTTGATGATCTTCGGGGTCCTGTTAGCTCTTGTGGGTTGTCTTCATCATCGGAACTATCTTGGTGTCCAATTTCTACCAGAGATGGATTTACAATTTCTTCTTTCTGCTGTTCAGCTATTGAACCTGATTCATTGAAGATGACATCTCTGCTATGGAACACTCTGGATTTTCTGGTATCAAAGAGTCGATACCCTTTTATACCAATCCCGTAACCAAGGAATTTGCACTTCCTTGCTTTTGAGTCCATTTTGAATCTTTCATCCTTCGGTACATGGACAAAAGCATCACATCCAAAAATGCGTAGGTGTTTCACATTAGGCGTACGTCCCTTCAGCACTTCATATGGTGTCATACCTTCTACTGCATTTGTTGGGCTCCGATTTCTAATATACGAAGCCGTTGATAATGCCTCAGCCCAAAATTTCTTAGGTAGCTTAGAATCCGATAGCATTGATCGAACCATCTCCACCAATGTTCGGTTCATCCTCTCTGCAACACCATTTTGTTCTGGCGTTTTTGGAACAGTATACTCGTGCTTAATCCCCTCCTTCTTCAGGTAGTTTTCAAATTCTTTTGAAGTATACTCTCCTCCATTGTCGGTTCGTAAAACCTTTATATTTTTACCAGTGAACTTTTCCACCATAGTCTTCCATTCACTGAATTTTTGGGGTACATCTCGTTTGTTTTTGAGCACATATATCCACACAAATCTGGATTTGTCATCAATGAACGTGACAAAATATTCGGCACCACCAAGCGATTTTGCCTCTATCCTTCCACAAACATCGCTATGCACAATTTCAAGAAGCTGAGTTGCTCGCTTTCCTCCAGATTTTAGAAACGATGAACGATGATGTTTTCCATCCAAGCAAGGCTCACAAAACTTAATTTCCTTGTTTATATTATAGTCAAGGCTAGTAACTAGTTGGTCCTTTACTAGTTTTTGCAAGTTCTTTTCTCCAAGGTGGCCAAAGCGTCTATGCCAAATCTCCTCCTTTGTGTTACCATCTAAACAGGAGTTTGCTGCATGAGTTGATTCATTTATATCAGAACAGTTTAAATAATAAAAGTTCCCAATTTTGGAACCTGTAGCCACCACCTTTTGCTTGTTATCTAAAAATTGACAATTTGAGTCACTGAAGATACAGGTTTTTCCAGATTTAGTGGCTCTGGACACACTCAAAAGATTGTAGGACAATTTAGGAACATATAAGGTCTCATACAACCTGCATTTCTGGTGTTTCCCGTCCGGTACACCCACTTTTAGCTCTATTGTTCCTGTTCCTATTGCCTCAACTGAGAATCCATCACCAAGGGTTATTTCCTCAGCTACATCCAATTTTCGAAAGTTAGAAAATTTTTCAATATCACTACATATATGACATGTGGCTCCAGAGTCCACAATCCAGTCACTCCTTTTTCCATTAGACAATAATGCATGATGTGTAAAAAGTCCAATACACTCACCCTCACCAGAGTCGCTGGAGTTGTCCTGTATTTTCTTAGTAAAGAAAACTTTCTTTCTTGAAGGGGTCGACTTAACATTCTTTGTTTCAAGTAAACGGCAGTCACGTTTAATATGTCCATTTTTTCCACAGTGAAAACATTTAGGTCCCCGTTTGTTGACATGATGTTTTGATGTCATGGCTTTCAATTCCGTATTGTTAATTTCCCTCTCTTTAATTTTGCTTTCTTCATGCAACAAGCGTTCAGTCACTAACACCCATTTAGGAACGTCCTGACTTGCTTCAAGTGCTGTTACCAACATATTATAATCGTCTGGGAGAGTAGCCAGAAGGTGAACAACTCTATCCTCCTCGTCAATGGAATCGCCAATGACAGCCAATTCGTCAAATAATTCCATCATAGTCTTTATGTGTTCATGGACAGAGTCGCCGTCTTTTAATCTAAGGGAGTATAATTTTCTTCTCAGCGCTAGTTTATTTGCCCATGTTTTCTTTTGAAATTGGTCTGCCAATTTCTTCCACACAACTGCAGGGTCCTCAGGGTCTCCAATTAAATACAGTAGTGAGGTTTCTACTGAGAGCACAAAAGTCGCTAAAGCCCGGTCTCTTCTCGATAAATATTTCACGTGGGATGCTGGCTCATTTCGTTTGTCCGGAACAATTTCTGTTTCATTAACTATATTCCATAGTCCATCTTTAATTAATGCCATTTTGCATTGGACCTTCCAGGTATTATAGTTTGAACCATTTAGTGGAACCAAGTTGCTTAGTTTTGTTTCCATTGTTAACAATACCAAACTTCGACGACAAGAAAAAAATCCAAGATGGCGAAAAATTACCACACGTGTTTGCTCACTATTATTTTCAAGACGTTATCACGCAGACTGGGCCCATAACCAATGTTGAAAATGAGTGGAAGTCATTTAATAAAAATGTGGGGACACATACCTCATCACCGGAGCCTGCGACATCCAGAAAGGTTTTAAAAATTACTATGAACACATTTTGTTTGACGAAATACTAAGACGCACACAATGTGTGTGTATTTTATTTACAACATGGAGAACCGAAGAGTTACAATAAAAGGAGAGAGAATCCCCACAGTAAAAGGGTTTTGGAAAGGGGCAGATAACCCTATAGCAATTGAATATATATCAACAAATAGTTATTTATCTGGCGGAATGCTCCCCGTTTAAACTTTTGTTGCGCCCTTACATCTGATCATTAATTTTAAATTTGTGAATTTGGTTAGGTACTCCTCTGTTCAAACCTAAAAAATGAATGTTTTCATGTGAATTTTTATAGAATAAGCTTATTTGAATTTTTCTGCTTTTTTGTTCTGATATGTGTTTCCTGGAGATTTTTCTGACCATACATTGTGTCGTATATATATATATATATATATATATATATATATATATATATATATATATATAAAGAAGATTAGAACAATAGTCTAAAGAGCAGAGCGCATTTTAATGTAATAGTAAAATTACTAATTTAATTAAAATATAGGAAAAGAAAAAGTGCTCGTTGTAATTCAGATATATAATAAGCTCGATGGGTAAATATCCTAGAGCTAATTTAATATTCAGTAATGTGATTGATAATTTAAAATTCAAATTAGAATTAAATTAAAAATCCGTTTCACAAGAAGGAACAACAGCAAAATCAATAATTTGGACGATCGTTTCGGAAAACAATGTTTTTTATTGTGGTAGACATTAAGCCACGGACAATAATTTTTACATATAGTATTTAAAAAAAAAATAGTTTCCGCATCAGCAAAAGTATTGGGAAGGATTTTTTAATATATGTAAAAGACACCATAAATAAACCTAGCATTAAAAGTAAGGCAGATGTATCTTTTAATTCTTCGCCTTTTGAAATCAGCAATTAAGGTCAAAGCATTCATATACTCTTTCATAAGTTGAAAAGCTACAATAAACACCCATATGAATGCTTTGACCTTAATTGCTCTGTATTTAGAGGGAGATGACTTATCACTAAAATTCTTAAATACAGGGCACACTGACGAGGTTTTTCAGAGTTTTGGGAAGCATTTCTCCTTACGACAACGCTAAAACAGTTTTGTAAGTATGGGGGCAAGTTCTGGTTGAAGCTTTTTCAACGCTGTAATTGGCCAGTTGCTTTATATGAATCAAGGTTTTTGAGTAGCTTGGCGGCATCACATAAAGATTTTTGCAGGTTGCACAGCGTGTTGTCTGTTATAGGAAGAAAGACATGGAATTGATGGCCTTGGTCGTAGAGGGTAGAATTAGCTGCGAAATTCTTGGCAAATAGTTTGGCCTTGTCTGCTGACGAGATGACCTCAGGTCCATTGATGATGGTTGGGATAGAACCCACGCTTCTGTTCAGGATCCTGTTTGCTATTTGCCGGTTAAACTTAAGATGACCTGCCCAACAAAAGTCACAGTAACATTTATTGAGTGGGTTTCTACCAACATTTTGTTTTATTGCTTATTTTGAAGCGATTATCGAGTATTCAAAGACATTGCGGCAAGCTTTTCTTGTTCCCCAATAGCGCTCAACATTACTTGTTTTTTCGGACGGATTAAACATTATACATTAACTAAAAAGACTGAAAACTTATTTATTTGTTATATATTTGTTTGTTTGACATTTTTTTCTCGTACGAACCCTTATTTTGATTAGTTGAACGACCGTTAACATCTGTGGGGGTCGCCTGGCCTTTTTTGGGGAACTGACTTCCTCCATAAATAATAAAAATAAAAATAAGAAATCTTATGTGCAACACAAACGGAGGTTTATTTCTGGAATAGAATTAACAAACAATAACAAGTTAAAACATAGTTCTCAATATTTCAGAGTTCCTTTTTTTTTAGTTCATATGAAAGATGGAGAGTCTTTTTTTGTGTTCTTTGAATGTTCAAATTTGTAACATTGACAATATTAATGTTCGTCTGTTAAAAGAGAGTATTATGCGCGGAGCAGTGGAAATGAAATAATCTTGGACCATATTTATCTACATGCGTATGCAGTGCATATGTTAACGGTTTATGGTCAGTGTAAATACAGAAGTTTCTTCCTTCTAACAGATGTCTAAAATGTTTAATTGACAAATAAATTGCTAATAGCTCCCTTGAAAAGGTACTGTACTTTGTCTGTGTCTTGCTCAGTTTGGCTGAGAAAAACGATATAGGGGTCATTGTATCCCCTGTCAGTTGATGTATAACTGCTCCTACAGCTATGTCTGACGCGTCTGTTGTAAGTGTAAGCTTCGATTCTTCGCTGTCCTTAATATAATTCAATTTTGTGAAATTGACTAAGGCAGTTTTAGCTTGATGGAAAGCTTTTAAAGCTGATCCGTCCAGTTTTAATTGTTGGTTTTTCGTTTTGTTCTTCAATAATGACGTTAACGGTGCAAGGATTGTGGAACAGTTGGGTAAAAATCGTCTGTAGTAATTAATTATACCTATGAAGCGACGAACTTGTCTAACAGACGTAGGTTGTGGAAAATCCGTAATGGCGCTTACTTTTTCGGGTAATGGTGATATACCATCCTTATCAATTGAATGTCCAAGGAAGTTTACTTCTTGCTGACTGAAAATACATTTGTCCAAGTTTATTTTTAAACCGTAATGGGACAGTTTTTGAAAAACTTGTTCCAAGTGTTGTTTATGTTCGTCGAGGTTTCTACTAGCAATTAGGACATCGTCCACGTAAGCGAATACGAATGGAAGGTCCCTAAAAACCTCGTCTATTAACCTTTGGAAGGTTTGACAAGCGTTCCTAAGTCCGAATGGCATTCTGGCGAATTCGTAAAGTCTAAATGGTGTGGTCAGTGCTGTTTTGTGGATATCTTCATCCGCCACCGGTATTTGGTAATACGCTTTTACTAAATCCAGTTTGGAAAATACCGTGGCATTTTGCAGTCCGATTGCAAAATCGTGAATGTGTGGGATAGGGTATCTATCCGGTACAGTTTGTGCATTTAATCTCCTGAAATCGCCGCATGGACGCCATGTTGTCGCGTCTGCTTTCTGTACCATGTGTAGAGGAGATGACCACGCACTTTTGGAAGGTCGGATAATTCCTTGTTGCAACATGCGTTAAAATTCGTCTTTTGCGATCTTGTACTTATCCGGCTTCAGACGTCTGGGGGTGGCGTAGACTGGTTGTCTATTCGTTTTAATATAATGCTTTGCATTATGTTTAATATTATCCGTGACTTTGAATGACTGAGTAAGTTGTGGGTATTTTTGAAACAGCCGACGAATGTACGTCTCTTCAGGTAAGGCAGAACTAATCCCAGTAGACTGGTATCTTGTGGCGATGCCTTTAATTACGATTTTTGTTTAGTTATCAGTCAGTGTGCGACTAGTCATGTCTACCGATAGATTAAACCGTGCTAGGAAATCTGCTCCTAATATTGGTGTCGTCACGTTGGCTATGGTAAAAATCCACGGAAATGTGCGGCGCAGGCCGAGATTGACGTCTAAATATTTTTCACCGTATGTCGGTATTTGTGTGCCATTAGCTGCTTGGAGGTGGTAAGGCTGTGGAATAGCTTTTTGTTTACGTAGAGGTGGTATCACGCTGATTTCAGCTCCAGTGTCTATTAAGAAATTATATCCATGATTATTATCACGAATAAAAAATAGACGACCTTAAGTGGAAAATCCAGCGACAGTCGTCGTCTCTACTGGCCGGAATATTCGTTTCCCTGATTCTTGTTTTTAAAAGAACAAGGATAAGTGCAACGCCGAGCTTGTGTGCCGAATTTTTTGTGGTAAAAACAGATTTCGTTCGCTCGTTCTCGTGTGTTGCTTCGACCTCTACTAAGACTTCGTTTTCGGTAGTCCGATCGTTTATTAAATGAGTAACGATGGTTTATTTGTATTAATTTCTGCACTTGTCGAGTGAGATTTTCGACCGTCATTTTTAGTCCCGATATATCGTCGTCGCACGTCTGTTTCTGCTGTGCTTGTGCTGAGTTTACTTTGTGGTGCCTCAGATTTTCATGGATTCGATCTGCCATATCGGCGAGTTTTTCAATATTTGTCTCTTCCGTTGTGGGTGCTAGGATTTGTACTGTTGTGTCTGGAAGTTTATCCAGCCACAGACTTCTCATTATATTTTCGGACATTTTGTTGTCCCCTAGCAATGTACGCATGTATCGCAAAAGTTGCGATGGAGTGCGATCTCCCAATTCTACTTGGGTGAAAAGATTGCGTAACCTTGTTTCGTTTGAAAAGCCTGTCCGTCGTAAGATGGCCTCCTTAAGTTCGTTATATGGGTTGTCTTCTGGCACATTCTCCAATAAATCCGCCACCTCTTCGACGACGTCTGCTGGGAGTTTTTCCACCAAGTAACAGTATTTGGTTCGTTGAGACGTTATCCACTTTGTATCGAAAAGGGCCTGGATTTGGATAAACCAGGTCTTTATGTTGGTAGGATTAAATGCTGGTATATTTACCGTTAACGTTGACAGAGGTTTTTAAACACAGGAAGGTTCCATGTTTGTTTTCTTCGCTCGAAAGTGATTTCAAAGCCTTTAAACTGTCAACTGACTTTTTCCGATGACGCGGAGCTTGAAATTGTGGGCGAAAAAAAAATTGTCGCTTTTTCCACTGAGTCATGGTTGTTTAATAGTTTATAAGATTCCGTTGTGCATATGATTTCTGCGTCGGGTCACCAACTTGTGGGGGTCGCCTGGCCTTTTTTTGGGAACTGACTTCCTCCACAAATAATAAAAATAAAAATAAGAAATCTTATATGCAACACAAACGGAGGTTTATTTCTGGAATAGAATTAACAAACAACAACAAGTTAAAACATAGTTCTCAATATTTCAGAGTTCCTTTTTTTTTAGTTCATATGAAAGATGGAGAGTCTCTTTTTTGTGTTCTTTGAATGTTCAAATTTGTAACATTGACAATATTAATGTTCGTCTGTTAAAAGAGAGTATTAATGCGCGGAGCAGTGGAAATGAAATAATTGATGTTTGCACGCGTGGTAAGTCCATATGAGAAAGCGTTGAATGAGTCGGAAGAGTTTAAAGAGACGAAAGAATGCTCGAAAGGCTGAGAGACTAAAGAGATAGATTTTGTGTTTGTGCATGTTTATATTTGATTTGATCGGCTCCAAACGAGCTCTAGAAAATCAGTTTTAAAATGTGTCCAAGGAGGAATTCCATTGGATGGAAGACATCACATGGGGTGCTTTCAACTAGGTCCGCACCTTTGGTATATAAAGGTCACGCCGGAATTTGCGTGGGTGTCATTTTTCATTTTTTTAACGCGCCGAAACAATCAATTGCACTGCGCGCCCAAATTGTATTTAACGATTTTTAAATTTGAATATTAAACTGTGCCAACTGGCACACATCCAAGATGGGAACAATGGTCCGAATAATCCAAATAATCTTCATATAAAAAATTGCAAAATTGAATATTTCACATAAACAATTCACATAAGAGTATGACATTGTACAAATGGTTAAGATTTGAATTTGACAAAAATAGATTTGAACCAAAGTAAACTATAACCTAATGATTACACTATGAAACTTTATTTATTTATTTATTTATTTATTTATTATTATTATTATTATTATTATTATTATTATTATTATTGTTGTTGTTGTTGTTGTTGTTGTTGTTCTTCTTCTTCTTCTTCTTATTATTATTATTATTATCATTATTATTATCATTGTTATTATCATCATCATCATCATCATCATCATCATTATTATTATTATCATTTTTTTTTTTTCAAACCCGATTCGGTTAAACTTTTCTTGTTTTCAAAATAATTTATTGGATTGTCGAGATTTGCACACGCTTTTTATGAAATGCATATGGAGGCATTGCAGTAGGGTCTGCCAAACAATTGTGAGAAATGGCGTGCATGATCCCGTGACGTCAGACTTGTGTTAATTATACGAATCATGGAAAAGCAGAAACGACTTAATTATTTTTTTATACACCTTTGTTTTTCTTCTTCAAACTGCAATTAATAATTTATCTTTGTTATCATTTCGTTAGGGTTTAAGATTTACACAGTTTAACGATTAATAATATTAGAAACATTTGTATATTAAATATGAAATACGATTTTACTAAATATGTACGAGTGTTCATTAACGGCTTCCATGCTTTGGTTTGGTTAAACAAGACAAACAAAATATAAGGGTGGTCTACAAAATGCTTAATATTTCTGCAATAACATTTGTAAATCGGTTTTAATCATGCGATAAAATAGCTGACAAGAGCCAAATTTCTATTAGAACTTATATTTAAAAAATCGAACGCAATTAATTAAAAATCTATGTTGTAACGAGACATTTTGAAATAATGGAATTTTAATCGTTTTAATCTTTTAAAAATTAATTAATTTTTAGGAAGTTTCTTTTTCTTGTCAATTCGATTGATTATAGTATATATTAATTAGAAAAAAAAACGATATTAAAAAACCCATGATAATATTAAATTTATATCAATTTTTTAATTGCAACTTAAAGGTAAGTTGTTGTTAAATAAGTGTATTTAATTTAAAAAATAAATATTTTTTTACTTCTTTGAACTCTTATGTTTCAGAATAAGTGGAAATTTCGATAAATTTAAATATATTTTGTTCAAATTTCGAAAAAAATAAATATGGGGGAACACACTAAAAAAATCCATTCATATATTTTACGGAAACTGTATTTTATATGTAATTTTATTCTAAAATAGATAAGTATCGAAAATTTCACGAAAATCTGACTATTAGTTGATTTTTGCTAGATTTAACTTACACACATTTATACTTGTATGTTATCATCTTTCATATAGATTTGTGATTGTACTAATTTGCATATCCTCTAAAAATAACTTTGGATAATTAACTGTTCGCTTTCGTCTATTTTCTTCTTAGACTATTCATTTAATTTCACTATTACCATTACACATGTCACGCTGTGTTGGCTCGTGTTGTGTGGTTGGTTAATAGAGAGAAACGAAAAGACGCGTGTTGTTAGTTTTAAATATAAAACATGGAGGCCTTTATTTCCAGTGCGCATGCGTGGTTGTTACAAAACAAGGATTGTCATGAAACGAAATGATAACGTTGTTACAAAACTAGGATTGTAACGAAACGAAACGATAACATCGTTACAACACACATTTGTATTTGTGTATATTTTCTACATTGTGTATAGCATATCAAGCTGCTTTTAGAGTAAATCCATAAATGTATGGCGCATTCGACCACGTGGAAGAAAATCAAATTGAATTCTCACTGAAGAAAATACAAGCTAATAGGTCCAAACTGAAAAGAAAGGAAACTTTACAGGAACATTTCAACGTATACGTAATGTCTATTTATATGTCTATATGTTTATCAATATTTCTTTCAATGTTTTTCTTTGCATATGGACGCAGCTCCAGATCGTACGAAATAACGCTGGAGAGCTTTATGTTTTGGTTTCTATCTTTGCTAATAATGTCGGAAATTTATCCTTTTTCAGATAAATTTGACGCGAAAATAACATCCTGCAAAAAAATAAAAGGATGAAATAAAAGGGGGGGGAGTTAAAGAATAAAATATAAAAGTCTTGTTTCAAAACTAAGAAGAGATTTTATTTACAATAAAATTGGTTGCAAATTTTTCCCTTTGCAGGCATTAAATTAAAAAAACAAACAACGGCAAAGTAACAACATATAATGCAAAAAAAAGCTGGTTTTTATATTGAAAATGTCGTATCAATGAACGAATACAATATAATTCAAATCGTAGTTCCTAATCACTCTCTCATATGCAATATATTTTATGAAGGTACTCACAAATTGATGGCGGTCAGGCACGTGCCTTTTTCTTTTTTCTCAATTTAAAGTCGTTAAAAAAAATTGCACTCCTTCAAAATACGTGCAAACCGTAGCCACGTAAATAAAGTCTTCAGAAGTTTGCCTCGTTGCATCTTGTGTTCTGTTGCCGGGTTATACTTCTTTGAAGGAGGGCTCTGGAAATTCCTTGTCTGTGTCGGGAAATGAAACCACGTCCACTCTCCAGGCCGCCGGAATCCAAAAGAGGCCGATTTTCGTGCTGGGACTTGTTACGTCATCAGCAGGACGCTAGCACTGCCCTCCCATTCAAGTTAAAGGGAGTTTCATACGAACCCAAAATATACGAAACTAAGAATCATAAAAGATACGAAATACAGAAAATCAAATATAAGAACCAGAATAAAAATATAATAAATGTATACAGGGGGGTGCATAATTATTGGTACAAAAAATTCCAACAATAGCACTCAGCATTATTTTTTTTAAAACTTTTGAATCACTAATATATTTTGGGTACAATATAATAACTAATAAAGAATTGACTTTATAATAATAAATACGGAATCTGCATGAATTAAAATACCATATTTTAGCGTATTTTACAACTGAGCAATGTCGTGCGGCGTGTTAAATTATTTTAATTGAAGGAAAGAAAGAAGGAGAGAGAGAAGTGTAAGGAGAGG
This sequence comes from Euprymna scolopes, assembly GCF_053919585.1. Lineage (NCBI taxonomy): Eukaryota > Metazoa > Mollusca > Cephalopoda > Sepiida > Sepiolidae > Euprymna > Euprymna scolopes. The sequence goes on along the minus strand of NC_136500.1, from coordinate 120,096,750 downwards.
AAAAAGAGAGAAGTTGGGGTGGCAGAGAAAGCAAGGTAGAGTGATGAAAGGCGAGAGGGATAAGAGGGAGAAAGAGCCGTTTCAAACGATGGATATGAGTGAAGAGAAGGGATGAGACATTGAGAGGGTGTTTGGCAGAGGGGGTGACAAAGAGGAGATGAGAGAGAAGAGAGAGAAAGAAATCGGAGAAAGCGGGAAAGTGATGATAGTATGAAAAAGGAGGAAGGAGAGTGAGAAAGAGGAATGGAAAGAGGATAACGGTGCTGGGAGAAGTAGAATAGTGTGAGAACTTGTGATAGAGGAGAGTTGGGATTGAGTGAAAGAGGATGAGAGGATGAAGATGACAGAGGAAGAGAGAAACAGATGCGGAGGAAAAAGTCGAAAGAAAACGAGGGGGTGAGAAAGGGGTGGAAGGTATAATAGTGCTGGGAGAATTAGAATGAATGAGAATGCTACTGAGAGGAGGGATTTGAGGTGGGTGAAAGTAGAGTAGTTTCGAGGAAGAGAGAATCAGCTTAGAAGAGAGGCGGAATTAGAAAAGAGAGAGAGAGAAAGAGGAAAGATAAAGATAGAATGAAAAAGAAATAATACGTAAATGAGGGAGGGAGAGCTGGGAAATGGAAGGCATGAACGCGAATGTGTTGGAGTATTAGAAAGCAACAGAGGAAGACAGAGATTTCAAAAAATAAAGCCACAGATGGAGTGCGGTAGAGAGTAAGAAGAGAAAAATGGGAGAGAGGGGGAGTAGGAAAAGAGATATTGAGACAAATAGGGGATAACGCGATAGGATATGTAAGCACTGTCTATTTGCCAGACAACACCAGCTAATCCCTTTACAATTAAGTTGAGAGAATTGAGTCTTTTCACGGATAATCCGTCTATAATGTCCGCGTCCTATAAATTCACAATTTTGGTAACTGAAAAAGTCTGTACTCATCGTTCAAGTTGGTTTAGATGTTTAATTTCCGGCGTCATGGGGTGGAGTTCAACCAATAGACACACGAATTATGTTGGAGGTTGTTAGACATTTTAGTTCATAGATCTACAGTGTGGACATGAACACTTATTTTTTTTAAATTCAATTTTCACCCCCAGACAAGGCACAGTGCCACTTTGAAGTAGGGGCTATTATTGAGGACATAATTTGCGGGGGCATTATGAAGGGAGATGAGTAGAAATATGTTTGTTCACATTGCACTTAAGCTTCTGTATATCAGTATAGTTGGGAAAGCAGAATCCCGGAAGGGAGTTCCAAAGACTTGCAATTCTGGGGAAGAAATATTGGATTAAAAAGCTTTCTTACACCTGGGGATCTCTACTGTAAAGGTGTGGGACTTAGTTGCTTGGCCGGTGTGTCCGGGGTAGTCACGTCGAGGAGGTACAAGTGCTTGCAGTTCGTCAGAGCATTCACCATTAAAGTATTTGTAGAACAGGCAGAGGGATGCAACATTTCGTCGATGGGACAGAGGCTGGAGCCTAGATTATAGTTCAGGACCTATCAGGTTGGCGACTCTCTTTTGAACCCTGTCCAGGAGTGAGAGACAAGCAGCAGATGCACCAGCCCAAATGTGACAACAGTACTCCATACATGGGCGAATGGTGGCTTTATAGATGTACAGGATACTTTCAGGCGTAAGTAATTTTCTAGCACGGTAGAGAGAGAGAGAGAGAGAGAGAGAGAGAGAGAGAGAGAGAGAGAGACCACCTTCTTTGCAGCAGCCTTGGCAATGCTCTCAATGTATACATTCCAGTTCATGTTCCATGTAAACGTGAAGCCGAGAAGTTTAAAAGAAGTACTTTTAGGCAATGTGTTTTTGGCCATTACTATTGGTGGTAGAGAAGGTTTCTTGTAGTTATTGAAGGAAACAAGCTTAGTCTTGTCAGCATTGAATGCGACCATCAATTTTTGTCCCCATTTCAATACAGATTGGAGGTAATTCTCTAGTGTTTCTGCCACTTCCTTAAGATATATGTTCATTTGTTTTCCCTTCATGCCTGTTATAGAGAGTGGTGTCACCGGCAAATATGCCCATCTCCGAAACAATTTTATCAGGGAGGTCATTTATGAATATCTAGAATAATAAACGTCCAAGGATAGATTCCCTGAGACACTCCCGCATTTATATCATATTGTTTAGATGTACGACCGTCGAGGACAACTTGGATCTTCTCTTACTTAAGAAGGATTTAATTACATTGTGTATTCTTCCAGTGATACCATATGATCTAATTTTCATAGAAGACCATCGTGTCATACTTTGTCAAAAGTCTTAGATATATCAAGGGCTACCACTTTACCACTGTTTTGTCCAGTGAACGGTATATTCGTTCAGAGACTACAGTTAGATATCTGCTGTTGAACGGGCTTGCCTAAATCCATATTGTTTGTCAGTCAGGAGTTTACCAGCTGTGAGGTGTTGGACTAGGGCTTGATTAACTAAGAACTCAAATATTTGGGCGAAGAAAAGAGAGGATTTAAGTAACAGTGCAGTATACTTACACGTTAGGGTATAGAGTTTGGGGTAGAGTTAAAAAAAAGAAGAAAAAAAAGAAAAGAACGGTGAATATTCCCATCTAAAAAAGGGATTATGAAGAGAACTTTCTTAACCCCTCCTCTCTCATAATTTACCTATTTTTCTATTTTCCAAGTCAAGACTCGCCTATAAAATGGTAACTTTTACAAGTGTTCAGGTATGCTAAAACCGAGTATCACGATAATATTCTATTTTAGCGGCGGATTTTTTTTTTTTTTTTAATTCAGACAAAAAATTGAATACAAAGTTTATTTGTATAAAATAAATTTTAAAAAATTGTTTTGGTTACAAGTAAAAACATTTCAATAAAATAATTTCTGAACTTCATATAAATAATAATATAATTTCTGTTTAAACTGGTGTAAATGCAACATTATTTTTAATGATTATAGTCACAGATTTGTCAAAATTTATTCGTAATATACTATTAATGTCTTTTAATTAATAAAAAAAACAAAGAGTCCATTAAAAAAAAAAAACAAAAAAAAAACAGAGACGCGGGTACCAGTGAGGGATCGCCTTCTATATTAATTTAACGTTAAATCAGCACCCATTTTGTTTATGTTGGTCAATGTAAAATGGATTATTATGGCCTGGTAGACAACACAAAACCTACCTTTAAAATGTGTTTCCTTTCGGTTTTCGGGTGTGCTGAAAGCGAAAATCGCATTAAAATTTTCCGTAAATAAGTAGTTTTCTGGATCGATGTAATTCTTTATATGGTGAGCATTGTTATACGCGCAAGTAGGTTTTATCTTGGCCCCCCCTCTCATGCCATAATTATCAATTTTACGTTGACCGACACTAGGTGTGTCAGAATCTTTGGAAATTTTGACACCCTTAACACAAAACAACGAATAAAAATATTAAAAAAAAAAAACTCGTAATTTCTCTTTTTTAAAATGAGTTGTTTATTTTCTTTATGGAATATAGGGGAGGGTGGGGAGACTTGGCCATCCCTGTGTCAAAGCAAAGCCCAAGTATGAAACTAATTCTTAACTTCATTGCTAGATAGCTCTTCTGTAGGAAGGAATAACTGGCCCACTGTTGATTACTTCCCTTGCCACATGGCTGAGAGGGAGCGCCGACTCATTTTGGAGGTAATTTTTTCAATTTTTCAGTTTTACTTTCGAAACCATAGTAGCTTTGATGACATTGTCAGTGTTCTGTATTTTTGCATCTGTAAAAAGTGTCCATTTAGCCTACCTTTCAGCATATTTCTTAAAAAGTTAGAGTCATTGTTAATTTTTACTGATGTTTTGTGTTCAAGTTTTCCTTGCGGGGAGAGTTGGCCACAGTCCAGCCAACTCTCCCCATTGTTCATACTGGTTTTATATCTTCATATGACTGGGTTATGAATGAATTTGCGATTGTTTTTTTATGCATTCCTTTGTATTAGGGTGTCTATAGAGAATTAAGTATTAACTCAAACACCTTTTAGCTAAAACACATCTTAGCTCAAACACCTAAATAACCTTGTTGCTCAAATTTCTCAAAGCTGTCTGTTCATTTTACTGCACAGGCTGTTCAAACCTCATCTGCCTAGTTCTTTATTAATAAAATCTTTCTTTCCACAGAATACAGAATACATAGATGACGGAGGAAAAATTTAAAAAATTATTTTACTTTGTTCTGTTCGCAGATCATCTTTGGAGAATCTAGATTCAACAATGTCTCGCCAATACAGTCGGAAAACAGACAATGCGCTGATTCCAGAGGATGTCTTACGGGTCGCATTGGTCAGAGTTCTGAATTGAGTATCTGCAAAAGTTGTATCGAAGGACACAGGAGTTCCCAGAACAACTCTCCGTCGAAATGAGAGAGAAAAACAATGTCAGCATCGCAACAGACTTCTAAAGCACAGATCTTTTCCAGTGCAGAGGAGAAAGATTTGGCAGCATATCTACAAAAATGTTCCAAAATGTTCTATGGCCTGACAACGCGTGCAGCAAAACAACTGGCATATGAAATGGCTGTAGTGAATAGCAAAAAGGTTCCTGCTTCATGGGAGGCATGCAAACAGGCTGGAAAAGAATGGCTTATTGGATTTCTCAGAGGACACCCACAACTTTCAATTCGGCAACCTGAGGCCACTTCTCTTGCCCGTGAAACAGCCTTCAACAAACTCAACATCAATATGATGTTTGACTTGTTAGAGGAGAAATACAAAAGTCTGAATGTCGAATGGCGACAAATTTTCAATCTGGATGAGACGGGCTTCACGACTGTGCAGAAGATGCTCAAAGTTATTGCTTCAAAAGAGGTAAAACAGGTTGGTCAAATGACCAGCAGAGAAAGGGGGAGCTTGTTACTGTTTGCGGGATAGTGTCAGCAATAGGTGTTGCCTTACCACCAGTGTTCATATTCCCCAGAAAGAAATTTCAGCAGCGTATGATGAACAACACTCCCGAGTGAAGCTTAGGTCTTGGCACAGACAATGGGTGGATGACATCAGAAGTTTTTGTCGGTGATTGAGCATTTTGTAAAACATGTGCATCCTTCTGAGAAAAACCCTGTCGTCCTGGTGCTGGATAATCACGAATGTCACCTGCCATTGCAAGCACTGACATACGCAAAAGAAAACCAAGTGCACATCATCACCCTCGTACCTCATACCAGCAACAAAACGCAGCCTCTGGATCGCACTGTCTATGGGCCAGTGAAATCTTTTTTCAATGACATGGCCACTTCATGGATGCTGAGCAACCCTGAAAAGACCATCACTATCTACAACATCTCTGAGCTGGTCAACTTTGCTTGGACTAGAGGGGCAACCCCAACGAACATCACCAGCTTCAAAGCATCTGGCATTTGGACCCTGAAGAGGCACATCTTTCTTGACTATTTCTTTGCCCCATCCGCTGTCACCAACCGTCTTGTTCCTGTAGTAATTCTCCCTTCCTCCTCCCAGCAAGGTGTCTCAACCGCCCCCAACCACCCCTCACCCACAACAGATCAAGCACCTCATTCTCCACAACCTTCCACATCTGGACTCAGCATCACCTCGTCAGGAGCAGCATCAACATCTAACCCAACTACACCAGATGGAAAAACCTGTGACCCTGTCAAAGAAACAACGCCACCCAGTTTTGTTTCCCCATCTCAGTTCAGAGGATTTCCTAAAGCTCCACCAAGAACAGACAGCAAGAGAGGTCGGAAGAGAGGCAAGTGCGTGATTGCCACTTCATCAGAATATATTGAGGAACTGACTGAAAAGTTTTGGTCAAAAGTGGAGAAAAGCCGAAACAAAAAAAAAGGAAAGTGATGACCAAGGCAGCTAGTCGAACTGTCCCCAGCGATGAGGATGACAGCGATGATATGGACATTGACACTTTGGTTCATGACGAGTCCTATGACTACAAAAGTGACAGTAACGAAGATGAAGACCGAGAACTGATTTTGGGCAGTGCAGACAGTGTGAGCTCTGGGGATTTCGTGATGTGTCAGTATGAAGGCAAAAAGTCAGCAGTTTTGTATGTTGGCGAAGACACAGAGGGTAGAATAGAGATTGATTTCATGAGAAGGAGCGGAAAAGTCCTGGGAAATTTCATCAAGCCTCAGGTTGAAGACATTGACAGAATGCCACTTAGCATCATCAAAGCCAAGCTGACTCGAACCAAACTCTCTGAAACAACAGAACGCACCAAGAACACTTTCTTCTTTCAAGAGTCGTTGGAGAAGTTGAAAATTTGCTAATTAGAACATATATGTTCCTCAGATTTGTAACTTGTGTGTGTGTGTGTGCGTGCGTGCGTGTGTGTGTTCGTGCGTGCGTGTGTTTTGTTAAAGAGAGCTAAAAAAAGTGACTTCTTTTAATGTGGCCAACTCCCCTCATGTGTGGCCAAGTCTCCCCACTGAAGAGGCCAACTCTCCCCAGACCCTGGTCCACTTTCTCCATACATGACATGTCTGGAATTTTGTTTTTTAACCTTTTTTTACATACTTACATGAATAAAACTGTTTCCATATCATGAAAACTGTGTGTTGTTTTTTTGTGCAAATTTTCAGTTTGATATGACCAATCACCTCAACATTAGGGAAATAAATATAAACAATGTAGATGTTGTGGCCAACTCTCCCCGCCCTCCCCTACTAACAAAAATAAACTTTTAAAGTTGTTTAAAAAATAATAGAAATATTAATTTAAAAAAAACAAAAACAGTGTTTACAAAGTGCCTGAGCGCGTTCATGCAGCCATGTTTTTTACGTAATGAAATCAATTGAATTTTATGAGATAATTTTTTTTTAATTTTCAAACTTTAAAAATCTATCAAAATTTTTCTATTCGTTCAATTTTTACGATATTTTCAGACTGAATGTGAAATTTTATGCTCTTTCAAATAAACTGAATATAATATTCTAGACAAGCGGTTTTTTTCATTCATCCCCCCATTTTGAAATGTCTATTCAAATGAAAATAATTAATTTTCTCGCCTCAAATTTATATATCACAAATAAACGATGCGGAGGCTCCCACCCGAGTGGAAAATATCCGTCATGGGGTCCCATATGTTCAGCTTGTGGGCGAAAAAAAATCATTGGGCCAAAGTCTGCATGATCAAAACTGAAAACGCAGCAAGGGATATGCCGACACGCACAACATGAAAATTAAAAGCTTAAAAACCAGGACGCATAGAAGTACAAAAAAAAAAAAAAAAAAAAAAAAAAAACAGAACAATCGCCAGAACCACAGCAACCGGATGCACTCGGTAAATGCCTCTCAGAAGGACAATGAAAGGATGTTTAACAAGTCTGAACAAATGTCTTTTGACTCTATCCAAGAACAAAGCGACGATCGAACACAAACCTTGTAATTAAGCTTCCTAACATCCCAGGCACCCATTTTCTGAAAGCTAAGGTTGATACTGGAGCCATAGGCAACATACTTCCATTGCGTACTTTCCAGAAGATGTTTCCACACCGGATAAGTGCAGCTGGATCGCTACTTCCCGGTGCAACCAACTGTTTTAACAGCATATAATGGTTTTCACATTACACAGCAAGGATCCATTAAAATAGCTTGTTCACATAAAGGAAAATGGAAGACCCTCAAGTTCTTTGTTGTGACAACAGTAGGGTTTACTATCATAGGGCTACCTTCGACCAGAGACCTTAAACTGGTAACTCTATACTATGCGATCCAGGAAACTTTAGTTTCACTAAGATCAACACAAGATCTGGTAAAAATGTACCCAGACCGTTTTGATAATATCGGCAATTTTGAGGGTGTTATACATGAAGAGAGAAAATGTCCCATACATATGAGGGAAGAAATCCAGACCCTGTTGGAAACTATGGTGAAACAAGTTGATCGAATTGAAGTCTTCACTGAACTAAAAATAAGGCTTCTAAATAGACTAGGCACCCATCTATTAAAGGCAAAATACCCTTCCCCTGCCAACCTTTCGTAACATGTTCCCAGAAAATATAGATAACCTAGGACAGCCACTCCCAGGCTCGACAAAGAGGAGCACACAATACTAACTGCAAACAACAGCTCAAGTATAATTCAGCATGGGTCAATTTGCATAGAATGTGCATACATGATAAGTAGAACATATGTAAATTCTTTGTAGTTACAACAGAAAATTCTTACAATAATAGGACTTCCTTCACTTAGAAACTTGGAGCTTATAAGCCTCCACTACACAATCAGTGAAAACCAGAAGTCAATGACAAAATTCATACCCAAATCAGCTTGACCGCACAGACACTTTAAAAGTAATTATCGCATAGTAATTATCACATAGCCAGATCATCATCAGTGATTCATGCACTCAGAAAATTCCGATCCATCTTAGAGATTAAATGGAAGAGGAATTAAAGTCTATGGAATCACAAGGCATTATCAAAAAAGTTAGTGAACCAACCGATTCTGTTAACAGTATAGTATACATTCGACAGAAGAATGGAAACCTTCGCCTATGTCTTGACGCAAAGAATCTTGACAAAGCGATCATTAGATACGATTATAAGACTTCTACAATGGAGGAGCTATCGCACAAGCTATCAGGGGTTCAACACTTTTTCGCTAAGAATGGATACTGGTCCATACCTCTTGACGAAGAATCGCAATTATTAACGACTTTCCACTCACCGTTTTGGTGCTTCTGTGTTCAAAGAATGTCCTTTGGTTTGATGATTTCTCAGGACGTATTTATGATGAGAATGGACATGATACTGGAATAATGCCCCATTAAAATTGGACTAATTGATGACGTCATTGTTTATGGGAAGTCGAAGAATGAGGCATGATCGCAACCTGCACAAGTCAATGAAAATAGCACAAACTGAGGGGTTTATGCTTTACCAGTGAAAAATGTGCAATTGATCAAAAGCAGATCAATTTTTGGGTGCTATTTATGACAATAATGATATAAAACCAGTTCCAAACAAAGAAGACGCAATAAAGCAAGTACCCAATCGTAACAACATCACGGTTGCAACAAAAAGTATTAGGAATTATCACCTACTTAGCACCCTTTATTCCGCATCTCTCTGAGTTGACTGCACCCATGAAAGATCTACTAAAGAAAGAATCTGATTACTAATGGACTGCCACGCACCACGAAGCACTGCAAAATATCAAAGACTTGGTTTGCCAGGAAATGCCCCTCACATACTTTGTCCCATCCAAAGAAACAATCCTACAATTGGATGCATCAAACAAAGATTTAGACGCAATACTCATGCAAGAAGGAAAACCAATTGCATTTGCCTCGAAAGCACTAACACGGACGGAGCAAAGATATGCAAACATAGAGCGATTGGTTCTAACTGTTGTTTTTGGCTGTGAGTTACTTACTTATATGGATGTGAATTCCAAGTGGAAAGCAATCATAGGCCATTAGAAATGATCAGCTTAAAGAATTTAATACCAGCTCCACCTCGTCTGCAACGCATACTGCTACGCATACAAGGGTATGACTTGAAAATCATCTCTAGCCCAGGCAAGGAGCTGACCCTGGCAGACGAATTTTCTCAGTGCCCCCCCCCCAAAAAAAAAACAAAAAACAAAGAAGAGATCGACCTCAATATAAATTTCGTTCAATTTTCCACAGAGAAATTATCACAGATAAGATAGCAACAATAGCTGACCCCATACTCTGTGCGCTTAAGCAAACTACCCTGCACGGCTGGCCCAACATATCCAAGGAAATAAGCAAAACATTGCGGCCATATTGGTCATATTGGGACGAGCTGGCCATCGAAAATAGTATTTTAATGAAGAGTGGTCAGATAATTATACCCAAAGTGATGTAGCCGGAAATGTTACAACATTAATAAAGACATAAAAACCGTCTTACAACAATGTGACATATGTCAACAACACTAAAAAGCACAGAGTACATTACCCATGATACCACATGAGATTCCTGTGAGGCTATAGCAAGTAGTCGCCACTGACCTTTTCCATATTGAAGGTCACAATTACATACTAATGGTGGACTTCTGTTCCAGGTTCCGTTTTGTGAGGAAATTAAAGGATTTCTCCAGTCAGGAAGTAATCAAACTGACTAAACAAATATTTGAAGAACAAAGAATTTCAGAGAAAGTCATCAGCGACAATGATCTTTACTATAGCTCTAGCCTGTTCAAACAACTTACAAGAGAATGATGATTTGAACACTACATCATCTCCTTTTGAACACTATACATCATCTCCTAGATACCCTCAGTCAGATGGTCTGACAGAGCGCTGCATGCAAGCCATAAAATCTGCCATTAGAAAGGGTACTTCAAGTGGTCGCGACTGACTATGGCGAATTAATATTGAACTGGAAGACTGTTGGAAACTTGCCGGTTTAGTATTTCAACAATTCGATCTAAAAAGAAAAGACAGCAACTTACCTGTATCAAAGCCAATCATACCAAAAGTCTCACAGGCGAGACTTACCGGAAATACGAGAAGGACTATACATTCGTATATATGACCCGGATTCCAGTAAATGGTCACACAATAATGTGCAGACTTCATTTGTAATGTCGCTTTGCCGAAACCGCAAGTATCTGAAGAAAATATATATCCGCAACAAGGCCGAACCCAGGAGCATCTACATCCTCAGTCGTGATATCCTATGAATGACATGGAGACTCAGCAGCCGGCATAGCAACAGGGAACAAACATTAATCGCAGACCTGTTCCAGATACACTGCACAAAATACGCAACACTCATCGCGGATGTCAAAGATATCCAGATCTGATGGTATAATAAAAAGTTTACTTATGACAACCAAGCTACGTCCTAATGTGCCGTAGTTTCGTTTGTGTTTTGACTGTGTTGTTGTTTAACGGAAAAGAGGGATGCCATAGTCTTAGTTATTGCCCTTAATAGCCCCTTCTCTAATAAAACTATAAATATATAGGCACTTCCGTCCCCCACCGCTTCTGTGAATAAAAACGGCTACACATGGCTGAAACCTATCCCGACTAATGTCTCTACCATTAATATATATCGCTTATCATCCAAAGATAATCAAATACCATTGCAATGCGCGCCTTTTGATGTTGATCGTTTCACGTTTTCTGCATGGGTGAATTACATGACACATCTCTACTTCTGATGCACGTCCATGACAGGAATCGATTTCTTAGAGTCTTACAACCAATATCTGCAACAGAGAGGCGAAACCTTAAGACTATGAATGCGTAAGCAATGTCATCATTTGGTACGCCCCTCAAACTTACTAATATCATTAAAGAACTTTTTGGTATTAAAATTACTTATATCATTAAAGAGCTTTTTGGTATTAAACTTACTAATATCATTAAAGATTGTTAAACTTTGTGTTATCATTGGTGTTAAACTTACTAATATTATTAAAGACCTTTTTGGTATTAAACTTACTAATATCATTAAAGACCTTTTTGGTATTAAAATTACTTATATCATTAAAGAGCTTTTTGGTATTAAACTTACTAATATCATTAAAGACCTTTGGCGTATTAAACCCAGAACCATTAAATGCCTAGAGATGATACATATCCTAGACAAACAATTTTCGCAGTAATAATTGTTCTTTATTATAAAATCAATAACGATTGAATGAATATTATAAGCAAAGTACTTTATTAAAAATAGACTATTGAGATTTAAAGCAAATGTACTTTATTTAAAACTATCAAATTTCTGGTTATGTTAAATATATGTACATTCTAACTAGGAGAATACAAAGTCTTTCATCAATATTTAAATGAGTCACTAATAAAATAATTGTAAGAAATTTGATAATTCCTACTAACGAATAATTTGAGGTATCGGTGAATAGAACTATAAAAAAGAATGAATCCACTAATGAAAATTGTAACATTTACGAGTGTAATGTAATTGCATAAATTTACTTTATGAACAACATTTTTAAAGAGTGTAATTTCTAATTATAAAGAAAAACATTCGTAAACAGACGTCAACAATAGTTTGATTATAAAAAGACACGCATGATAGTATATAAAAAGATTATAACTGTTTACAAGAATATACATTTAATTAAACCAATTTATTCAATTCGTGTCATCCATACGTTAGTTTGGAAAATATACATTTTTTCATTCGGTATTTTAAGATTAAAAATTACAAATTATCACTAAAATAGTTGCAAAAAGGTGAATGATATTTTCCGACATTTTAAATTTGATTTAACTTTGTTTTGTTTTTTGTATTTTTCTTAACAATAAAAATTTAAATGTAAACTAGAAAATGAATATGATAAATATCTTTTAAGAAACATAAACGCGTTTTATATCAGTCTGTACCCAAATCAAGCTGTACGTTTGTGAATACAAAATCTTCAAAGTTTTCTAAGTATTTCAAATATTATTTCTGCTTTTCAGCATGTAATAGTATTAAGGTTAATATGTATATGTTTTCCTAGTCAGAGATTAGTAAAACCGTATTATTAATTTGTTTCTTAGCGTAATTTTTCACACGTATTTAAATGTCATTTTCTTATATAGCAGTGTGGTCACATTTGGGCGGGTGCATCTGATACTAGTCTCTCGCTCCTGGACTGGGTTCAAAAGAGAGTCGCTCACCTGATAGGTCCTGAACTAGGTGTGTCAGAAATTTCGTGAAAATAGTGAATAATTCCACCCCATCTTTCCAAGCTTATAACTCCTCGAAAAATATAATTAAAGCCCTAATTTTGTTTTTCAATTAAAGGAGCAAGGACCAAGGTTTCATTAAAAAAAAACTTGCTTTTTAAAAAAAAAAAACTTGATTATATTCGGTTTATTGGAAAGAACATAAAATTTCACATTGACCCTGAAAATATCATAAAAATAGAATCAATAAAAAAATTTTGATAGATTTTTAAAGTTTAAAAATTGAAAAATATTGAGTTCGGAAAATTCATTACTGTTTTAAAAAAATCTATTACTTTTAAAACAACTTTAATAGTTTATTTTGGAAGTATAATCCATAAAGAAAACAAACAACCCACTTTTAACAAGGAAATTACGAGATTTTTATATTTTATTTGCAGTTTTGTGTTAGGGGTGTCAAAAATTCCTACAAAAATTCTGATACGCCTACTCCTGAACTGACACCTAAGCATAATTCTCTGTCCCATCGACGAACTCTTGTATCCCTCTGCCTGGTCTACAAATATTTTAATGGTGGATGTTCCGACGAAATACAAGCCTTGTGCCCTCCGACGTAAATACCCCCGACAAATCCAACAAGCAGCTAAATCCCACCCCTTTACAGTAGAGATCCCTAAATGTAAGAAAGCCTTTTACTCTAATAATTTATTCTCCAGAACTGCCAGACTTTGAAATTACCTTACGGGTTTCTACTTCCCTGACTGTACTGACATGCAGAAGCTCAAGTGTAATGTGAACAGACATCAACCTGCTCAACTTCCTACATAGTCTCTCCTGCAACTTATGTCCCAGATAGAAGCCCCCTACACCAAAGTGGCACTGGGTTTTGTGTGGGGTGAAATCCTAATAAAATATATCTATAAAAAACAATATTATATATAATAAAATATATATTATAAACTATAAGGTAACTCCACTGTTAAATAGTTGAAAAATCTAATTGAAAACGAAAAATATAAAAATCTAATTGAAGTCGAAAAATATAAACATCCAATTGAAAACGAAAAATATAAAAATCTAATTGAAAACGAAAAATATAAAAATCCAGTTGAAAACGAAAAATATAAAAATCTAATTGAAAACTAAAAATATAAAAATCTAATTGAAAACGAAAAATATAAAAATCTAATTGAAAACGAAAAATATAAAAATCTAATTGAAAACGAAAAATATAAAAATCCAATTGAAAACGAAAAATATAAAAATCCAATTGAAAACGAAAAATATAAAAATCCAATTGAAAACGAAAAATATAAAAATCTAATTGAAAACGAAAAATATGAAAATTTAATTGAAAACGAAAAATATAAAAATCTAATTGAAAACGAAAAATATAAAAATTTAATTGAAAACGAAAAATATAAAAATCCAATTGAAAACGAAAAATATAAAAATCTAATTGAAAACGAAAAATATAAAAATCTAATTGAAAACGAAAAATATAAAAATCTAATTGAAAACGAAAAATATAAAAATCTAATTTAAAACGAAAAATATAAAAATCTAATTGAAAACGAGAAATATAAAAATCTAATTGAAAACGAAAAATATAAAAATCCAATTGAAAACGAAAAATATAAAAATCTAATTGAAAACGAAAAATATAAAAATCTAATTGAAAACGAAAAATATAAAAATCTAATTGAAAACGAAAAATATAAAAATCTAATTGAAAACGAAAAATATAAAAATCTAATTGAAGACGAAAAATATAAAAATCTAATTGAAAACGAAAAATATAAAAATCTTATTGAAAACGAAAAATATAAAAATCTAATTGAAAACGAAAAATATAAAAATCTAATTGAAAACTAAAAATATAAAAATCCAATTGAAAACGAAAAATATAAAAATCTAATTGAAAACGAAAAATATAAAAATCTAATTGAAAACGAAAAATATAAAAATCTAATTGAAAACGAGAAATATAAAAATCTAATTGAAAACGAGAAATATAAAAATCTAATTGAAAACGAAAAATATAAAAATCTAATTGAAAACGAAAAATATAAAAATCTAATTGAAAACGAGAAATATAAAAATCTAATTGAAAACGAAAAATATAAAAATCTAATTGAAAACGAAAAATATAAAAATCTAATTGAAAACTAAAAATATAAAAATCTAATTGAAAACGAGAAATATAAAAATCTAATTGAAAACGAGAAATATAAAAATCTAATTGAAAACGAAAAATATAAAAATCTAATTGAAAACGAGAAATATAAAAATCTAATTGAAAACGAAAAATATAAAAATCTAATTGAAAACGACAAATATAAAAATCTAATTAAAAATGAAAAATATAAAAATCTAATTGAAAACGAAAAATATAAAAATCTAATTGAAAACGAAAAATATAAAAATCTAAGTGAAAACGAAAAATATAAAAATCTAATTGAAAACGAAAAATATAAAAATCTAATTGAAAACTAAAAATATAAAAATCTAATTGAAAACGAGAAATATAAAAATCTAATTGAAAACGAGAAATATAAAAATCTAATTGAAAACGAAAAATATAAAAATCTAATTGAAAACGAGAAATATAAAAATCTAATTGAAAACGAAAAATATAAAAATCTAATTGAAAACGAAAAATATAAAAATCTAATTGAAAACTAAAAATATAAAAATCTAATTGAAAACGAGAACTATAAAAATCTAATTGAAAACGAGAAATATAAAAATCTAATTGAAAACGAAAAATATAAAAATCTAATTGAAAACGAGAAATATAAAAATCTAATTGAAAACGAGAAATATAAAAATCTAATTGAAAACGAAAAATATAAAAATCTAATTGAAAACGAAAAATATAAAAAATCTAATTGAAAACGAAAAATATAAAAATCTAATTGAAAACGAAAAATATAAAAATCTAATTGAAAACGAAAAATATACAAATCTAATTGAAAACGAAAAATATAAAAATCTAATTGAAAACTAAAAATATAAAAATCTAATTAAAAACGAAAAATATGAAAATCTTATTGAAAACGAAAAATATGAAAATCTAATTGAAAACGAAAAATATGAAAATTTAATTGAAAACAAAAAATATAAAAATCTAATTGAAAACGAAAAATATGAAAATCTAATTGAAAACGAAAAATATAAAAATCTAATTGAAAACGAAAAATATAAAAATCTAATTGAAAACGAAAAATATAAAAATCTAATTGAAAACGGAAAATATAAAAATCTAATTAAAAACGAAAAATATGAAAATCTTATTGAAAACGAAAAATATGAAAATCTAATTGAAAACGAAAAATATGAAAATTTAATTGAAAACGAAAAATATAAAAATCTAATTGAAAACGAAAAATATGAAAATCTAATTGAAAACGAAAAATATAAAAATCTAATTGAAAACGAAAAATATAAAAATCTAATTGAAAACGAAAAATATAAAAATCTAATTGAAACGGAAAATATAAAAATCTAATTGAAAACGAAAAATATAAAAATCTAATTAAAAACGAAAAATATAAAAATCTAATTGAAAACGAAAAATATAAAAATCTAATTAAAAACGAAAAATATAAAAATCTAATTGAAAACGAAAAATCTAAAAATTTTATTGAAAACGAAAAATATAAAAATTTTATAAAAACGAAAAATATAAAGATCTAATTGAAAACGAAAAATATAAAAGTCTAATTGATAGCGAAAAATATAAAAATCTTATTGAAAACGAAAAATCGAAAAATCTAATTGAAAACGAGAAATATAAAAATCTAATTGAAAACGAAAAATATAAAAATATGATTAAAAACGAAGAATATAAAAATCTAATTGAAAACGAAAAATATAAAAATCTAATTGAAAACGAAAAATATGAAAATCTAATTGAAAATGGAAAATATAAAAATCTAATTGAAAACGAAAAATATAAAAATCTAATTGAAAACGAAAAATATAAAAATCTAATTGAAAACGAAAAATATAAAAATCTAATTGAAGACGAAAAATATAAAAATCTAATTGAAAACGAAAAATATAAAAATCTAATTGAAAACGAAAAATATAAAAATCTAATTGAAAACTAAAAATATAAAAATCCAATTGAAAACGAAAAATATAAAAATCTAATTGAAAACGAAAAATATAAAAATCTAATTGAAAACGAAAAATATAAAAATCTAATTGAAAACGAAAAATATAAAAATCTAATTGAAAACGAAAAATATAAAAATCTAATTGAAAACGAGAAATATAAAAATCTAATTGAAAACGAGAAATATAAAAATCTAATTGAAAACGAAAAATATAAAAATCTAATTGAAAACGAAAAATATAAAAATCTAATTGAAAACGAGAACTATAAAAATCTAATTGAAAACGAAAAATATAAAAATCTAAGTGAAAACGAAAAATATAAAAATCTAATTGAAAACGAAAAATATAAAAATCTAATTGAAAACTAAAAATATAAAAATCTAATTGAAAACGAGAAATATAAAAATCTAATTGAAAACGAGAAATATAAAAATCTAATTGAAAACGAAAAATATAAAAATCTAATTGAAAACGAGAAATATAAAAATCTAATTGAAAACGAAAAATATAAAAATCTAATTGAAAACGAGAAATATAAAAATCTAATTGAAAACGAAAAATATAAAAATCTAATTGAAAACGAAAAATATAAAAATCTAATTAAAAATGAAAAATATAAAAATCTAATTGAAAACGAAAAATATAAAAATCTAATTGAAAACGAAAAATATAAAAATCTAAGTGAAAACGAAAAATATAAAAATCTAATTGAAAACGAAAAATATAAAAATCTAATTGAAAACGAAAAATATAAAAATCTAATTGAAAACGAGAAATATAAAAATCTAATTGAAAACGAGAAATATAAAAATCTAATTGAAAACGAAAAATATAAAAATCTAATTGAAAACGAGAAATATAAAAATCTAATTGAAAACGAAAAATATAAAAATCTAATTGAAAACGAAAAATATAAAAATCTAATTGAAAACGAGAAATATAAAAATCTAATTGAAAACGAAAAATATAAAAATCTAATTGAAAACGAAAAATATAAAAAATCTAATTGAAAACGAAAAATATAAAAATCTAATTGAAAACGAAAAATATAAAAATCTAATTGAAAACGAAAAATATACAAATCTAATTGAAAACGAAAAATATAAAAATCTAATTGAAAACTAAAAATATAAAGATCTAATTAAAAACGAAAAATATGAAAATCTTATTGAAAACGAAAAATATGAAAATCTAATTGAAAACGAAAAATATGAAAATTTAATTGAAAACGAAAAATATAAAAATCTAATTGAAAACTAAAAATATAAAAATCCAATTGAAAACGAAAAATATAAAAATCTAATTGAAAACGAAAAATATAAAAATCTAATTGAAAACGAAAAATATAAAAATCTAATTGAAAACGAAAAATATAAAAATCTAATTGAAAACGAAAAATATAAAAATCTAATTGAAAACGAGAAATATAAAAATCTAATTGAAAACGAGAAATATAAAAATCTAATTGAAAACGAAAAATATAAAAATCTAATTGAAAACGAAAAATATAAAAATCTAATTGAAAACGAGAACTATAAAAATCTAATTGAAAACGAAAAATATAAAAATCTAAGTGAAAACGAAAAATATAAAAATCTAATTGAAAACGAAAAATATAAAAATCTAATTGAAAACTAAAAATATAAAAATCTAATTGAAAACGAGAAATATAAAAATCTAATTGAAAACGAGAAATATAAAAATCTAATTGAAAACGAAAAATATAAAAATCTAATTGAAAACGAGAAATATAAAAATCTAATTGAAAACGAAAAATATAAAAATCTAATTGAAAACGAGAAATATAAAAATCTAATTGAAAACGAAAAATATAAAAATCTAATTGAAAACGAAAAATATAAAAATCTAATTAAAAATGAAAAATATAAAAATCTAATTGAAAACGAAAAATATAAAAATCTAATTGAAAACGAAAAATATAAAAATCTAAGTGAAAACGAAAAATATAAAAATCTAATTGAAAACGAAAAATATAAAAATCTAATTGAAAACTAAAAATATAAAAATCTAATTGAAAACGAGAAATATAAAAATCTAATTGAAAACGAGAAATATAAAAATCTAATTGAAAACGAAAAATATAAAAATCTAATTGAAAACGAGAAATATAAAAATCTAATTGAAAACGAAAAATATAAAAATCTAATTGAAAACGAAAAATATAAAAATCTAATTGAAAACAATCAATATAAAAATCTAATTGAAAACGAAAAATATAAAAATCTAATTGAAAACGAAAAATATAAAAAATCTAATTGAAAACGAAAAATATAAAAATCTAATTGAAAACGAAAAATATAAAAATCTAATTGAAAACGAAAAATATACAAATCTAATTGAAAACGAAAAATATAAAAATCTAATTGAAAACTAAAAATATAAAGATCTAATTAAAAACGAAAAATATGAAAATCTTATTGAAAACGAAAAATATGAAAATCTAATTGAAAACGAAAAATATGAAAATTTAATTGAAAACGAAAAATATAAAAATCTAATTGAAAACGAAAAATATGAAAATCTAATTGAAAACGAAAAATATAAAAATCTAATTAAAAACGAAAAATATAAAAATCTAATTGAAAACGAAAAATATAAAAATCTAATTGAAAACGAAAAATATAAAAATCTAATTGAAAACGGAAAATATAAAAATCTAATTGAAAACGAAAAATATAAAAATCTAATTAAAAACGAAAAATATGAAAATCTTATTGAAAACGAAAAATATGAAAATCTAATTGAAAACGAAAAATATGAAAATTTAATTGAAAACGAAAAATATAAAAATCTAATTGAAAACGAAAAATATGAAAATCTAATTGAAAACGAAAAATATAAAAATCTAATTGAAAACGAAAAATATAAAAATCTAATTGAAAACGAAAAATATAAAAATCTAATTGAAAACGGAAAATATAAAAATCTAATTGAAAACGAAAAATATAAAAATCTAATTAAAAACGAAAAATATAAAAATCTAATTGAAAACGAAAAATATAAAAATCTAATTAAAAACGAAAAATATAAAAATCTAATTGAAAACGAAAAATCTAAAAATTTTATTGAAAACGAAAAATATAAAAATTTTATTAAAAACGAAAAATATAAAGATCTAATTGAAAACGAAAAATATAAAAGTCTAATTGATAGCGAAACATATAAAAATCTTATTGAAAACGAAAAATCGAAAAATCTAATTGAAAACGAGAAATATAAAAATCTAATTGAAAACGAAAAATATAAAAATCTAATTGAAAACGAAAAATATAAAAATCTAATTGAAAACGAGAAATATAAAAATCTAATTGAAAACGAGAAATATAAAAATCTAATTGAAAACGAAAAATATAAAAATCTAATTGAAAACGAAAAATATAAAAATCTAATTGAAAACGAAAAATATAAAAATCTAATTAAAAATGAAAAATATAAAAATCTAATTGAAAACGAAAAATATAAAAATCTAATTAAAAACGAAAAATATAAAAATCTAATTGAAAACGAAAAATATAAAAATCTAATTAAAAACGAAAAATATAAAAATCTAATTGAAAACGAAAAATCTAAAAATTTTATTGAAAACGAAAAATATAAAAATTTTATTAAAAACGAAAAATATAAAGATCTAATTGAAAACGAAAAATATAAAAGTCTAATTGATAGCGAAACATATAAAAATCTTATTGAAAACGAAAAATCGAAAAATCTAATTGAAAACGAGAAATATAAAAATCTAATTGAAAACGAAAAATATAAAAATCTAATTGAAAACGAAAAATATAAAAATCTAATTGAAAACGAGAAATATAAAAATCTAATTGAAAACGAGAAATATAAAAATCTAATTGAAAACGAAAAATATAAAAATCTAATTGAAAACGAAAAATATAAAAATCTAATTGAAAACGAGAAATATAAAAATCTAATTGAAAACGAAAAATATAAAAATCTAAGTGAAAACGAAAAATATAAAAATCTAAGTGAAAACGAAAAATATAAAAATCTAATTGAAAACTAAAAATATAAAAATCTAATTGAAAACGAAAAATATAAAAATCTAATTGAAAACGAGAAATATAAAAATCTAATTGAAAACGAAAAATATAAAAATCTAATTGAAAACGAGAAATATAAAAATCTAATTGAAGTCGAAAAATATAAAAATCTAATTGAAAACGAAAAATATAAAAATCTAATTAAAAATGAAAAATATAAAAATCTAATTGAAAACGAAAAATATAAAAATCTAATTGAAAACGAAAAATATAAAAATCTAAGTGAAAACGAAAAATATAAAAATCTAATTGAAAACGAAAAATATAAAAATCTAATTGAAAACTAAAAATATAAAAATCTAATTGAAAACGAGAAATATAAAAATCTAATTGAAAACTAAAAATATAAAAATCTAATTGAAAACGAAAAATATAAAAATATAATTGAAAACGAGAAATATAAAAATCTAATTGAAAACGAAAAATATAAAAATCTAATTGAAAACGAAAAATATAAAAATCTAATTGAAAACGAGAAATATAAAAATCTAATTGAAAACGAAAAATATAAAAATCTAATTGAAAACGAAAAATATAAAAAATCTAATTGAAAACGAAAAATATAAAAATCTAATTGAAAACGAAAAATATAAAAATCTAAGTGAAAACGAAAAATATAAAAATCTAATTGAAAACGAAAAATATAAAAATCTAATTGAAAACTAAAAATATAAAAATCTAATTGAAAACGAGAAATATAAAAATCTAATTGAAAACGAGAAATATAAAAATCTAATTGAAAACGAAAAATATAAAAATCTAATTGAAAACGAGAAATATAAAAATCTAATTGAAAACGAAAAATATAAAAATCTAATTGAAAACGAAAAATATAAAAATCTAATTGAAAACGAGAAATATAAAAATCTAATTGAAAACGAAAAATATAAAAATCTAATTGAAAACGAAAAATATAAAAAATCTAATTGAAAACGAAAAATATAAAAATCTAATTGAAAACGAAAAATATAAAAATCTAATTGAAAACGAAAAATATACAAATCTTATTGAAAACGAAAAATATAAAAATCTAATTGAAAACGAAAAATATAAAAATCTAATTAAAAACGAAAAATATGAAAATCTTATTGAAAACGAAAAATATGAAAATCTAATTAAAACGAAAAATATAAAAATTTAATTGAAAACGAAAAATATAAAAATCTAATTGAAAACGAAAAATATGAAAATCTAATTGAAAACGAAAAATATAAAAATCTAATTGAAAACGAGAAATATAAAAATCTAATTGAAAACGAAAAATATAAAAATCTAATTGAAAACGAAAAATATAAAAATCTAATTAAAAATGAAAAATATAAAAATCTAATTGAAAACGAAAAATATAAAAATCTAATTGAAAACGAAAAATATAAAAATCTAAGTGAAAACGAAAAATATAAAAATCTAATTGAAAACGAAAAATATAAAAATCTAATTGAAAACGGAAAATATAAAAATCTAATTGAAAACGAAAAATATAAAAATCTAATTAAAAACGAAAAATATGAAAATCTTATTGAAAACGAAAAATATGAAAATCTAATTGAAAACGAAAAATATGAAAATTTAATTGAAAACGAAAAATATAAAAATCTAATTGAAAACGAAAAATATGAAAATCTAATTGAAAACGAAAAATATAAAAATCTAATTGAAAACGAAAAATATAAAAATCTAATTGAAAACGAAAAATATAAAAATCTAATTGAAAACGGAAAATATAAAAATCTAATTGAAAACGAAAAATATAAAAATCTAATTAAAAACGAAAAATATAAAAATCTAATTGAAAACGAGAAATATAAAAATCTAATTAAAAACGAAAAATATAAAAATCTAATTGAAAACGAAAAATCTAAAAATTTTATTGAAAACGAAAAATATAAAAATTTTATTAAAAACGAAAAATATAAAGATCTAATTGAAAACGAAAAATATAAAAGTCTAATTGATAGCGAAACATATAAAAATCTTATTGAAAACGAAAAATCGAAAAATCTAATTGAAAACGAGAAATATAAAAATCTAATTGAAAACGAAAAATATAAAAATCTAATTGAAAACGAAAAATATAAAAATCTAATTGAAAACGAGAAATATAAAAATCTAATTGAAAACGAGAAATATAAAAATCTAATTGAAAACGAAAAATATAAAAATCTAATTGAAAACGAAAAATATAAAAATCTAATTGAAAACGAAAAATATAAAAATCTAATTAAAAATGAAAAATATAAAAATCTAATTGAAAACGAAAAATATAAAAATCTAATTAAAAACGAAAAATATAAAAATCTAATTGAAAACGAAAAATATAAAAATCTAATTGAAAACGAAAAATATAAAAATCTAATTGAAAACGAAAAATATAAAAATCTAATTGAAAACGAGAAATATAAAAATCTAATTGAAAACGAGAAATATAAAAATCTAATTGAAAACGAAAAATATAAAAATCTAATTGAAAACGAAAAATATAAAAATCTAATTGAAAACGAGAACTATAAAAATCTAATTGAAAACGAAAAATATAAAAATCTAAGTGAAAACGAAAAATATAAAAATCTAATTGAAAACGAAAAATATAAAAATCTAATTGAAAACTAAAAATATAAAAATCTAATTGAAAACGAGAAATATAAAAATCTAATTGAAAACGAGAAATATAAAAATCTAATTGAAAACGAAAAATATAAAAATCTAATTGAAAACGAGAAATATAAAAATCTAATTGAAAACGAAAAATATAAAAATCTAATTGAAAACGAGAAATATAAAAATCTAATTGAAAACGAAAAATATAAAAATCTAATTGAAAACGAAAAATATAAAAATCTAATTAAAAATGAAAAATATAAAAATCTAATTGAAAACGAAAAATATAAAAATCTAATTGAAAACGAAAAATATAAAAATCTAAGTGAAAACGAAAAATATACAAATCTTATTGAAAACGAAAAATATAAAAATCTAATTGAAAACGAAAAATATAAAAATCTAATTGAAAACGAGAAATATAAAAATCTAATTGAAAACGAGAAATATAAAAATCTAATTGAAAACGAAAAATATAAAAATCTAATTGAAAACGAGAAATATAAAAATCTAATTGAAAACGAAAAATATAAAAATCTAATTGAAAACGAAAAATATAAAAATCTAATTGAAAACGAGAAATATAAAAATCTAATTGAAAACGAAAAATATAAAAATCTAATTGAAAACGAAAAATATAAAAAATCTAATTGAAAACGAAAAATATAAAAATCTAATTGAAAACGAAAAATATAAAAATCTAATTGAAAACGAAAAATATACAAATCTAATTGAAAACGAAAAATATAAAAATCTAATTGAAAACTAAAAATATAAAGATCTAATTAAAAACGAAAAATATGAAAATCTTATTGAAAACGAAAAATATGAAAATCTAATTGAAAACGAAAAATATGAAAATTTAATTGAAAACGAAAAATATAAAAATCTAATTGAAAACTAAAAATATAAAAATCCAATTGAAAACGAAAAATATAAAAATCTAATTGAAAACGAAAAATATAAAAATCTAATTGAAAACGAAAAATATAAAAATCTAATTGAAAACGAAAAATATAAAAATCTAATTGAAAACGAAAAATATAAAAATCTAATTGAAAACGAGAAATATAAAAATCTAATTGAAAACGAGAAATATAAAAATCTAATTGAAAACGAAAAATATAAAAATCTAATTGAAAACGAAAAATATAAAAATCTAATTGAAAACGAGAACTATAAAAATCTAATTGAAAACGAAAAATATAAAAATCTAAGTGAAAACGAAAAATATAAAAATCTAATTGAAAACGAAAAATATAAAAATCTAATTGAAAACTAAAAATATAAAAATCTAATTGAAAACGAGAAATATAAAAATCTAATTGAAAACGAGAAATATAAAAATCTAATTGAAAACGAAAAATATAAAAATCTAATTGAAAACGAGAAATATAAAAATCTAATTGAAAACGAAAAATATAAAAATCTAATTGAAAACGAGAAATATAAAAATCTAATTGAAAACGAAAAATATAAAAATCTAATTGAAAACGAAAAATATAAAAATCTAATTAAAAATGAAAAATATAAAAATCTAATTGAAAACGAAAAATATAAAAATCTAATTGAAAACGAAAAATATAAAAATCTAAGTGAAAACGAAAAATATAAAAATCTAATTGAAAACGAAAAATATAAAAATCTAATTGAAAACTAAAAATATAAAAATCTAATTGAAAACGAGAAATATAAAAATCTAATTGAAAACGAGAAATATAAAAATCTAATTGAAAACGAAAAATATAAAAATCTAATTGAAAACGAGAAATATAAAAATCTAATTGAAAACGAAAAATATAAAAATCTAATTGAAAACGAAAAATATAAAAATCTAATTGAAAACAATCAATATAAAAATCTAATTGAAAACGAAAAATATAAAAATCTAATTGAAAACGAAAAATATAAAAAATCTAATTGAAAACGAAAAATATAAAAATCTAATTGAAAACGAAAAATATAAAAATCTAATTGAAAACGAAAAATATACAAATCTAATTGAAAACGAAAAATATAAAAATCTAATTGAAAACTAAAAATATAAAGATCTAATTAAAAACGAAAAATATGAAAATCTTATTGAAAACGAAAAATATGAAAATCTAATTGAAAACGAAAAATATGAAAATTTAATTGAAAACGAAAAATATAAAAATCTAATTGAAAACGAAAAATATGAAAATCTAATTGAAAACGAAAAATATAAAAATCTAATTAAAAACGAAAAATATAAAAATCTAATTGAAAACGAAAAATATAAAAATCTAATTGAAAACGAAAAATATAAAAATCTAATTGAAAACGGAAAATATAAAAATCTAATTGAAAACGAAAAATATAAAAATCTAATTAAAAACGAAAAATATGAAAATCTTATTGAAAACGAAAAATATGAAAATCTAATTGAAAACGAAAAATATGAAAATTTAATTGAAAACGAAAAATATAAAAATCTAATTGAAAACGAAAAATATGAAAATCTAATTGAAAACGAAAAATATAAAAATCTAATTGAAAACGAAAAATATAAAAATCTAATTGAAAACGAAAAATATAAAAATCTAATTGAAAACGGAAAATATAAAAATCTAATTGAAAACGAAAAATATAAAAATCTAATTAAAAACGAAAAATATAAAAATCTAATTGAAAACGAAAAATATAAAAATCTAATTAAAAACGAAAAATATAAAAATCTAATTGAAAACGAAAAATCTAAAAATTTTATTGAAAACGAAAAATATAAAAATTTTATTAAAAACGAAAAATATAAAGATCTAATTTAAAACGAAAAATATAAAAGTCTAATTGATAGCGAAACATATAAAAATCTTATTGAAAACGAAAAATCGAAAAATCTAATTGAAAACGAGAAATATAAAAATCTAATTGAAAACGAAAAATATAAAAATCTAATTGAAAACGAAAAATATAAAAATCTAATTGAAAACGAGAAATATAAAAATCTAATTGAAAACGAGAAATATAAAAATCTAATTGAAAACGAAAAATATAAAAATCTAATTGAAAACGAAAAATATAAAAATCTTATTGAAAACGAAAAATATAAAAATCTAATTAAAAATGAAAAATATAAAAATCTAATTGAAAACGAAAAATATAAAAATCTAATTAAAAACGAAAAATATAAAAATCTAATTGAAAACGAAAAATATAAAAATCTAATTAAAAACGAAAAATATAAAAATCTAATTGAAAACGAAAAATCTAAAAATTTTATTGAAAACGAAAAATATAAAAATTTTATTAAAAACGAAAAATATAAAGATCTAATTGAAAACGAAAAATATAAAAGTCTAATTGATAGCGAAACATATAAAAATCTTATTGAAAACGAAAAATCGAAAAATCTAATTGAAAACGAGAAATATAAAAATCTAATTGAAAACGAAAAATATAAAAATCTAATTGAAAACGAAAAATATAAAAATCTAATTGAAAACGAGAAATATAAAAATCTAATTGAAAACGAGAAATATAAAAATCTAATTGAAAACGAAAAATATAAAAATCTAATTGAAAACGAAAAATATAAAAATCTAATTGAAAACGAGAAATATAAAAATCTAATTGAAAACGAAAAATATAAAAATCTAAGTGAAAACGAAAAATATAAAAATCTAAGTGAAAACGAACAATATAAAAATCTAATTGAAAACTAAAAATATAAAAATCTAATTGAAAACGAGAAATATAAAAATCTAATTGAAAACGAGAAATATAAAAATCTAATTGAAAACGAAAAATATAAAAATCTAATTGAAAACGAGAAATATAAAAATCTAATTGAAGTCGAAAAATATAAAAATCTAATTGAAAACGAAAAATATAAAAATCTAATTAAAAATGAAAAATATAAAAATCTAATTGAAAACGAAAAATATAAAAATCTAATTGAAAACGAAAAATATAAAAATCTAAGTGAAAACGAAAAATATAAAAATCTAATTGAAAACGAAAAATATAAAAATCTAATTGAAAACTAAAAATATAAAAATCTAATTGAAAACGAGAAATATAAAAATCTAATTGAAAACTAAAAATATAAAAATCTAATTGAAAACGAAAAATATAAAAATATAATTGAAAACGAGAAATATAAAAATCTAATTGAAAACGAAAAATATAAAAATCTAATTGAAAACGAAAAATATAAAAATCTAATTGAAAACGAGAAATATAAAAATCTAATTGAAAACGAAAAATATAAAAATCTAATTGAAAACGAAAAATATAAAAAATCTAATTGAAAACGAAAAATATAAAAATCTAATTGAAAACGAAAAATATAAAAATCTAAGTGAAAACGAAAAATATAAAAATCTAATTGAAAACGAAAAATATAAAAATCTAATTGAAAACTAAAAATATAAAAATCTAATTGAAAACGAGAAATATAAAAATCTAATTGAAAACGAGAAATATAAAAATCTAATTGAAAACGAAAAATATAAAAATCTAATTGAAAACGAGAAATATAAAAATCTAATTGAAAACGAAAAATATAAAAATCTAATTGAAAACGAAAAATATAAAAATCTAATTGAAAACGAGAAATATAAAAATCTAATTGAAAACGAAAAATATAAAAATCTAATTGAAAACGAAAAATATAAAAAATCTAATTGAAAACGAAAAATATAAAAATCTAATTGAAAACGAAAAATATAAAAATCTAATTGAAAACGAAAAATATACAAATCTTATTGAAAACGAAAAATATAAAAATCTAATTGAAAACGAAAAATATAAAAATCTAATTAAAAACGAAAAATATGAAAATCTTATTGAAAACGAAAAATATGAAAATCTAATTAAAACGAAAAATATAAAAATTTAATTGAAAACGAAAAATATAAAAATCTAATTGAAAACGAAAAATATGAAAATCTAATTGAAAACGAAAAATATAAAAATCTAATTGAAAACGAGAAATATAAAAATCTAATTGAAAACGAAAAATATAAAAATCTAATTGAAAACGAAAAATATAAAAATCTAATTAAAAATGAAAAATATAAAAATCTAATTGAAAACGAAAAATATAAAAATCTAATTGAAAACGAAAAATATAAAAATCTAAGTGAAAACGAAAAATATAAAAATCTAATTGAAAACGAAAAATATAAAAATCTAATTGAAAACGGAAAATATAAAAATCTAATTGAAAACGAAAAATATAAAAATCTAATTAAAAACGAAAAATATGAAAATCTTATTGAAAACGAAAAATATGAAAATCTAATTGAAAACGAAAAATATGAAAATTTAATTGAAAACGAAAAATATAAAAATCTAATTGAAAACGAAAAATATGAAAATCTAATTGAAAACGAAAAATATAAAAATCTAATTGAAAACGAAAAATATAAAAATCTAATTGAAAACGAAAAATATAAAAATCTAATTGAAAACGGAAAATATAAAAATCTAATTGAAAACGAAAAATATAAAAATCTAATTAAAAACGAAAAATATAAAAATCTAATTGAAAACGAGAAATATAAAAATCTAATTAAAAACGAAAAATATAAAAATCTAATTGAAAACGAAAAATCTAAAAATTTTATTGAAAACGAAAAATATAAAAATTTTATTAAAAACGAAAAATATAAAGATCTAATTGAAAACGAAAAATATAAAAGTCTAATTGATAGCGAAACATATAAAAATCTTATTGAAAACGAAAAATCGAAAAATCTAATTGAAAACGAGAAATATAAAAATCTAATTGAAAACGAAAAATATAAAAATCTAATTGAAAACGAAAAATATAAAAATCTAATTGAAAACGAGAAATATAAAAATCTAATTGAAAACGAGAAATATAAAAATCTAATTGAAAACGAAAAATATAAAAATCTAATTGAAAACGAAAAATATAAAAATCTAATTGAAAACGAAAAATATAAAAATCTAATTAAAAATGAAAAATATAAAAATCTAATTGAAAACGAAAAATATAAAAATCTAATTAAAAACGAAAAATATAAAAATCTAATTGAAAACGAAAAATATAAAAATCTAATTAAAAACGAAAAATATAAAAATCTAATTGAAAACGAAAAATCTAAAAATTTTATTGAAAACGAAAAATATAAAAATTTTATTAAAAACGAAAAATATAAAGATCTAATTGAAAACGAAAAATATAAAAGTCTAATTGATAGCGAAACATATAAAAATCTTATTGAAAACGAAAAATCGAAAAATCTAATTGAAAACGAGAAATATAAAAATCTAATTGAAAACGAAAAATATAAAAATCTAATTGAAAACGAAAAATATAAAAATCTAATTGAAAACGAGAAATATAAAAATCTAATTGAAAACGAGAAATATAAAAATCTAATTGAAAACGAAAAATATAAAAATCTAATTGAAAACGAAAAATATAAAAATCTAATTGAAAACGAGAAATATAAAAATCTAATTGAAAACGAAAAATATAAAAATCTAAGTGAAAACGAAAAATATAAAAATCTAAGTGAAAACGAAAAATATAAAAATCTAATTGAAAACTAAAAATATAAAAATCTAATTGAAAACGAGAAATATAAAAATCTAATTGAAAACGAGAAATATAAAAATCTAATTGAAAACGAAAAATATAAAAATCTAATTGAAAACGAGAAATATAAAAATCTAATTGAAGTCGAAAAATATAAAAATCTAATTGAAAACGAAAAATATAAAAATCTAATTAAAAATGAAAAATATAAAAATCTAATTGAAAACGAAAAATATAAAAATCTAATTGAAAACGAAAAATATAAAAATCTAAGTGAAAACGAAAAATATAAAAATCTAATTGAAAACGAAAAATATAAAAATCTAATTGAAAACTAAAAATATAAAAATCTAATTGAAAACGAGAAATATAAAAATCTAATTGAAAACTAAAAATATAAAAATCTAATTGAAAACGAAAAATATAAAAATATAATTGAAAACGAGAAATATAAAAATCTAATTGAAAACGAAAAATATAAAAATCTAATTGAAAACGAAAAATATAAAAATCTAATTGAAAACGAGAAATATAAAAATCTAATTGAAAACGAAAAATATAAAAATCTAATTGAAAACGAAAAATATAAAAAATCTAATTGAAAACGAAAAATATAAAAATCTAATTGAAAACGAAAAATATAAAAATCTAAGTGAAAACGAAAAATATAAAAATCTAATTGAAAACGAAAAATATAAAAATCTAATTGAAAACTAAAAATATAAAAATCTAATTGAAAACGAGAAATATAAAAATCTAATTGAAAACGAGAAATATAAAAATCTAATTGAAAACGAAAAATATAAAAATCTAATTGAAAACGAGAAATATAAAAATCTAATTGAAAACGAAAAATATAAAAATCTAATTGAAAACGAAAAATATAAAAATCTAATTGAAAACGAGAAATATAAAAATCTAATTGAAAACGAAAAATATAAAAATCTAATTGAAAACGAAAAATATAAAAAATCTAATTGAAAACGAAAAATATAAAAATCTAATTGAAAACGAAAAATATAAAAATCTAATTGAAAACGAAAAATATACAAATCTTATTGAAAACGAAAAATATAAAAATCTAATTGAAAACGAAAAATATAAAAATCTAATTAAAAACGAAAAATATGAAAATCTTATTGAAAACGAAAAATATGAAAATCTAATTAAAACGAAAAATATAAAAATTTAATTGAAAACGAAAAATATAAAAATCTAATTGAAAACGAAAAATATGAAAATCTAATTGAAAACGAAAAATATAAAAATCTAATTGAAAACGAGAAATATAAAAATCTAATTGAAAACGAAAAATATAAAAATCTAATTGAAAACGAAAAATATAAAAATCTAATTAAAAATGAAAAATATAAAAATCTAATTGAAAACGAAAAATATAAAAATCTAATTGAAAACGAAAAATATAAAAATCTAAGTGAAAACGAAAAATATAAAAATCTAATTGAAAACGAAAAATATAAAAATCTAATTGAAAACGAAAAATATAAAAATCTTATTGAAAACGAAAAATATAAAAATCTAATTGAAAACGAAAAATATAAAAATCTAATTGAAAACTAAAAATATAAAAATCCAATTGAAAACGAAAAATATAAAAATCTAATTGAAAACGAAAAATATAAAAATCTAATTGAAAACGAAAAATATAAAAATCTAATTGAAAACGAAAAATATAAAAATCTAATTGAAAACGAAAAAAATAAAAATCTAATTGAAAACGAGAAATATAAAAATCTAATTGAAAACGAGAAATATAAAAATCTAATTGAAAACGAAAAATATAAAAATCTAATTGAAAACGAAAAATATAAAAATCTAATTGAAAACGAGAAATATAAAAATCTAATTGAAAACGAAAAATATAAAAATCTAATTGAAAACTAAAAATATAAAAATCTAATTGAAAACGAGAAATATAAAAATCTAATTGAAAACGAGAAATATAAAAATCTAATTGAAAACGAAAAATATAAAAATCTAATTGAAAACGAGAAATATAAAAATCTAATTGAAAACGAAAAATATAAAAATCTAATTGAAAACGAAAAATATAAAAATCTAATTAAAAATGAAAAATATAAAAATCT
This sequence comes from Euprymna scolopes, assembly GCF_053919585.1. Lineage (NCBI taxonomy): Eukaryota > Metazoa > Mollusca > Cephalopoda > Sepiida > Sepiolidae > Euprymna > Euprymna scolopes. Next base: position 120,064,729 of record NC_136500.1, on the reverse strand, counting down.
AATTGAAAACGAAAAATATAAAAATCTAATTGAAAACGAAAAATATAAAAATCTAAGTGAAAACGAAAAATATAAAAATCTAATTGAAAACGAGAAATATAAAAATCTAATTGAAAACGAAAAATATAAAAATCTAATTGAAAACGAGAAATATAAAAATCTAATTGAAAACGAGAAATATAAAAATCTAATTGAAAACGAAAAATATAAAAATCTAATTGAAAACGAGAAATATAAAAATCTAATTGAAAACGAAAAATATAAAAATCTAATTGAAAACGAAAAATATAAAAATCTAATTGAAAACGAGAAATATAAAAATCTAATTGAAAACGAAAAATATAAAAATCTAATTGAAAACGAAAAATATAAAAAATCTAATTGAAAACGAAAAATATAAAAATCTAATTGAAAACGAAAAATATAAAAATCTAATTGAAAACGAAAAATATACAAATCTAATTGAAAACGAAAAATATAAAAATCTAATTGAAAACTAAAAATATAAAAATCTAATTAAAAACGAAAAATATGAAAATCTTATTGAAAACGAAAAATATGAAAATCTAATTGAAAACGAAAAATATGAAAATTTAATTGAAAACGAAAAATATAAAAATCTAATTGAAAACGAAAAATATGAAAATCTAATTGAAAACGAAAAATATAAAAATCTAATTGAAAACGAAAAATATAAAAATCTAATTGAAAACGAAAAATATAAAAATCTAATTGAAAACGGAAAATATAAAAATCTAATTGAAAACGAAAAATATAAAAATCTAATTAAAAACGAAAAATATGAAAATCTTATTGAAAACGAAAAATATGAAAATCCAATTGAAAACGAAAAATATGAAAATTTAATTGAAAACGAAAAATATAAAAATCTAATTGAAAACGAAAAATATGAAAATCTAATTGAAAACGAAAAATATAAAAATCTAATTGAAAACGAGAAATATAAAAATCTAATTGAAAACGAAAAATATAAAAATCTAATTGAAAACGGAAAATATAAAAATCTAATTGAAAACGAAAAATATAAAAATCTAATTAAAAACGAAAAATATAAAAATCTAATTGAAAACGAAAAATTTAAAAATCTAATTAAAAACGAAAAATATAAAAATCTAACTGAAAACGAAAAATCTAAAAATTTTATTGAAAACGAAAAATATAAAAATTTTATTAAAAACGAAAAATATAAAGATCTAATTGAAAACGAAAAATATAAAAGTCTAATTGATAGCGAAAAATATAAAAATCTTATTGAAAACGAAAAATCGAAAAATCTAATTGAAAACGAGAAATATAAAAATCTAATTGAAAACGAAAAATATAAAAATCTAATTGAAAACGAAAAATATAAAAATCTAATTGAAAACGAGAAATATAAAAATCTAATTGAAAACGAGAAATATAAAAATCTAATTGAAAACGAAAAATATAAAAATCTAATTGAAAACGAAAAATATAAAAATCTAATTGAAAACGAGAAATATAAAAATCTAATTGAAAACGAAAAATATAAAAATCTAAGTGAAAACGAAAAATATAAAAATCTAATTGAAAACGAAAAATATAAAAATCTAATTGAAAACTAAAAATATAAAAATCTAATTGAAAACGAGAAATATAAAAATCTAATTGAAAACGAGAAATATAAAAATCTAATTGAAAACTAAAAATATAAAAATCTAATTGAAAACGAGAAATATAAAAATCTAATTGAAAACGAAAAATATAAAAATCTAATTGAAAACGAAAAATATAAAAATCTAATTAAAAATGAAAAATATAAAAATCTAATTGAAAACGAAAAATATAAAAATCTAATTGAAAACGAAAAATATAAAAATCTAAGTGAAAACGAAAAATATAAAAATCTAATTGAAAACGAAAAATATAAAAATCTAATTGAAAACTAAAAATATAAAAATCTAATTGAAAACGAAAAATATAAAAATCTAATTGAAAACGAAAAATATAAAAATCTAATTGAAAACGAAAAATATAAAAATCTAATTGAAAACGGAAAATATAAAAATCTAATTGAAAACGAAAAATATAAAAATCTAATTAAAAACGAAAAATATAAAAATCTAATTGAAAACGAAAAATATAAAAATCTAATTAAAAACGAAAAATATAAAAATCTCATTGAAAACGAAAAATCTAAAAATTTTATTGAAAACGAAAAATATAAAAATTTTATTAAAAACGAAAAATATAAAGATCTAATTGAAAACGAAAAATATAAAAGTCTAATTGATAGCGAAAAATATAAAAATCTTATTGAAAACGAAAAATCGAAAAATCTAATTGAAAACGAGAAATATAAAAATCTAATTGAAAACGAAAAATATAAAAATCTAATTGAAAACGAAAAATATAAAAATCTAATTGAAAACGAAAAATATAAAAATCTAATTGAAAACGAGAAATATAAAAATCTAATTGAAAACGAAAAATGTAAAAATCTAAGTGAAAACGAAAAATATAAAAATCTAATTGAAAACGAAAAATATAAAAATCTAATTGAAAACGAAAAATATAAAAATCTAATTAAAAATGAAAAATATAAAAATCTAATTGAAAACGAAAAATATAAAAATCTAATTGAAAACGAAAAATATAAAAATCTAAGTGAAAACGAAAAATATAAAAATCTAATTGAAAACGAAAAATATAAAAATCTAATTGAAAACTAAAAATATAAAAATCTAATTGAAAACGAAAAATATAAAAATCTAATTGAAAACGAAAAATATAAAAATCTAATTGAAAACGAAAAATATAAAAATCTAATTGAAAACGGAAAATATAAAAATCTAATTGAAAACGAAAAATATAAAAATCTAATTAAAAACGAAAAATATAAAAATCTAATTGAAAACGAAAAATATAAAAATCTAATTAAAAACGAAAAATATAAAAATCTCATTGAAAACGAAAAATCTAAAAATTTTATTGAAAACGAAAAATATAAAAATTTTATTAAAAACGAAAAATATAAAGATCTAATTGAAAACGAAAAATATAAAAGTCTAATTGATAGCGAAAAATATAAAAATCTTATTGAAAACGAAAAATCGAAAAATCTAATTGAAAACGAGAAATATAAAAATCTAATTGAAAACGAAAAATATAAAAATCTAATTGAAAACGAAAAATATAAAAATCTAATTGAAAACGAAAAATATAAAAATCTAATTGAAAACGAGAAATATAAAAATCTAATTGAAAACGAAAAATGTAAAAATCTAAGTGAAAACGAAAAATATAAAAATCTAATTGAAAACGAAAAATATAAAAATCTAATTGAAAACTAAAAATATAAAAATCTAATTGAAAACGAGAAATATAAAAATCTAATTGAAAACGAGAAATATAAAAATCTAATTGAAAACGAAAAATATAAAAATCTAATTGAAAACGAGAAATATAAAAATCTAATTGAAAACGAAAAATATAAAAATCTAATTGAAAACGAAAAATATAAAAATCTAATTAAAAATGAAAAATATAAAAATCTAATTGAAAACGAAAAATATAAAAATCTAATTGAAAACGAAAAATATAAAAATCTAATTGAAAACGAAAAATATAAAAATCTAATTGAAAACGAGAAATATAAAAATCTAATTGAAAACGAAAAATATAAAAATCTAATTGAAAACGAAAAATATAAAAAATCTAATTGAAAACGAAAAATATAAAAATCTAATTGAAAACGAAAAATATAAAAATCTAATTGAAAACGAAAAATATACAAATCTAATTGAAAACGAAAAATATAAAAATCTAATTGAAAACTAAAAATATAAAAATCTAATTAAAAACGAAAAATATGAAAATCTTATTGAAAACGAAAAATATGAAAATCTAATTGAAAACGAAAAATATGAAAATTTAATTGAAAACGAAAAATATAAAAATCTAATTGAAAACGAAAAATATGAAAATCTAATTGAAAACGAAAAATATAAAAATCTAATTGAAAACGAAAAATATAAAAATCTAATTGAAAACGAAAAATATAAAAATCTAATTGAAAACGGAAAATATAAAAATCTAATTGAAAACGAAAAATATAAAAATCTAATTAAAAACGAAAAATATGAAAATCTTATTGAAAACGAAAAATATGAAAATCCAATTGAAAACGAAAAATATGAAAATTTAATTGAAAACAAAAAATATAAAAATCTAATTGAAAACGAAAAATATGAAAATCTAATTGAAAACGAAAAATATAAAAATCTAATTGAAAACGAGAAATATAAAAATCTAATTGAAAACGAAAAATATAAAAATCTAATTGAAAACGGAAAATATAAAAATCTAATTGAAAACGAAAAATATAAAAATCTAATCAAAAACGAAAAATATAAAAATCTAATTGAAAACGAAAAATATAAAAATCTAATTAAAAACGAAAAATATAAAAATCTAATTGAAAACGAAAAATCTAAAAATTTTATTGAAAACGAAAAATATAAAAATTTTATTAAAAACGAAAAATATAAAGATCTAATTGAAAACGAAAAATATAAAAGTCTAATTGATAGCGAAAAATATAAAAATCTTATTGAAAACGAAAAATCGAAAAATCTAATTGAAAACGAGAAATATAAAAATCTAATTGAAAACGAAAAATATAAAAATCTAATTGAAAACGAAAAATATAAAAATCTAATTGAAAACGAGAAATATAAAAATCTAATTGAAAACGAGAAATATAAAAATCTAATTGAAAACGAAAAATATAAAAATCTAATTGAAAACGAAAAATATAAAAATCTAATTGAAAACGAGAAATATAAAAATCTAATTGAAAACGAAAAATATAAAAATCTAAGTGAAAACGAAAAATATAAAAATCTAATTGAAAACGAAAAATATAAAAATCTAATTGAAAACTAAAAATATAAAAATCTAATTGAAAACGAGAAATATAAAAATCTAATTGAAAACGAGAAATATAAAAATCTAATTGAAAACTAAAAATATAAAAATCTAATTGAAAACGAGAAATATAAAAATCTAATTGAAAACGAAAAATATAAAAATCTAATTGAAAACGAAAAATATAAAAATCTAATTAAAAATGAAAAATATAAAAATCTAATTGAAAACGAAAAATATAAAAATCTAATTGAAAACGAAAAATATAAAAATCTAAGTGAAAACGAAAAATATAAAAATCTAATTGAAAACGAAAAATATAAAAATCTAATTGAAAACTAAAAATATAAAAATCTAATTGAAAACGAAAAATATAAAAATCTAATTGAAAACGAAAAATATAAAAATCTAATTGAAAACGAAAAATATAAAAATCTAATTGAAAACGGAAAATATAAAAATCTAATTGAAAACGAAAAATATAAAAATCTAATTAAAAACGAAAAATATAAAAATCTAATTGAAAACGAAAAATATAAAAATCTAATTAAAAACGAAAAATATAAAAATCTCATTGAAAACGAAAAATCTAAAAATTTTATTGAAAACGAAAAATATAAAAATTTTATTAAAAACGAAAAATATAAAGATCTAATTGAAAACGAAAAATATAAAAGTCTAATTGATAGCGAAAAATATAAAAATCTTATTGAAAACGAAAAATCGAAAAATCTAATTGAAAACGAGAAATATAAAAATCTAATTGAAAACGAAAAATATAAAAATCTAATTGAAAACGAAAAATATAAAAATCTAATTGAAAACGAAAAATATAAAAATCTAATTGAAAACGAGAAATATAAAAATCTAATTGAAAACGAAAAATGTAAAAATCTAAGTGAAAACGAAAAATATAAAAATCTAATTGAAAACGAAAAATATAAAAATCTAATTGAAAACTAAAAATATAAAAATCTAATTGAAAACGAGAAATATAAAAATCTAATTGAAAACGAGAAATATAAAAATCTAATTGAAAACGAAAAATATAAAAATCTAATTGAAAACGAGAAATATAAAAATCTAATTGAAAACGAAAAATATAAAAATCTAATTGAAAACGAAAAATATAAAAATCTAATTAAAAATGAAAAATATAAAAATCTAATTGAAAACGAAAAATATAAAAATCTAATTGAAAACGAAAAATATAAAAATCTAAGTGAAAACGAAAAATATAAAAATCTAATTGAAAACGAAAAATATAAAAATCTAATTGAAAACTAAAAATATAAAAATCTAATTGAAAACGAGAAATATAAAAATCTAATTGAAAACGAGAAATATAAAAATCTAATTGAAAACGAAAAATATAAAAATCTAATTGAAAACGAGAAATATAAAAATCTAATTGAAAACGAAAAATATAAAAATCTAATTGAAAACGAAAAATATAAAAATCTAATTGAAAACGAGAAATATAAAAATCTAATTGAAAACGAAAAATATAAAAATCTAATTGAAAACGAAAAATATAAAAAATCTAATTGAAAACGAAAAATATAAAAATCTAATTGAAAACGAAAAATATAAAAATCTAATTGAAAACGAAAAATATAAAAATCTAATTGAAAACGAAAAATATAAAAATCTAATTGAAAACGAAAAATATAAAAATCTAATTGAAAACGGAAAATATAAAAATCTAATTGAAAACGAAAAATATAAAAATCTAATTAAAAACGAAAAATATGAACATCTTATTGAAAACGAAAAATATGAAAATCTAATTGAAAACGAAAAATATGAAAATTTAATTGAAAACGAAAAATATAAAAATCTAATTGAAAACGAAAAATATGAAAATCTAATTGAAAACGAAAAATAGAAAAATCTAATTGAAAACGAAAAATATAAAAATCTAATTGAAAACGAAAAATATAAAAATCTAATTGAAAACGGAAAATATAAAAATCTAATTGAAAACGAAAAATATAAAAATCTAATTAAAAACGAAAAATATAAAAATCTAATTGAAAACGAAAAATATAAAAATCTAATTAAAAACGAAAAATATAAAAATCTAATTGAAAACGAAAAATCTAAAAATTTTATTGAAAACGAAAAATATAAAAATTTTATTAAAAACGAAAAATATAAAGATCTAATTGAAAACGAAAAATATAAAAGTCTAATTGATAGCGAAAAATATAAAAATCTTATTGAAAACGAAAAATCGAAAAATCTAATTGAAAACGAGAAATATAAAAATCTAATTTAAAACGAAAAATATATAAATATGATTAAAAACGAAGAATATAAAAATCTAATTGAAAACGAAAAATATAAAAATCTAATTGAAAACGAAAAATATGAAAATCTAATTGAAAATGGAAAATATAAAAATCTAATTGAAAACGAAAAATATAAAAATCTAATTGAAAACGAAAAATATAAAAATCCAATTGAAAACGAAAAATATAAAAATCTAATTGAAAACGAAAAATATAAAAATCTAATTGAAAACGAAAAATATAAAAATCTAATTGAAAACGAAAAATATAAAAATCTAATTGAAAACGAAAAATATAGAAATCTAATTGAAAACGAGAAATATAAAAATCTAATTGAAAACGAGAAATATAAAAATCTAATTGAAAACGAAAAATATAAAAATCTAATTGAAAACGAAAAATATAAAAATCTAATTGAAAACGAGAAATATAAAAATCTAATTGAAAACGAAAAATATAAAAATCTAAGTGAAAACGAAAAATATAAAAATCTAATTGAAAACGAAAAATATAAAAATCTAATTGAAAACTAAACATATAAAAATCTAATTGAAAACGAGAAATATAAAAATCTAATTGAAAACGAGAAATATAAAAATCTAATTGAAAACGAAAAATATAAAAATCTAATTGAAAACGAGAAATATAAAAATCTAATTGAAAACGAAAAATATAAAAATCTAATTGAAAACGAAAAATATAAAAATCTAATTATACATGAAAAATATAAAAATCTAATTGAAAACGAAAAATATAAAAATCTAATTGAAAACGAAAAATATAAAAATCTAAGTGAAAACGAAAAATATAAAAATCTAATTGAAAACGAAAAATATAAAAATCTAATTGAAAACTAAAAATATAAAAATCTAATTGAAAACGAGAAATATAAAAATCTAATTGAAAACGAGAAATATAAAAATCTAATTGAAAATTAAAAATATAAAAATCTAATTGAAAACGAAAAATATAAAAATCTAATTGAAAACGGAAAATATAAAAATCTAATTGAAAACGAAAAATATAAAAATATAATTAAAAACGAAAAATATAAAAATCTAATTGAAAACGAAAAATATAAAAATCTAAGTGAAAACGAAAAATATAAAAATCTAATTGAAAACGAAAAATATAAAAATCTAATTGAAAACTAAACATATAAAAATCTAATTGAAAACGAGAAATATAAAAATCTAATTGAAAACGAGAAATATAAAAATCTAATTGAAAACGAAAAATATAAAAATCTAATTGAAAACGAGAAATATAAAAATCTAATTGAAAACGAAAAATATAAAAATCTAATTGAAAACGAAAAATATAAAAATCTAATTATACATGAAAAATATAAAAATCTAATTGAAAACGAAAAATATAAAAATCTAATTGAAAACGAAAAATATAAAAATCTAAGTGAAAACGAAAAATATAAAAATCTAATTGAAAACGAAAAATATAAAAATCTAATTGAAAACTAAAAATATAAAAATCTAATTGAAAACGAGAAATATAAAAATCTAATTGAAAACGAGAAATATAAAAATCTAATTGAAAATTAAAAATATAAAAATCTAATTGAAAACGAGAAATATAAAAATCTAATTGAAAACGAAAAATATAAAAATCTAATTGAAAACGAAAAATATAAAAATCTAATTAAAAATGAAAAATATAAAAATCTAATTGAAAACGAAAAATATAAAAATCTAATTGAAAACGAAAAATATAAAAATCTAATTGAAAACGAAAAATATAAAAATCTAATTGAAAACGAGAAATATAAAAATCTAATTGAAAACGAAAAATATAAAAATCTAATTGAAAACGAAAAATATAAAAAATCTAATTGAAAACGAAAAATATAAAAATCTAATTGAAAACGAAAAATATAAAAATCTAATTGAAAACGAAAAATATACAAATCTAATTGAAAACGAAAAATATAAAAATCTAATTGAAAACTAAAAATATAAAAATCTAATTAAAAACGAAAAATATGAAAATCTTATTGAAAACGAAAAATATGAAAATCTAATTGAAAACGAAAAATATGAAAATTTAATTGAAAACGAAAAATATAAAAATCTAATTGAAAACGAAAAATATGAAAATCTAATTGAAAACGAAAAATATAAAAATCTAATTGAAAACGAAAAATATAAAAATCTAATTGAAAACGAAAAATATAAAAATCTAATTGAAAACGGAAAATATAAAAATCTAATTGAAAACGAAAAATATAAAAATATAATTAAAAACGAAAAATATAAAAATCTAATTGAAAACGAAAAATATAAAAATCTAATTAAAAACGAAAAATATAAAAATCTAATTGAAAACGAAAAATCTAAAAATTTTATTGAAAACGAAAAATATAAAAATTTTATTAAAAACGAAAAATATAAAGATCTAATTGAAAACGAAAAATATAAAAGTCTAATTGATAGCGAAAAATATAAAAATCTTATTGAAAACGAAAAATCGAAAAATCTAATTGAAAACGAGAAATATAAAAATCTAATTTAAAACGAAAAATATAAAAATATGATTAAAAACGAAGAATATAAAAATCTAATTGAAAACGAAAAATATAAAAATCTAATTGAAAACGAAAAATATGAAAATCTAATTGAAAATGGAAAATATAAAAATCTAATTGAAAACGAAAAATATAAAAATCTAATTGAAAACGAAAAATATAAAAATCTAATTGAAAACGAAAAATATAAAAATATGATTGAAAACGAAGAATATAAAAATCTAATTGAAAACGAAAAATATAAAAATCTAATTGAAAACGAAAAATATAAAAATCTAATTAAAAACGAAAAATATAAAAATCTAATTGAAAACGAAAAATCTAAAAATTTTATTGAAAACGAAAAATATAAAAATTTTATTAAAAACGAAAAATATAAAGATCTAATTGAAAACGAAAAATATAAAAGTCTAATTGATAGCGAAAAATATAAAAATCTAATTTAAAACGAAAAATATAAAAATATGATTAAAAACGAAGAATATAAAAATCTAATTGAAAACGAAAAATATAAAAATCTAATTGAAAACGAAAAATATAAAAAATCTAATTGAAAACGAAAAATATAAAAATCTAATTGAAAACGAAAAATATGAAAATTGAAAAAAACAATTGAAACATGAAAATGAAATTGATAAACATTACAATAATTATAAAAAATAAAGTTTTGTGGGGATATTCATGATATCCACCACAAACTTCAGTATATGTGTGGTATGTAAACCACATTGCATTACGATTATTGTAGATAAGTATTGTTAAAAATCGATATTCGCCGGAAACTTTAATATATGTGGTGTCTATTGAAAAAAATCCAAATCACATACCATTCGTGGCTTCCTTCAGTCTTGACAGACTATGGATACCCACTGTAAGCGTGCCTGCGCGGTAAATTCGTGTGGCAAGAGTTGCACAGTCTCCAACCACGTCTCTCCTGAGTCTGCATTGTTGCATACCCATGGCAAGTAGTGGTACATGACGACTGAAAACAATGCCGAGATAAGCAGAGAGCACATACCGTGCCTAGAATTCCCACATGGTCACCCATCTGCTTCTAGCCAGGTTCAATGTTGCTTAACTTTGGTGATCAGGCAAGAAACGGTGTTTCAACATGATTATGCCGTATACCATTTCAATAATAGGAAACTATTATTGTAAAAAAACGATGATAACCATAAAAATCTTCTTATAATCACCAATCACCATTGGTGAAATAACCATTAAAGTTGCGATAACGTGATACTAAATTCTTCAATCAAAAATGTGTCAGATTTTGTTATCTTGGAATACAGCCATTACTTTACAATCAACCGAATTGCTATAAAGTGATACTAATTATAAAGTTATGCTACCTTCTTCATCCAGAAACTTGCTGGATACTATATGCACGGATTTATACATTCCAAATAAGATATCATTTTTAGAAGATTCTCACTGTTCTTTTAAACACAATTATTAATACATATTGAAATTGATTGATCGAATATATTGACCAGTTCTTTTTGCGATTCATTTCTTTTGTTTTTCTATTTTACTTAAAAAGATCATCACTTGATTTCATTAAAGTTTGAATTTATATTCGACGTTTTTTTTTGTTTTTTTTTAGAATATTGTTCACTTTATAGCGGCTATTTATATTTTGATATAAATTCTCACATGTCTAGAATCCTGTAGAATGCCCCATCTCCAACTGGAACAAAACAAGATTTTTTATTAATCAAATATAAACAAGAGAACTTACATAATCAAGTTTCGTTATACATAATGAAACTTGATTACATAAGCTCTCTTGTTTATATTTGATTAATAAAAAATCTTATTTTGTTCCAGTTGGAGATGGGACATTCTACAGGATTCTAGACATTCATCCACTATCTTATACATTCCAATCTGAAGATCTTTTTTAGATTCTAATCGTCTCTCTGTGCGATTTTAAAAATATCTTTGCACTTGGTTCACGGAATATATTTGACAGGTAGTTTTTGAAATTATGTTTTCAATGTTTATCATGTGTATGCCTAAACTTGATTTCTTAGCAAAAACTATACAAATGTGTTGCAAGAATATAACTTGTCATTATTTTTTCACAAACACTTTATTTACTGAACAGGAATATTTACATAGTATACAAGAATATGGTTTTCTTTTTATTTACATCAGTTAGAAGAAAACAAATGATTCCCTCTTGGTATTACATATATAAATGAGTTTGTGATTATCACTTTTTCTCGGCCATATCTACGAAAAGTTATTTTCATTTTCACTGAATACAAGTGACGCATTTGACGATTTCAAATATGGCTTGTTTATTTTTCATTCATCAAAATACAAGCGACAATCACACATCAGAAAGCGACGGGTTAAGATGGAGGTGGCGTCTATTGCAGAACTCTCTCTCTCTCTCTCTCTCTCTCTCTCTCTCTCTCTGTTTGTTCATCTTTGTGTCTCCGACTCTCTCTCTCTCTCTCTCTCTCTCTCTCTCTCCTTTGACTATGTTGCTTGTCCTTTTATATTGTCAATATGACCTCATAACCTTTTTGCCTTTTGTTTATTGTTTTCGGCTGGTTTTGTTCTGACCAACTTTTCCATTCATTAAAGTACAAGTGACATATGGGTCGGAGTTCCCCTGGCAATTGACGTCATCATGACGCATTTCTCTGGTGATCCCGTCACCATGAATACTTCAGTCAGCTTTCTCCTATGGATTATGACATCATTGTGTCTTTGTGATTCCCAGGCTCACGTTGCTCTCTCTCTCTCTCTCTGGCACTCTGTAATCACATCAAAAAAATTTGTATATATATATATATATATATATATATATATATATATATATATATATATATATACATATATATATATATAACTTTACAATGATTCTAGAATTCATACATGTTTTTTAATGCAAAAGAAGTCTTTTCAATTCAACAATATAAGTAATTTTATCCTTTTGTCCACTAAAGTTAATGCATTTAATTTTTATAATTTATTTTCTAGTTTTTCTTTTCTTTTTCGTGGACATAATTGAACATTTTTAACAAAATTTAATTATTAAAAATACACGTTTTTTTTTCGTGAACATTTTTTATTACACATCAGTCAGAAGAAATCAAGTGATTTCTTCTTGGAGCTAATATTTGACTTCATTCTTATCTTAGTATATACAAGAAGGATCTTTTAACAATATCTGTCACTTTAAGCTGTTATCGTTTTTTTTTTTTTTGCAGCACAAAATAGTGTGTATTTCTTAAGGTTTTCATTAGGCTTTGTCCCTATAAAACAATATAATTTCTATATCTTACATAGTTTATGTCGTTTTTATATAATCCTATAGTTCCTTATATTAATCATTAATCTTAATTCATGAGAACAGGGATATTAACATACTGTGCAAAAATATGGCCTTTTCCAGATGTGAGTTCAAATATCGGTCAGTAAATATTTTTTTAAAAACAAGAATATCATCAATGTCACAAGAATATGTTTTTTTCTTTTTTAAATAATTTATTTAATTTAGATCAATGACTTTCTAATATTTGGATATATATCAAAGGATATTTTAAGGATAGACGTTATTCTCTTAATGTTTGCTGTATTTCGTCAGTGTTTTCCATAATTTTTATTCTGTCAGTTTTTCCAATCACAGACAGTATGTTTATTTCTATCAGTCGTTAGTGTGAGTTCTCATATATCTCAATAAACTAGATTATCCAGAAAATATACATACACAAAACAAGAATGCAAATTGTTGGTTTTTTTTTTTTATTTCAGTTAGTTATAAGAGAGGGAGGGGTTGTATTACTTGATTTCATTACGATTTTAATTTGTATTCAAGGGCTACCTTAAGGAAAGACGTTTTTCCCTTTACGACTGGCAACTGTATTTCTGTATCAGTTGTTCTCTAATATTCTTAGGATTGTTTAAAGTATTTTTAAGATGTTGTTTTATTAAGCCACTTGCTTTTATCACAAAATCAGTATAATGTTTACTTTATTCAAAGTCAATGTCGTCGTTAAATCTTTTTTATAATCCTGATATACGTTTCTCGTTCAAATCTATTTAGACAATAGACATTTTAAACACTGACATCAATAATAATCGCAGTTCTTTTGGATTTGTTTCATATTACAATGTCTGGCTTAATGGCCTTGAGTGTAAGTTATCATGTTTTTTTTTTAATTTGATTGATGAGAACAAGAATATCCACACACTTAACAACTATGTGACGTTTCTCCAGTGTGTATTTTCATATGTCTCACTAACTTTGATTTTTCAGAACAAGAATATCCACACACTTCACAAGAATGTGGCTTTTCCCCGGTGTGTGTTCTTATATGTCTAACTAAATCTGATTTTACAGAAAAAGAAAATCCACACACTTCACAAGAATGTGGCTTTTCGCCAGTGTGACGTCTCATATGTCTCACTAAAGATGATTTTCTACAACAAACATATACACAAAATTCACAAGAATATGGTTTTTCCCCAGTGTGAATTCTCATGTGTCTCACTAACTTTGATTTTTCAGAACAAGAATATCCACACACTTCACAAGAATGTGGCTTTTCGCCAGTGTGTGTTCTCATATGTCTCACTAAACTTGACTTTTCAAAAAAAGAATATCCACACACTTCACAGGAATGTGGCTTTTCCCCAGCGTGAGTTCTTAAATGTTTGACTAAAGATGATTTTCCAGAACAAGAATATGCACACACTTCACAAGAATATGGCTTTTCCCCAGTGTGAGTTCTCATATGTCTCACTAAGTTTGCCTTTTCAAAACAGGAATATCCACAAACTTCACAGGAATGTGGCTTTTCCCCAGTGTGCGTTATCATATGTTTTATTAAATTTGATTTTTGAGAACAAGAATATCCACACACTTTACAAGAATATGGCTTTTCCCAAGTGTGAGTTCTCATGTGTATCACTAGCATTGATTTTTCAGAAAAGGAATGTCCACACACTTCACAAGAATGTGGCTTTTCTCCAGTGTGTGTTCTTATATGTCTAACTAAAGATGATTTTAGAGAACAAGTAAATCCACACACTTCACAAGTATGTGGTTTTTCTCCAGTGTGACGTCTCATATGTATCACTAACTTTGATTTTTGTGAAATAGCATATCCACAAACTTCACAAGCATATGGCTTTTCCCCAGTATGAATTCTCATATGCATAACTAAAGATGATTTTACAGAACAAGTATATTCACACACTTTACAAGAATATGGTTTTTCCCCAGTGTGAGTTCTCATATGTATAACTAAAGCTGATTTTACGGAACAAGAATATCCACATACTTTACAGGAATGTTGTTTTTCTCCACTGTGTACATTCATATTTTATCAAATCTATCCTGGAATAAAGTTACTTCTGTACTTTTAAATAATCTGGTATTCTGACAATTTTTGTCTTAATTCAAAGATGTTTAAGCAACATTTAAAAACCCTACCTACTATATATATATATATATATATATATATATATATATATATATATATATGAGAACTATTTTTAGTGCTATAGTTTCTTGTACCGTATACTGTTTTTTCAAAAACCAAATACTTTTCTGCAACTCGTGATATGATCTCTTCATATGTTTTGATGTATTTGTACATTGTACACATATTTCACAAATATTATCTTCAACATGCAGGATTTTCTCCGCTATTTCAGTTACAATGTTGCATCATGAGATGTATTTTCTGTCTACTAATTGTATATAGAATTACGTTTGAAGAAATTGATGTTCAATAAAAGTGTTCAAGCTGGAACATCTGTAAATAAAAAATAATAATAATTCAATATCTTTAGTATCGAAATTTATTTGTTTATTGTTTAGAATATTATCGGAATAAACTCGCAATCGTTTGATGTATTTAAAATTCCTTACTTTGCTTTGCAATTAAACTCGCAGCCTTAAATTTAAGTCTAAATGACAGTAAGCAGAGTTCTGGGACTGAACTGAACGGGTCGGAATTAAGAATGTTGTAAGTATTACGAAATTGAAAAATTATCCATCTTTTAACGTTCACCATTTATCTTGGAATTGAGCATTTGTGTTGATTTTTGTTTTGTTGAACTAGATGTTTTCTCTAGTTTCTGAAACACTAACAGCTGTTGATTCCTGAGAAGAGCCCACTTCTGGTAATTTCTCTGTTTCAGCCAACTGTCGCCCAGGAACCAAAATAATGCAGGGATCGAACAAGAGCTGCCAGAAATATCCTTCATCTGCCTCTGTTGCACACATCTTATCAGTAATTGACAAAGTAAATCTAGTTTATCACAGAACAAGCACAATGATTTGCTTAAAGTGATGAAAGCCTGTGTAGACAATCTACATTTTTTGTCCGATTTTCTAAGAGAATCAGTGCAAAAATGAAGGCAGCAATCGTCAAGTTTTTTTCCTGACACCAGTAATAGATGAGTTACCGTATACAGCGCAGAAAAGATTATCCAATATAGAATTTCTGAAGTGTCTGATTATATATATATATATATATATATATATATATATATATATATATATATAATCATAAAACATAGCAACAAGTTTTAGTCTCCCCTCAATCAAATGTAAATGTAAATTTCAACTTACAATTTTAATTTCTTTACTCATAATTTCTTTACTCATATATATATATATATATATATATATATATATATGAGTAAAGAAATTAAAATTCTAAGTTGAAATTTACATTTACACTAAAACTTGTTGCTATTTTTTCAAATGATCTGAAAAAACAGCAAGGGAATACTTCATTCAAAATATTTCTCATACATTACATGCCTCTTTTTGGTTTTCATACATAAATTAAATTTCACGGAATATAAGGCTTATTTGATACTGATCTATTCATAATCACACACTATTTCCAAACATATGAGAAATATTTGGAATCAAGTATTCCCTTGCTGTTATTTCAGATAATTTGAAACCATATCAGCAAGTTTTAGTCTCACCTCCATCAAGGCCAGAGGTTTGGTAGAAATATCAGATATTTTGTAAGAAAACTAGGAAACAAATGACTATGACTGAAATATTGGTAAACATGCAGTATTTTTAACCCGCAAAAAATCTTATTTTTTAAATTACCAGTATTATAGGTTTTCGAGTGTGCTGAAAACAGTTAAAATCCCAGGAAACGAGCAGTTTCCAAGATAGGATAAAATTATAGATTTAAAATTTGAGGGATCATTTTTTTCTATATTAATTAAACGTAAAATGGACGCCCACTTCATAGCCACCTTTTTTTGGAGGGTGAAGGGGCGCCTATTATATTTTTAGTAATGTTTAGAAGTGTTTATTTGGTAATTTAGCAGTGTTTAGTAGTGTTTATTTGGTACTTATGGCCTGGTAGACCAACACAAACCTACCTTAAAAAAACTTGTTATCTATATGTTTACGGGTGTGCTGAAAAGGAATGATGCATTTCAATTTTCTGCAAATAAGTATTTTCCAGGTATTAAGAAATGCAATTCTTTATGTGGTAAGGGGTGGCCTTTACTGTACCTGCAAGCGCACATGTATTTTGCTGCTTAATTTGCGGAAAATTAAAATGAGATATTCGTTTTCAGCACACCCGAAAATCTATGAAAAACAAGCATTTTAAGGAAGGTTTTATGGTTGACTATGCCACAACAAACACCACCGCTAAAAATAACAGAACCAATAGAAAAGGTAGCCATTTTAAGTTAATACAGAAAAATGATCCCCCATTTTTTGAAACAATAATGTTCGACCTTAATGGCAATGTTACAGAGCAGGTAATTAGCTTTACAATGAGCATTCATTTGTTAAATTTTTCTCAATAGTCGCCCAGATTTCGAACTAATAAAATTGCAAAAAGAGGTGGTATATATATATATATATATATATATATATATATATATATATATATATATATGTTTTGTTTACAGAAAGTTTACATGAGATAAGTTATCGGTACCGTCGGTTTCAAACCCAATAATTAGGGATCAATTTAGATACCCATATGAAGCTCTCTTCAGCCAATACTCATCTCTTTTGTTATATCATAATACTTAATTATAATATAATATTTATATATATATATATATATATATATATATATACATATATATATATTAATGAAAACAAACGGATGTAGTGTTTACCTAATATATGCAATGTTTAACTTCAAACTAATATAAATAACAGCATTTATATATAGAAAATGCAATCCCAACCAAATTAAAAAAGCTCAATACGCAATATAGAGTAGAGCTTATTATAAGAGAAAGAAAATAAAAATTGTGAGTTGAACTTTACAATCAAAATTTATTGTTCGACTGAATACTCAAAAAAAACATTTACAAAATCCTTATTCCGCAGAGTTTCAAAGAATGCTATTCTTGTTAGTCTTCCCATCAGAGGACATAAAGAAATCAGGAAATTATATTTGTAGCAATGCTAGAGTTTGCTAGTTAAGACATTAAGTGAAACTGCAATTTATTGTAGTAATAAATTATCAAATTAAAAAGTGAAAGAATGTTGGACATGTAAAAATATATATAAAAACAAACCGCGCTTAATATTTCAGATTAATCTGAAATGCAACATAGTTCTTTAGATAGAATGGATTCCAAAATAAGTCCAGTGTGACGATGCATATAATCTGACTTGAAAGTCTTCAAAACAACTGAAATAATAAAATTGTTTTTTTTGGGGGGGGGGCAGTGCAGTAACCCAAAGAAAAGTCTGTCCCCAGTCAAATAGGACCTGATAGTAAAAAGAGAGAATACTACTATGAGATCTTCATCATTGGCTTAAAGTTCAACTTACACTTTTAATTTTCTTTCTCTTATATATCCATAATATAAAGCTGAATGTGTGTGTGTGTGTGTGTGTGTGTGTGTGTGTGTGTGTGTGTGTGTGTGTGTGTGTGTGTGTGTGGTCACGAACAAGCTCCTATATGGTTGACTCTTTTAAAAAAAACTGATTACGTATAATGATAGATGCATCGAGACACAGGAATGGGTATGTTTGATCTGGCAGAACGGTGGTTCATAAAAATTGTGGGGTCTGCATTCGCACCTGGTCCACAAAGTATGGAAATAAAAAATTAAAAAATTATAAAAAAACGTTTACAAGTATTTTTGATATAGATGTACATATGAATACTTTGATAAGTATGTTTTAACTTAAATAGGGATGGTATAATAAAATTGTGGGGTCTGAGTTCACGCCTGGCCTCCATAGAATGGAAATAGGCACAAACTTTAATAAAGACTTTTCATATCTATCTGCATAAGTATACTTTGATAATTATGTTTCAGTTTGAAGAAATATGGTATAATAAAATTATGGGGTGTTCGATCGCACCTGACCTCCATAGAATGGAAATATGTCACAAAGTTTAACAAGGTTTTTTAATATAGATCCACAGGATATTGTGATAAGTGTTTCAACAGGTATGGTATAATAAATTATGGGGCTTATCTATTTTATTTTTACTTTCATCATATTTTGCTTTGGTTTTGATACCCCCAAATTCAACCCAAATTTACAACCCTTCCTTTTCATAACCTATCATAATTTCATGAATCAGAGTCCATTTTCTGTAGGCTGTTTTTGAACCCAGTCAACAACGGGTACTTTTGCTAGTATATATATATATATGTGTGTGTATATATATATATATATATATATATATTTACTATAATAATTATTAAATACCGACAGATACTAGTCTTTCATCCTTTTGAGAATCATCAGTGCAGGGTTCATGATTAACAGTGGTCGAGAGATTGGAACACGGGAACGAAGCCATCTCTGACTCTATTAGCAAAGACCCAATCCATTCGGGCACTGTTAACCGTGAGAAATATCGTTGAAATTTAAACATTTATTTTTAACTGTGTTTAACGTCTGTCAGAGTGATCTAATCTTTATATGATGATCTGCGTGTATATATATATATATATATATATATATATATATATATATATATATATATATTTCTTGGTGCTCATGCAGAGAGTGATCCATGCTGAAATAATAACGTTATTATTTAAAAAGCCATTCTTAACATGGGGAGGGGAGGGTGTTTTGTACCTATTCTGTACTTTAACTTTACAATTGAATAAAAAACATATCATAAAACTTTAATTAAACGTGGAAATATGATTTAAAAAATAGTGCGGATTTCTCTCTGCATTAGCACCAATTTCTTCTTTTCTGATATTTGTCAAGGATTTTGAAACGTAATAGCAAAAAAGTAGATATTTATTTAAGGTGGGGAGTAAATAACGCTGGGTTCAATTGTAAAGATTTAGGAATATTTTTTCTACATAAAGTTTCTTCTAATTTGCGAGGGTCAATAAATGGGTGCTCATTTTATGTAATTTTTATAAAATAATCTGATCCCCATTCTAAAATCTTAAATATTGAAGTTTTGATATCTTAAAACAGTCTTTATGTTCAGTTGTCAAACAATTCGACCAACTTCAAATCAAATTATTGTTACGTTAAACTTATATAGGAAAGTAATCTCCCAGTCTAAAATAGTAAATGTATTTTTTGAGTTCCTTCATTGCGGCAATTGAAACTTCAGAATTATTTTCCTGCTGCCTGCTTCCCTGGCTGTACTGATATGCAGAAGTTTAAATGTAATATAAACAAATATCTTGTTAATATTTCCAAGACATGGCCCCAAATAGTAGCCACGTCAAAGTGGCGATATGCTTTGTAAGGGGTGAACATGAGTAAAAAAAAAAAAAAAAAAAATCGAAAATTTAAAAAAAAAAAATCAGTATATTTTGATTTTTAGAAGGTAATATTTTTTCTACATGAAGTTTCTTCTAATTGATGATGGCTAATAAATGGGTGCTCATTTTATGTAAACTTTATAAACGAAATTGATCCCCATTCAAATAGTAAACAGAATTCTCTAGCGACATAGATAAATAATAAATAGATAAAAAAAATTAAATTAATTAAAAGAAAATATCTATTTATATAGATAAAAAAATATTTTTGGTCGACCTAGACGAGAGTACCCAAAATGGCCGACCAGGACTGAGATATGACACGTGACCGGATGTAATGGAAGAAATATCTCATGTATTTAATTTAAGCCGTCGTTTCGTATCTTACAACATCGTATCTTACAACATATACAACAAATACTTTATTGTAACTTTTTCTTTAATAATCTATATTTAATAAATATTTATATAAAATTATCAGAATTGAAAAACATTAAATATAGATTATTAAAGAAAAAGTTACAATAAAGTATTTGTTGTATATGTTGTAAGATACGATGTTGTAAGATACGAAACGACGGCTTAAATTAAATACATGAGATATTTCTTCCCTTACATCCGGTCACGTGTCATATCTCAGTCCTGGTCGGCCATTTTGGGTACTCTCGTCTAGGTCGACCACGTTTTTTTTTAAGTTAAATATGAAAAGGCAGTTTTTGCGTTCACAATTGGACAACTTCGAAATAAATCATTGTCATTATTGTTGTATTCTGAGACATGTTATACTTAAATAAACACATTTTTGTCAAAAATATAAATGTCAGATTGAATCATATACTTTAGGAGATTTTTTAATTGAAGATTCATTTTTTATTATTATTCACGTCTGTTTTAAAGCATGGCGAAATCAATAGTGTATATTGGATTGCAATAACATTTTTTTAAAAATGTAATGTTTACCATTATTTTAAAACATATTTAATGGGCTTTTTAGTGTAAAAAAAACCCGGGTTTGTTTTACTGTACACATAGATTCGAAAACGTTGTGACAAAAGCAAATATATAACAAATAAATGTTATCAAAGGCAAGAGAAGTTACTTTTCTACCCAACTTGATAATTATTTAGTGTTTTTATTTCATGTAACATGTTTATTCAGCTCGACAAACATACAGTGTTTACCGATATGTTGGAAAATCAAAATGGCGCCGAACTCTCTGCTGAACACTGTAAGTTTGGGAAAATGAGTTAAAAATAAAAAATATACAAATACTGTTAGAAACTAGCTGATTATATGTTACCGTGACATACGTCGACATATATTCGGTGGGTTTTTAACAGTATGTGATATAGTTTTTTTTTATTTTTAACTCATTTTCCCAAACTTACCGTGTTCAGCAGGGAGTTCGGCGCCATTTTTAATTTTCCAATACGTCGGTAAATAGTGGATGTTTTTCGAGCCGAATAAACATTTTACATTAAATAAAAACACAAGAAAATTATCCAGTTAGGTTGAAAATTAACTTATCTTGCCTTTGATAACATTTATTTGTTATATATTTATTTTTTGACAACTTTTTTCGAATCTATGTGTACAATAATACAAACCCCCCCAAAAAAACACACAAAAAAAAATTACTTACCTTTCGTTTCCAAATTTTAATACGGAAAAAAATGTGATAAATTGTTTTTTCTTTTTAGTTTATTTTTCTTTGGTGTTCAAAACAAAAATTGTTTGGTTTGTTAAAATTTCTTTAGTAAATTGATACAACTTTTGTGAGTCCAATTTATTAAGAAATAAAATATATGAAAATATAAAATAATCAAAATTAAAAGATGAAAAACGCGATTTAAACGTGAAATTATTAACAAGAAAATCAACTGCTAAAGAACAATGAAGGTCACGATAACACGGTGTAATCATTATTTTGTTCCTTTTGTAAAAATGTCCGTTCGTTAGTTAAGTGTACCGAATTGTTTTCCTATCAAGTTTACATTATATATGTCAATGCGTCAGGCTTGTTATGATTTTTTTGTTAGTAAATTTCTCTTTTGTGTGACCTATTCATTAGAAATAAAATATATGAAGATGTAAAAATCAGGTTTATTTTTTAAGACCGAATATTTCATTATTATTTTGATTAGTCGAAATAATGTTAACATCTAAGATAAGAACGAAAATGTGAATAATCGAAATAATCCTCATAAAAATAACGCGAAACTGAATATTTCACATAAACATTTTAAATAAGAGGAAAAAATTGCTCAAATGCTAAGCCAAGCAAACACCAAACACAGATTTGGACAAAAAAGTAAACTATAAACACAGGATTACAGTTTAAAGCTTACAATTTATTGTTATCAAATCCGTCTAGTTAAACTACCGACGACTCTCTTTTATGATAACAGATTTAAATCTACTAATTATCTGTGTGAAAGACATATAATGAGCAAATAGCGAACAATAATTAATGTGTACTACCTGTTCCTGGTTTGTATACTCATTTCAGCCATGTTTTGTGAGAAATCCTGCAGAAATAAGCAGGCTCCTCATTGGTCGGTTTGTCCGTCCATGATTTTGTTTGAACCATTCAGATTGCTTGTTATTATTAATTACCGGGTACTCTTGGCACGAAATTTATCCTTTCAGATGGCCAGATTCGACAAACGCATGAGTTGAAATGGATGTTCGAATTCTCACTCACCGCTTGTAACCTCAAATCACTTTGTCACATTGAGACGTTTTAATGCCCTAATGTGGGGCGAGATGTTATTATCATTTGCAAACACCAATGCGATTATGTTGGGCGAATTATTATATATATATTTTTTTTTAAATCAATTTTCACCCCAAACAAGGTACAACGCCACTTTGAAGTAGGGATTACTATTGGGGACATAATTTGCAGGGGCATTATGAAGGGAGTTGAGTAGCAAGATGTTTGTTCATATTACACTTGAATTTCTGCATATCAGTACAGTTGGGGAAGCAGAATCCTGGAAGGGAGTTCCAAAGACTTGCAGTTCTGCGGAAGAAACTATTGGAGTAAAAGACTTTCTTACACCTAGGGATTTCTACTGTAAAGGGGTGGGACTTAGTTGCTTGTCAGGTTTGTCTGGGTTAGTCACGTCGAGGAGGTACAAGTGCTTGCAGTTCGTCAGAGCATTCACCATTAAAGTATTTGTAGAGCAGGCAGAGGGATGCAACATTTTGTCGATAGGACAGAGACTGAAGCCTAGATGACAGTTTAGGACCTATCGGGTTGGCGGCTCTCTTTTGAACCCTGTCCAGGAGTGAGAGACAAGCAGCAGATGCACCAACCCAAATGTGACAACAGTACTCCATACATAGGCGAATGGTGGCCTTATAGAGGTACAGGATACTTTCAGGCGTAAGTAATTTTCTAGCACGGTAGGGAGAGCCCACATTCTTTGCAGCAGCCTTGGCAATGCTCTCAATGTATCTATTCCAGTTCATGTTCCCTGTAAACGTTAGGCTGAGGAGTTTAAAAGAAGTACTTTCAGGTAATGTGTTCTTGGCCATTGCTATTGGTGGTAGTGGAGGTTTCTTGTGGTTATTGAAGGAAACAAGCTTAGTCTTGGCAGCATTGAATGTGACCATCCATTTTTGTCCCCATTCCACTACAGATTGGAGGTCATCCTCTAGTGTTTCTGCCATTTCCTTAGATATGTGTTCATTTGTTTCTCCCTCATGCCTGTTATAGAGAGTGGTGTCATCGGCAAATATACCCATTTCCGAAACAATTTCATCAAGGAGGTCATTTATGAATATCAGGAATAAAAAAGGTCCAAGGATAGACCCCTGAGACACTCCCGCATTTATATCATATTGTTCAGATGTACGACCGTCGAGGACAACTTGGACTTTTCTCTTACATAAGAAGGATTTAATTACATTATGTATTCTTCCAGTGATACCATGTGATCTCATTTTCCTTAGAAGACCATCGTGCCATAACCTGTCAAAAGCCTCAGATATATTAAGGGCTACCGCTCTACCTCCCCCTGTTTTGTCTAGTAAACGGTATATACGTTCAGAGACTACAGTTAAGATATCTGCTGTTGAACGGGCTTGCCTAAATCCATATTGTTTGTCGGTCAGAAGTTTAGTAGCTGTTAGGTGTTGGACTAGGGCTTGATTTACTAAAGACTCAAATATTTTGGCGAAAAGCTGGAGGAGGCTAATGGGGCGATAATTTAGTGGGTCAGCTCTTTCACCGGTATTCTTTAAGACTGGTACCACAGAAGCAGTTTTCCAACAGTCGGGAAAGCAAGATTCCTTAAGGCAGTTATTGTAAAGTTTGGAGAGAACTGGAGCAACCTCAGCAGAGCATTTTTTTAATAGCACAGCCGGAATGAGATCCGGTCCATATGCTTTTTTTGAGGTGTCTAGGTTTTTTATAATACCATGTACCTGAGAGGGGGTGATTTTCAAATCGTCTAGTGTGAAAAGTCGGGGAGGGACTGGTGTTCCGGGTCCAGTGTGGAGTTTGAGGCAAACCGACTTGCAAGCAGATTAGCGTTGTCTGTTACCGTGCAAGCAACCTCATGATTGTTTGATAGTGGGGGAATCGTTGACTGGCCATTATTTACTACACTGTTGTAGATTTTCCAGAAATCACGGGTTCCTTATTTCTCTTCTTCGGTTAGTTTTCTGGTGATTTCAGTGTAATTTGTCTTAGCTGTCGCTATTACTCTCTTGCAATTACTTCTAGCTTCTATATACTTCTGTCTGTTTGAACTGGACTTATGTCGGTTGAATCTGTGGAACGCATACTGCCTTTGAGCAATGGCAGCTGCATAAACCATTGGGGAAAGTGGGAATTGCTATAGAATTATCACACGCTTTTGTGTTCTCTGAATAAATTGACTTTCATCATTACAATATAATGTCTCGCAGAGACGAAATTAAGGTTTACAGTCCGCAATTTGGATACAGTTTACTTCTCGAGGCTATCGGACTTGAAGTATCCAGCTTGGATGATATCATTCAACTCTTCAACTTATTGCAGTGTTCTTTGTCAGGAGAGGTGTGTACCAAGTTTTCTCGAAGATGAACTATTACCCATTTGAGGTGTTACCAACCCATTACGGCAGATGCATATTTTGCAACTTGGATCTTTTTGCTTTAATAAAATTTACGTTGAAGTTTAACAGGTTAACCTGTTGTAATTTCTTATTGATTTTTTTTTCATTCTGCCAGGGCAAAACCTTGTGAGGGAAATTCTCCCAGTTTCGTGTTATAATCATTTGGCGAGTTAAAGGCAGGCTTTATTTATCATGAGTTTCGGGCATTAATATTTTATTATATTTGGAAGCTGCCATAGTAACTTATTAGAATTAACAAAAAAAATCAATTGAAACCATGGTTTTTATCTGCAAATTCCATTTACCGACTACAAAATTTCGTCCTGATAGTGAAGAAGCGCCTTACTATCTCTTTTGATACGAGATGAGCTAATTGGCAATATCTGATGCACCGCCACTCGATACTGCCACTGTGCACTTCTCGGCCATTTTTTTTTCAGGTCACAGGTTAACGTGTGCCCTTTTTCGGCTAAGTTAGTTGTTTCCACATTAAATGATCTTTTGCTAAATCTTGGCAGAATAGTAAAATCGTGACTGAGATTGTACAAGCCAGAAAGAAAGTATATTTAAAATCTCGAGTTGCGAGAATTAGCTCCTGCTTGCGTTTGTTCAATTTTAGTCTGCTACAATATCACACAGTATAAGTCTCTCTTCAAGAGCTTCGTTTCTACAGCAATGGTTCTTGACGTATCAAAGGCTTTTGATAGAGTATGGCATAAAAGTCTATTGCACAAGATCGCCAGCTACTGAATAGAATGAAATGTTCTCTTTATTATTTAATCATTTCTATCTAACTTGATGGGCAGAAATCAGAAACTCTTTTTCTGATCCCTGTTTCCCTCTATTCTTTTGTATACGGATTGGATTGCTAGACTCAAACATTGTCATGATGTTGAGGCCTTTTTAACTCTTTTCCTGTCTCATGTTATATGAGCTTCCTTTCCTGTTTTCTCCACACTTTTCTATTTAGTGTGGGAAAGGGGCTTACGTTTTAATGGATTGGTGCTTAGTCCTTCAGTTGGCGTGGTGTGTAGGTTCAATAGCCCTAAAGATGGATTTTTTTCCGATGCTTTGCCTTTACGAAAAAGGTGTTTTGGCAGCACTATTTGTTTGGCTATTTTCTAGTGATAATATTTCATGTTTGAACAGCCATTTCTTTGCAAATTTTCTCAATGTGTATGATGAGAGTTGAGGACAATTGTTGAAGGTCAGTGCCTTTGTAATTCCATGTCATGTGAAATGCGCTTTAATTCAGTTATAGCTTTTGATGTGGCTGTATCAGTTTTGTCAATTTCAAAGAAAGAAATTGTTAGTCTATCCATTGTGATTAGATAGCTGTTTCCTCTCCATGGTAGAAAATTCGCTGCTACTCCTTGCCTGCTGATATGATTTGTGCTTCTGCTGGTTGGCGATTTGCATAGGTTGTGCAGGTGCCACGGCCTTCACTATATTGTTTAATCTCTTTAGACATTTCTGCCCAAAATATGAGGACTCTCGCCCTTCGCAGGTACTTATGCCTAGCTGGCCTGTATGTGCTTTTTCTTCTATATAATGCAACAACAGTTTGTTGTTGGAATTTTAAAATGTCTTTTTAGTGAATTTCTCATTATTCACTTCTTCCAACTTTGCTATGATGTTGGAGTTCTCGTCTTTTGCCGAATCTCTGCAAACCTATGGTCTTCTATCGATTGAATTGACAGATTATTTATTTATTCAAACTTGGTTGTTGGTGCTCTTGACAGCGTATCTGCCAATGCGATATCTTTCCCTGTCTTATATTGCAGTGTGTAGTTGTATTGCTGGGCTCGCAGCAGGAGTTTTGTAGCAGTTTTGGTGCATTTGATAGGGTTTTTTTTTTTGCTGATAAGCGGAAGGATTGTGGTAAGTAAAAACCACCACTTCCTTTCGCGGGTATAGTGGTGAGATTTTACTAGGTCATCTACAACTGCTAGTATCCCCTTCTCAATTTTTGCATATCTTTGTTAAACATCTGATAGAGATCTACTTGCCAATGCAACTGGTTTGCCAACCTGTGTTAGCACTGCTCCTAACCCATTCTCCCATGCATTATTTTCGAAGGTAAGTTCTTTGGGGGGTCGTAGTAGTAAAAATGTGCGAGCTTGTGATTGCTTCTTTTAGTGTTGAAAGTTGCTTGTTGTGAATCTGACGATGTTTACGGAACACCTTTCATAGTTAGGTTCTGGATGGGGTTATATCATTGTTTCAAGATTCTGATTACATTTCCCAATATCATTTGACTTTCCTAAGAATCTGCGGATCTGGTTCTAGCATATCAGTTATAGCTCTCATTTTTTCTGGGTCGGCTCCAATGCTATATTTGGTGACGCGATGGTCCATGAATATTATTGCACTTAGTCCGGTCTGTAGATTTTTCTGGGTTAAGTTTTAATTCCATTGCTTGGTATTTCGGGAGTAGTTTGTGTAACGCATCTAGCTTTCTTGTGTATATCTCTGCTGAGGAGTTCAGGACAAATGGTAACTGACGCCAACAATATCGGCCAAAACATTTCAAATAGGTGGTCGGACACTGAACTTATGAGGATCCAGGCATATTCTCATTGTCCTATTTCTTTCTTGTAATAACAAGTTGGCTAACCAATAGAGTGGGTTTTCTACTGGTCTAATTTGTTCAGTCGATTTAATTCCTTTTCAGTTCAGACCATATTGCTCTAGTTATTCTCTGATTTGACATAATAATTAGTATTGCATCTGGTTTGAGCTGGAGAGTAGCAATACCCGGCAGTCTGGCGAGGTCATCATCAAACACCTCTTATAGTCTTTCTCTATGTTGATTGTTGCGACACGGTGGCAATTCTTCTGTTTTTCTCCATTTTATTGGCTTTATACCCTCATCACCTGAACTGTATCTAGTTCCACTCTTTGACTATGGGTTGAGACCATTTCAACCGCTCTATAAAAGTCGTTACTTGTAGAGCGAGGTTTTGTATTTTTCATGCTTAGTTAACTGGTCACGGACGCCTTCTACAATCTGCTCACGCAGAAGTGAGTCACAGTATCGAACACAGAAATTGCAAGTCATTGTAGAACTTACCAAAAGCCTCTCCCTCATCCTTCTGACGGAATGCAAATCGTTAAGAATTTCGACAGAATTGTCCTACAGTCCGTGTAGTATGTCATCCACAGTGCGCTCAATAACTTGGACCATCGTTTATGAACAATTTTCCAGAAGTCTGCCTTATTCTCACTAAATATTAGTCGTTCTGGTGTTTAACACGAACATATCGCCAGTCAGAGAGACAGTATCATTTGCTGTAGCCATATTCTTTTCGGCGAACATTGCCGTGAGACCGGCGTGTTCCATTTCGGAAATTACTAAACACAGAGACAAAAATGTGCAGGTAAAACACTTGCGACAGCAACCAAATAACAATAATAATAATGCAAATAACAGACTCTATAGATCATCAAAATCCATGCAGTGAGGGCATTATTATATCCTCGTGAGGGGGGACCGAATAGAAGAATAGGAAAAAACATTATATCAGTTAAAAACGAAAGCAATACGGCTTACGCGTTATTTGCCGATCTGTCATTCTGTCAACATACTGCCACCATGTTGCATTAATGGGTTAGTGTAGGAAGGAAGACAACACATAGCAACAAAGTAAAAAAGCAACTTTATTAAGCGGCCAGATTACAGAACCATCAATGATTTTTTTATAATGTCTTTCTTTAGTGCATGAAGTTATTGACATTACTTTCTCAGGCTAAATCCCTTTCCAATCTTATCAAAAAAGATATTTTCTGTTTAAAACAAAATAGAAAATTTAGTTGATTATTTGTTTTTTTTGTTTTTTTACATTAAAGTTAAGAATGCTTCCATTATTTATTTACTTTTTTTTACTGATTATACTTACAATAATTCTGTGTATAAATGATGTATTTATTTTTGTAGTTATTTCACTTTTACATATAATTGATCCATAGATTATTTACACAAGTTATGAACCCAGTAACTCAACTGGTCATGGTTTCATTAGAAATCGACTTTATTTCATGCCTCTACCATTGGCAAAACTGAATAAAAAATTTGAGTATTAGTACAGATCTAAACATAAATAAACGTGGCCAATAATAAATAAAGTTGAATTATAATTTTTTAAACCGGAAATCATACTATTTTTTTTTAAATATTGATAAAATAACGATGATAGCCATTTCTAATCGCAGTATGTCTGAACCCCTATTTAAAATAGTTTATACTGCCAGGTCTGCATGAACAGATACACACATATTCACAGAAAATTGATCGATAATCTATTTTAATATTAGTTATATAGGTGACATTGATCAGTTAGTGCTGTTCTGTTCTGTAACATTTATGTTTTGTAACATTTTTCTTTTGTAATATTTACGTTTTGTGATATTTTTCTTTTGTAATATTTACGTTTTGTAACATTTGCTTTTTGTAATATTTACGTTTTGTGACATTTTGCTTTTGTAATATTTACGTTTTGTAACATTTTGCTTTTGTAATATTTACGTTTTGTGACATTTTGCTTTTGTAATATTTACGTTTTGTGACATTTTGCTTTCGTAATATTTACGTTTTGTGACATTTTGCTTTTGTAATATTTACGTTTTGTAAAATTTCGCTTTTGTAATATTTACGTTTTGTGACATTTTGCTTTTGTAATATTCACGTTTTGTGATATTTTGCTTTTGTAATATTTACGTTTTGTGACATTTTGCTTTTGTAATATTTATGTTTTGTAACATTTTGCTTTTGTAATATTTACGTTTCGTGACATTTTGCTTTTGTAATGTTTACGTTTTGTAACATTTTGCTTTTGTAACATTCACGTTTTGTAACATTTTGCTTTTGTAATATTTACGTTTTGTGACATTTTGCTTTTGCAATATTTATGTTTTGTAACATTTTGCTTTTGTAATATTTACGTTTTGTAACATTTTGCTTTTGTAATATTTACGTTTTGTGACATTTTGCTTTTGTAATATTTACGTTTTGTGACATTTTGCTTTTGTAATATTTACGTTTTGTAACATTTTGCTTTTGTAATATTTACGTTTTGTAACATTTTGTTTTTTACATTTACGTTTTGTAAGATTTTGCTTTTGTTACATTCACGTTTTGTAACATTTTGCTTTTGTTACATTTACGTTTTGTAACATTTTGCTTTTGTTACATTCACGTTTTGTAACATTTTGCTTTTGTTACATTTACGTTTTGTAACATTTTGCTTTTGTAACATTCACGTTTTGTAACATTTTGCTTTTGTAATATTTACGTTTTGTAACATTTTGCTTTTTACATTTACGTTTTGTAAGATTTTGCTTTTGTTACATTCACGTTTTGTAACATTTTGCTTTTGTTACATTTACGTTTTGTAACATTTTGCTTTTGTAACATTCACGTTTTGTAACGTTTTGCTTTTGTTACATTTACGTTTTGTAACATTTTGCTTTTGTTACATTCACGTTTTGTAACATTTTACTTTTGTAACATTTACGTTTTGTAAGATTTTGCTTTTTACATTTACGTTTTGTAAGATTTTGCTTTTTACATTTACGTTTTGTAGCATTTTGCTTTTGTTACATTTACGTTTTGTAACATTTTGCTTTTGTAACATTCACGTTTTGTAACATTTTGCTTTTGTAATATTTACGTTTTTAAGATTTTGCTTTTTACATTTACGCTTTGTAAGATTTTGCTTTTGTTACATTCACGTTTTGTAACATTTTGCTTTTGTAATATTTACGTTTTGTGACATTTTGCTTTTGCAATATTTATGTTTTGTAACATTTTGCTTTTGTAATATTTACGTTTTGTAACATTTTGCTTTTGTAATATTTACGTTTTGTGACATTTTGCTTTTGTAATATTTACGTTTTGTGACATTTTGCTTTTGTAATATTTACGTTTTGTAACATTTTGCTTTTGTAATATTTACGTTTTGTAAGATTTTGTTTTTTACATTTACGTTTTGTAAGATTTTGCTTTTGTTACATTCACGTTTTGTAACATTTTGCTTTTGTTACATTTACGTTTTGTAACATTTTGCTTTTGTTACATTCACGTTTTGTAACATTTTGCTTTTGTTACATTTACGTTTTGTAACATTTTGCTTTTGTAACATTCACGTTTTGTAACATTTTGCTTTTGTAATATTTACGTTTTGTAACATTTTGCTTTTTACATTTACGTTTTGTAAGATTTTGCTTTTGTTACATTCACGTTTTGTAACATTTTGCTTTTGTTACATTTACGTTTTGTAACATTTTGCTTTTGTAACATTCACGTTTTGTAACGTTTTGCTTTTGTTACATTTACGTTTTGTAACATTTTGCTTTTGTTACATTCACGTTTTGTAACATTTTACTTTTGTAACATTTACGTTTTGTAAGATTTTGCTTTTTACATTTACGTTTTGTAAGATTTTGCTTTTTACATTTACGTTTTGTAGCATTTTGCTTTTGTTACATTTACGTTTTGTAACATTTTGCTTTTGTAACATTCACGTTTTGTAACATTTTGCTTTTGTAATATTTACGTTTTTAAGATTTTGCTTTTTACATTTACGCTTTGTAAGATTTTGCTTTTGTTACATTCACGTTTTGCAACATTTTGCTTTTGTTACATTCACGTTTTGTGACATTTTGCCTTTGTTACATTTACGTTTTGTGACATTTTACTTTTGTTACATTTACGTTTTGTGACATTTTGCCTTTGTTACATTTACGTTTTGTAACATTTTACTTTTGTTACATTTACATTCTGTAACATTTTGCCTTTGTAACCTTTACGTTTTTTAACATTTTGCTTTTGTAACATTTACATTTTGTAACATTATAGCCAGCGATGCACAACGCTATCTTGATCGTGCAATCAAAACGGACATTACTACTGCCGATGAAACCAATGCATTAATGGCGAACCACCCTAGACATTCCGAGAAGCCATACAGTCTCAAAAGTGACGAAATATTAGCCGACGTAAAGCTACAGCTACTAGAGTTAAACAAGCATCAATGGACCAGAGGTCATCACGTCAGCGTCAGACAAGGCCAAACTATTTGCAAAGAACTTTGCAGCTAATTCTACCCTATGCGACGAAGGCCATCAACTCCCCATATTTCCTCCTATAACACAGAACAAGCTAGGTAACATACAAATATCCGTGCATGAGGTCGCCAAGCTAATCAAGAACCTAGATTCCAGTAAAGCAACTGGCCCTGATGGCATCCCAATTATAGTGTTAAAAAAGCTTCAACCAGAACTTGCTCCCATACTTACGGAACTATTTAAGCGCTGCCTTAAGGAGAAATGCTTTCTGACTTCCTGGAAGACCTCATCAGTTTGCCCTGTATTTAAGAATTCAGGTGATAAGTCATCTCCCTCTCAGTACAGACCAATAAGTCTCTTGTGTGTTATGAGTAAGTTGCTAGAATCTATATTAAATAGAGTAATAGTCAACCACCTCAGCAGGAACAACCTTCTTAGTGACACAGAAGATGGTTTTCGCTCTGCAAGATCTACCGTAGATGTGCTGACGGTTATATCCCGCAGGATTAGTGAATCTCTTGACAAAGGCTTCCTTTCTAGGGCAATTGTCTTGACATATCAAAGGCCTTCGACAAGGTATGGCATAAGGGTCTACTTCACAAGATTTCCAGCTACGGTATAACTGGAAATGTTTTCTCAATCATTAAATCATTTCTCTCCGATAGGCTCATAAGAGTAGTGGTAGAGGTCTGCAATATAAATGCTGGAGTCCCTCAGGGGTCAATCCTGGGCCCAACTCTCTTCCTGATCTACATCAATGACCTCACTAAACACATACTTAAATCATTCGTTGACATCTATGCTGATGACACGACCATTTACGGCAACACATCAAAGGCTGTAAATGATAAAGTTCTCTCTGATTCTCTCTCCTCTGATCTCGGGCGCATGGTTCAGTGGGGGAAGACGTGGCTGGTTACCTTTAATGCATCCAAAACCAAACTCCTATCCTTACATCATCAACGCTCTGATCCCTATCTGGCATCAATTGTGATGGATGGATCTCGTCTGGGTGAGGCCCCGTGTTTTGACAAGCTTCTGGGTTTGACCTTTACTCCTGATCTGAAATGGAACACGTACATCAAGTCTGTTGCTAAGGTCGCTGGAAAGATGGTGGAATCCTTCTACCGCTCCAGAAGATATCTCACTACTGATGCAATTCTCTATCTATATAAAAGCCAAGTACATCCAAGGATGGAGTACTGCTGCCATATTTGGGCAGGAGCTGCTAAAAACAGCCTATCCTGCCTTGACAGAGTACAAAATAGACTTCGTGGCTTAGTGGGGGTGCCCTTTTCTCTACCCTGCAACCTCTCTCCCACAGAAGAGACGTTGCGAGCCTATCCTTGTTTTATCGTTATTTCCATGGCAGGTGCTCGTCTGAACTCCAATCTCTGGTCCCTCCTCACCAATCTTTCACGAAAAACACCCGTCTAGCTGAATCCACTGTGAAAAATTTCCCCCACTCTATATCTGTGCCTAAATCAAAACGTGGATTCCATTAACAAAGCTTCTTTCTTAGAAGTGCACGCCTGTGGAACTCTGTTCCGTCTGCCTGCTTCCCACCGGACTACAACTTGGATATCTTCAAGTTCAATGTTAAAACATTCCTAATGAACCGCCCCCTGAAGTAAACACTTCATCAAATCTCCACACTAACGTAATGTACTTGCAATAACCCTTATCCCTGAGTGGCTTCCGGGCCTTGATAAGTGGTGATCACTGTGTAAAAAAAAAAGCATCTGCGCCGAACGCATGGAAACAACCCATCCATTGGAAATAGGAACGATCGGACCGGCCCCTCCTCAAACATGAAGCACAGCCAGGCAAGAAAAGGCACTGGCCAACCCTGCCAACAGGCAGTGTGCAGAAACTTTTTACAAGGCCGTGCACGCTTCATGGGCGACAGGTGTTCGTATTTTCACCCTACCCGTGCTCAAGCACACATAGCGACTACTGACACTGGTTTACCTGGGACCGATAGTGATCAGAATAGCTGTAAACATGCAACGCTCTTCAACGAGATGTGATGACTCGTCCCCAGGTCCTTGACTCCACTAAACATCATCACACATTTAACCTCCAAATCCAACCTAATCTCCGATCACCACTTGTCCAGATCAACTTCCACAACAATGGCATCATGTTCTCCGACATGGGTATGCTGGATTCCGGATGCACAACTTATATCATCCCCATCTCCCACTTATCTGAAGATGCGAAAAAGCACATGTCCAGATTCGACATACGAATCAGGGGATTGGAGGGAACATCTCTATTTTGGGCAAACTGACCTGCGACATTACCTTGGGCGACGATACTTCCCCCGCTTTCCGCGACATCGACACACTGATCACGACAGCAGACATTCCCATCCTGATTGGTCAGAACATACTCAGCCACCACACACTGTCATCCTACACTATCAATAACCAGAAGGCTACTGTCCAACTTGCACGCACACTCCC
This sequence comes from Euprymna scolopes, assembly GCF_053919585.1. Taxonomy (NCBI): domain Eukaryota; kingdom Metazoa; phylum Mollusca; class Cephalopoda; order Sepiida; family Sepiolidae; genus Euprymna; species Euprymna scolopes. The sequence continues at coordinate 120,029,610 of NC_136500.1, read as the reverse complement.
GTCTGGCAAGCTATCACATACCGTTCCGCTCTCTACAGCTGTCAATCCAAAGAAACAGAATCACATCCTCGCACACAGCGACCAAGCTAATTCCAATGAGGAACCATGGGTCACTGCAAGATGTGGGTTGACTCTCAACGAAAAACTCCACTGGCTGAAACAAACTGTGAGCCTATCACTTCCAGACCATCATAACCATAATGAATTAGAAGCCACCGCCGATTTACTCATTAAATATGCGGACATCCTTAGCACCGATGATAATAAAAGGGGCACTTTCACCAGACCCATAAGCATTCCAACCAACGGCCAGTCCAGGAGCCAAAAACAACATCCCATAGCCCAAGCACTGGAGGATGAGGTGGATGCGGAAATCACCCGCATGGCAACTGAGGGCGTTATTGAACCTTGCGATAATCCTAAGGGATTTAACAGTCCCGTTTTCGCCGTCCGTAAGAAAAACGGAAAAATCCGAGTAGTTGCAAACTTTCAGAGAACCCTCAACAAGTTATTGGTCGATCTTGACCCATATCCGATGCCTACCATTTACTCCACATTCAACAAGATTGGCGAAGGTAACAGGTACTTTTCAATGCTCGACCTCCTCAATGGCTATTGGCAAATTGTTATCGACGAACTTGACCGCCATAAAATGGTATTTACTTGGAAAGGACGTTGTTTCCAATACACCCGTCTAGCCTTCGGTTTAACATCCGCTGGTCAAATCTTTTCCCGATGCATAGCCGATGCTCTAGACACAGTGGCTTCATGCGCAAATATATCATCATATATTGACGATAATCTTGTACATGCCAAAACCTTTGGGAAATATATAACTGCGCTGGAACAATTATTTATCGCTCTTCGCAAGCTTGGATTAAAACTAAACCCGGAGAAATGCATTTTCCTTGCATCCGAAGCAAAATTCCTTGGCCGCATTGTGAATAGCGACGGGTTCAAGGCTGACCCCAAATACGTACGTGCCATCATCGACATGAACCCCCCGACAACGAGAAAGGAGTTACAAAGTCTCATTGGACGCCTCGTATGGATTTGACAATTCATTGATACATGCTTATATAAGAGCATCCGAAAGGATATGTTCTCCAATCTGATGGCCCCCATAAACGAACTAAACAAGCCTGGACGGACATTTGTCTGGACCGAAAGTGCCAACAAAGCCTTCGAGAAAATTAAGAAGCGCCTTGCTTCACCTCCAATCATCTACTTCCCCGACTTCTCCGGACTCTTTACCCTCACCACTGACGCCAGTGATATCGCATGCGGTGCTATACTCATGCAAGAGGATGAGCACGGCCGGAAGAAAATCATAGCAGTGGCCTCACACACATTTAACACGACAGAACGCGACTGGTCAACAACTGAACACGAGGCTTATGCTATAAAATGGGCCATCACCAAATTCGATTATTTTCTGCGTAGTCGTCCATTCGTTGTCCTCACAGATCACCGGTCCCTTACATACTTGGATCAACGTGTATTTAACAATGCGAAGATACGTCGATGGCAGGAGGAAATCTCGTGCTACAAGTTTGTCTTGGAGTACGTGGAGGGTGAGTCGAATGTCTGGGCCGACATGCTCAGTCGGAGATATGGCCACAATAAGGACAAATTACTGGCAGACCCAACACCTGCAGGGAAGGTTTTCAAACTCCAAGGCTCCAGTCTAAACATCTACGTCCCATCCTGGTGCCTTGGCGAAATCAAGAGCCCACAACTACTCCCTAAGACACATACACCTCGGAACATCAAGCATCATAAGCAGGTCGTCGATGCATTCCTCGCTTTTCATACCACATCAACCATCCCGGTTGTAGAGATAGCTGAACACATGGGTATTGCAGCAAAATAAATCTCTGATGACACACTTTCAAAAATCATCAAGGCTCTTAAGTCAGCAACCTCAACACTGGACGCTACTCTACTCGACCCCAAAGACCATCGCACTGTGCTGTACAACAAACACATGCACCAATTCTACTTAGAACCTGGTACCTCTGTACTGATGATCAGGGATGCTATAAACACACCAAAATTGGTAGAACCCTACAAGCTCCGTGCAAAAAATCTCCACCAGGCCCATGACTGTATCAACCAGTCTGGGATTACCCGCATGCAGGAACACCTAGCCAGCTACTGGTGGGAATTTAAAGATCGCGAAATCAAGGCATATGTCCAGTCATGTCAAACTTGTGCTAAACGTAAGGGAAACTATGGCATGCACCAGAACTGGCCCACGGGCCATTGCAGGAGAGGAGGAAAGTCATTCGAAGTTGTGTACATAGACTTTGTCTCCATGCCCCTCTCAAAGGGCAAACGGTACATAGTAAGACAGCTTCAGCCGTCACCTCATGGCAATACCATGTGTGAGAGGCTGCGTAATCGATGCAGCTCGCGGGCTCTATCAGTTCTTTCTTCGTCACCGCGAGATTTCCCGCATCGTCTCTTCTGACCGCGGAACCCATTTCATTGGCGAGGTCTGCAAGGATTTCTGTGAACTAACCTCAATCACCCGGGGACTTCACTAGATAAAAATTGTGAATGGACGGACGTCCTCGAATCCGTAGTATCCTCGATGAATGCCACAGCCAACACTGCCACTGGCGCATCCCCGCACTACATTATCACCGACTGCCAACCACACATCGGTCTACCGTAGATTCCCCACCAAGACATTGTCAATAACAATCCAGATGCTTATGGTATGCAGATAAACGCTTTGCTTCGATAGGTACACCAATGGGTTGCCCTGGCGAACAATGCAGCTGACCAAAAAATGGAAGCCAAACTAAACCAAGGCACCTTTAAAGACCCTATACGGGTTGGCGACAGAGTACTACTCCACCGACCGAAATCAGCAATAGAACACATGTCACACCTGCTTTGGATAGGTGATTTTGTAGTCACCAAAACGAATGGTTTGGTGATCCAAGTAAAAAATGAAAACGGTGAAACAGATTGGGTTCACCGCGGACACATCCGCCGGCTCATACTGCGACCAAATAACCTGCAACACAGGGATCTACCACTTCCACCTCCGCCTTCATCCACACCAAGCCAAATTCCCAATCACCCATCGACTCAACTCCCTACACTTTCGTCAGGGGGGCATCACAGCACAAATGACTGCAGTTCCAGAGGTGGTGCGGAAAGTCAAAATCTAACGAAGCGAGCAACACACGGACGACTCCCAGCATGCTTCCAAGACTTCGTTAAGACAAAGTAAAAAACATGCACATGCAGGCGAGCGATGACCACATGGCAACAGTCTCGAATCATGATAAGATCTAAGGGGGCTGTTACAAGACGAGATCTTGCCCTGATGCAAGAAACGGAAGTTTTTGTCATATAGAGTGCGGAGAAAAGGGGATTTTGAACATCTGCGGGGTAGTCCGGGCAGCACTTCCAGGAAAAAGAAAAAAAGAAAGGAACTAGTGAAAAAAAGGCAACACGTGGCCGGACAGAAAAAATATCACAGCCGCTGCGGGATTTTCCATTCACAAGTGAAAGGTATTTTATTGTGTGTGTTTTGTGTTCATTCGATAGTTGCCGTATTACGCGTCATCTACACAACGTCACAATCAGACAAGCCGCGCCTATACCCCACGTCACGGAACAACCACGTCATAACAGACTAGCGTGTCTCTAAACCCTCAGCTCGCCTCTACACGACCCTTACAATTAACAAGACTTTATTGTGGCTATTATAGATGCCAGGAAGGATTCAACAATATCTCATCTGATTTGTGGTGAATAAATATATTTCAATCTACTCAGTTATCATATTCTCGTTTTTGCAACTATCGTATACTTGTTTTGCAACCATACGCATTTTCCGCCCACAATACATAGAATATAACACCGTAATATAGGTTGACATATCGATAAGCACTATGATTTCTGTGAGATGGGCATATATGCTGATGACACCACGCTCTATAACAGACACGGCAGGAAAAAAATGAACACATATCTAAAGAAATGGCAGAAACACTAGAGGATGGCCTCCAATCTGTAGTGGAATGGGCACAAAAATAGATGATCACCTTCAATGTTGCCAAGACTAAGCTTGTTTCATTCAATAACTACAAGAAACCTTCCAAACCAATAGCAATGGCCAAAGACTCTTTATCTGAAAGTACATTTTTTAAACTCCTCGGCCTAACGTTCACAGGAAACATGAGTTGGAACAATTGCATTGAGAGCATTGCCAGGACTGCTGCACAAAAGGTAGGTTCCCTCTACCGTACTAGAAAGCTACTAACGTCCGAAAGTATCCTGTACCTCTATAAGGGTACCATTCGCCCATGTATGGAGTATTGTTGTCATATTTGGGCTGGTGCATCTGCTACTAGTCTCTCACTCCTAGACAAGGTTCAAAAGAGAGTCGCCAACCTGATAGGTCCTGAACTGTCATGTAAGCTTCAACCTCTGTCCCATCAACGGAATGTAGCATCCCTCTGCCTGTTCTACAAGTACTTTAACGGTGAATGTTCAGACGAACTGCAAGCATTTGTACCCCCTATACGTAAAAACCCCCGACAAACCCGACAATCAGCAAAATCCCACCCCTTCACAGTTGAGATCCTTAGATGTAAGAGAGCCTTCTTCTTCAGTAGTTTTCTCCCTAGAACCAATAGACTTTGGAATTCCCTTCCGAGTTCCTGCTTCCCCAAGTGTAGTGTAATGTGAACCGACATCTTGCTGCCCGACTCCCCACATAGTACCCCTGTAGCTTATGTCCCTAATAGTAGCCTCCTACATCAAAGTGGCAATGTGCCTTGTTTGGGGGGGAAAATGTAATAAAAAAAAAATTTTTCGAACAACAAAAACATTTTACATAAAAACACTAAAAACTTATTCAGTTCGGTAGAAAAATAACTTAGCTCGGCTTTGATAACATTTATTTGTTATATATTTATTTTTGTTTTTTTTGACAACTTTTTCGAATCTGTGTATAGTAAAACAAGCCCCCCCCAAAAAAAAAATACCATAAAAATTTAACTTGGAAATACTATTTAAAATGCACGTGCGTACACTGCACAAGCACCTTTATCATCATCATCATAATAATAAAAATAATAATAATAATAATAATAATAATAATAATAATAATAATAATAATGATAATAATAAACTGCTGTAGATGTCATCAATTGGCGCCACATCAACTAGTTGTGAAGGGTAAGGGAGGATGGAAAGACCGAGGTGGGAGAGTACTAACCAGGTCTCCACTGGAAGTGTGCAGTTCAAATCTGGCACCTTGGGGAGGCATTTTGTCACCCAACCCCCAGGAAACGCCAATGGGCAATGCCAACAAGAAATCAAAGACAACGACTGCGATAACGTGCAATCATCTGCACAAGTGACCAAGAGGTGGAGAACACTGGAAATCTGTGAGACTTGTTGTCACTTGGTCTCCAGGAAACACCACAGGTCACAGTGGGTGATCACTGATGATGGCCTGTGAGATAACTCCTAATGAGTTAAATGATGATGATGATGATGATGATGATGATGATGATGTCGTCTCTTCCCAAATTCACCATTACCCTGACGTAATATCGTAGATGTTTAGTATATTTTCTTAGTTTTTAACCAATCTTCACATTATGGTATGATTGTCTCTTAGTAATTATGTGAACTTCATTTTCGTATTCATGTATTCTGCACTGATATAAAATGAAGACTATTGTAGAGTATATGATTCCTAACCATGTAACTGCTACTATTCGCTTTCTTTGAATGTCGATTGGATGAAAAGTCAACACGCTGTCACGTGGTACTGCTATGAACTACGTACTACGTTTACATAATTACTAAGATATGCTACATATTTTGATGAAAAACATTGGGGGGGGGGGAAATGAACATAGAATAACAGAAAATAAAGACTTTAAATAAAATTTCTGTATTTAAAGTAATAGTCATTTAAATATTTCAACATATTGTGGAGAAAATCCAGCTTCCCAATAAGGGGCACTCTGGATAAGAATAAAAATAATCTCAGTCATGAAAGATTTCTCCTCCACCGACCGAGGACAGAAAAGGTAAAATGTAGCATCAGGACAGACAGATACTACACTGTGATCTTGTTCGGAAGGCCAAGAATTGTTTGTGTTTAATATGTTTCTTTAATTGTTTGTTCCCTAAATTCATAATTCAGTTTTATCATTATTAGATTGTATATTGCTTTAAAATTACGTAATTTTGAATAATATTTTATTTTATATTGAATAAAGTTCAGTTTCATTATAAATCGAATTGGGTTCCTTTTATTTTCTTTTTTTTTATCATGTTTTAAATCTCATTTTAAAAATGCCCTCATATAGTATCGACAGTGATAGTTTGACAAATCTTACCTACATTGCCTGTAGGTATTTTTCAGTTTACAGCCCTTCTATATCTCGGTGGCCGTAGTCGAACTGGCCAAGTAATATTTTTAGTATTATTGTGATAGCAATGCATAAGCTACTGTTTGTCTGGCATTTCTGAGAGCTGCTAAAACGGTTTTTGTCCGTAGTCCGTGACGCTTTCATCCACCTTGTTTTGGGGAAATGTCAGTTGAGTGTATAGAGTTAACTCTTTGCTTTCCTTTCCCTGCGTAGTAAAAGGAGGAGTTAATATACTGGGATGATGCAATTCATTAGATTGTGATGAAGTATACTTAATTCCTAAACGACCTGCCTCCAACTCGCCAAAACGATGAGTACACAAAACATAGCTAGTATGATGGTACTTGTACAGTTTAGTCAAGATATTAAAAATGAAAATATTGAAAAAAGTTTAAATTGTACGTATCTATTATGGAATGAAGTTCTCTGAAAAAAAAATCACTTAATTTCATCAATTAGTTTTATTTTACAGCGAAAAAACAATTTGTTATGATACCGAGCAAAAGGTTCGATTTTTAGGAAGAAAAGCTAGTGTTAAAGATGGGAAGGGAGTGTCGGCGCTTTATATTGAGTTATCACACGTGTCGTTTCTAAAATTCACACCAAAATTTTAAACAAATCAAAGATGTCTGCCTTCAACGCGTTCCCATAAAAACGTGTTTTTCTGCTGTAAAAAAAAAAAAAAAAAAAAAAAAAAACTACTCGATCAAATTGAGTGAAATTTTCTTGCGGAGATCTTCATGGCAAAACGGATACGTACAGTATAACTTTTTTTTTTTCGATATTTTCATTTTTTTAATGTCTTGATTAAACTGTACAAGTTCCGGCATGAGAAAACACAAACAGATACTACACTTAAATCGCTGTTCAATAGATAGTGATTGTATGTTTAATACAAAAGATAATTATTAGGTATAGAATCATAAAGAAAGTTTAGCTGAATCGAGTTTGACAAAAATAAGTTGCAACTTTCATAATGTAATCATGTGATTATAATTTACTTTCTTTGTCCAAATCAAGTTATGTCATTTGACTTTGTTAGTTGTGCAATTCCTTCCTTTTATTTGCGTTGTTTATTGGAAATGTTGTGTTTTGCATTGTCTCCATATGAGGATTATATGAATTATTTGAATTCTGTTCTCATCTTGGCCAAATAATAATGAAATGTTTAGTCTTTAAAAATAAACTTAAGGTGTGTGTGTGTGTGTGTGTGTGTGTGTGTGTGTGTGTGTGTGTGTGTGTGTGTGTGTGTGTGTGTGTGTGTGTGTGTGTGTGTGTGTGTGTGTGTGTGTGTGTGTGTGTGTGTGTGTGTGTGTGTGTGTGTGTGTGTGTGTGTGTGTGTGTGTGTGTGTGTGTGTGTGTGTGTGTGTGTGTGTGTGTGTGTGTGTGTGTGTGTGTGTGTGTGTGTGTGTGTGTGTGTGTGTGTGTGTGTGTGTGTGTGTGTGTGTGTGTGTGTGTGTGTGTGTGTGTGTGTGTGTGTGTGTGTGTGTGTGTGTGTGTGTGTGTGTGTGTGTGTGTGTGTGTGTGTGTGTGTGTGTGTGTGTGTGTGTGTGTGTGTGTGTGTGTGTGTGTGTGTGTGTGTGTGTGTGTGTGTGTGTGTGTGTGTGTGTGTGTGTGTGTGTGTGTGTGTGTGTGTGTGTGTGTGTGTGTGTGTGTGTGTGTGTGTGTGTGTGTGTGTGTGTGTGTGTGTGTGTGTGTGTGAGTGATTAATTGGACACACAAAAGATAACTTTGGTAAAGAGATCCCAACAAGCCTTTAAACATCGACAAATATAATCTAAATTTGATAGGAAAACAATTCAGCACACTTAACTAAAGGACATGTAGCGACCCATCCCAGTGACTGGACAAGGAGCAGTCCGTTGTGCGCACATTCACATCTGTTATCTACACCCACGCAAATTATGCGGGTATAAATACTAAAACTTGGCAATTGCCACGGACGTAGTTCATAGCACTACTACGTGACAGCGTGTTAACTTTTCATCCAATCGGCATTCAAAGAAAGTGAATTTCAAAAATATTTTCTAACAGCTTCCGCTGGAGCCGGTCTGGCACCTATAAAAACGACACTATGTGCGAAACCCAACCAGTGAAGTCTCGCACCATTAAAACCGTTAATATGATTTTGTGCACCGCACTATGCACCTGAAAGTTATACAACTTCCTGGATTAATTACCAAAAGAAAATATGCAACTTTGTATTGCATTAGATATATTCATGGAACCGATTAAAATAACAAACTTGTTTTCCTTTTCGTAAAAGAAAAGAAAGATTTATGTTGCAAAAATGACATTCTGCCTCAATCAGAGAAATATTCCTTCTGTAAGGTTTTGAAGGGTTTAATATAAGAACAGAACAAAAAGAGAAATATGAAATACGACAGGATTTATTGACTCACTCTTAAAGCCCGCGTGGGGCTCGATTAAATTACATTTTACGTTCCAAAAGAGTTCAATAAGAGGAAAGAGGGTTAACAGTCCAACGGAGGTAATTACGATTATTCCACATTCTCTAGTTACAACTAACAATATCTTAATTCTTAATATAGGCAATTAAATAATTCTTAATATAAAAAGAGTGGGCTGATGGATATTAAGTCAGTCCCGGAAATGGAAGAAACAATTTACAAGGTAACATTACTATATTTATGTCTGATTTTAAGAATTGGGTTGGAAATATTAAGTCAGTTCCGGAAAAGGCAGAAACCGTTTACAAGTTAACATTACTATATTTCATGTATATTTTTAAGAGTGGGGTGGGGGATATTAAGTCAGTCCGGAAATGGCAGAAACGCTTTATGAGTTAACATTACTATATTTCATGTATATTTTTAAGAGTGGGGTAGCGGATATTAAATCACTCCTGGAAATGGCAGAAACCGTTTACGAGTTAACATTACTATGGTTCATGTACATTATTAAGAGTTGGGTGGAGGATGTTAAGTCAGACTCGGAAATGGCAGAAACTGTTTACGAGTTAACATTAGTATATTTCAAGTTTATTTGAAAGAGTAGGATAAGGGATATTAAGTAAGTCCCGGAAATGGCAGAAACTGTTTATGATTCATGTATAGTTTTAAAAGTTGAGTGAGGGATATGAAGTCAGTCCAGGAGATTGCACAAACAGTTTACAAGTAAACATTACTATATTCCATGTTTATTTTTAAGAGTGGGGTGAAGGTTATGAAATGTGTTCCGGAAATTGCAGAAACCATTTACAAGTTTACATTACTATATTTCATGTATATGTTTAAGAGTGGGGTGGGAGGTATAAAGTCACTCCCGGAAATGGCAGAAACCATTTACGAGTTAACTTTACTATATTTCATGCATATGTTTAAAGGGTGGGGGATATTAAGTCAGTCACGAAAATGGCAAAAACCATTTACGAGTTAATATTACTATTTTTCATGCATATTTTTAAGAGTGGGGTGGGGGATATTAAGTCACTCTCGGAAATGGCAGAAACAGTATACTAGTAAACATTACTATATTTCATGTATATATTTAAAACTGAGGTGGGGGATATTAAGTCAGTCCTGGAAATGGCAGAAACAGTTTACGAGTTAACATTATTATATTTGATATATATTTTTTAAGAGTGGGGTGGGGGATATTACGTCAAGCCCAGTATTGGCAGCAACAATTTACGAGTTAACATTACTATATTTTTAAGAGTGGGGTAGAGAATATTTAGTTAGGTGAGGGATATTAAGTCAGTTCCGGAAATGGCAGAAACTGTTTATGATTCATGTATAGTTTAAAGAGTTGGGTGAGGAATATGAAGACAGTCCCAGAGATTGCACAAACCGTTTACAAGTAAACATCACTATGCTCCATTTATATTTTGAAGAGTGGGGTAACGGTTATGAAGTCGGTTCCGGAAATTGCAGAAACTGTTTACGAGTTAACATTACTATATTTCATGTATATTTTTAGGAGTGGAGTGGTGGATATTAAATCAGTCCCGGAAATGGCAGAAACCACTTATGAGTTAACATTACTATATTTCATGTATATTTTTAAGAGTGGTGTGAGGGATATTAAGTCAGTCCCGAGTTAACATTACTATATTTCATGTAAATTTTTAACAGTGCGGTGGGGAATATACAGAAATTACCTGAAATGACAGAAAGTGATTACGAGTAAAACTTATTATCTTTCATGTATATTTTAATAGTGCGGTGGGGAATATAAGGTAAGTCCCAGAAATGGCAGAAATGGTTTACGAGTGAACATTATTATAAAATATTAGTTTTTTCTTGGTGTGTTTTTAATTTCAGTAATTTTATTTTTGTGTTTGTAATAAAATAAACAGCCCAGACAATGTATCAAAGTTATTATTTTAGTAAAAGGGGGGGTATTATGTGGGTTAAATCACGAAAAATTATTTCCGAAATTAGTAACATATCCAAGAATTATGAAAAATGGTGAATTGTGAGTTATATCTATACTGTATTTGTAATGAAGTAAAGAGCCTCGACAATGTCTTTAAGTTATTATTTTAGTAAGAGGGGGGTATAATGTGGGTTTTCTCATAAAAAAGATTATCGACATGAGTAACATCCAAGAATTATTAAAAATGATGCGATGTAAGTTACTTGATTGGTGTGTTTGTAATGGAAAACAAAAACAGCTAAGTCAAAGCATCAAAGTTATTATTTTAGTAAGAGGGTGCGATTATGTTGGCTAAGTCATGGAATATGATCGTCGAAATTAGTAACATATCCAAGAATTATGAAAACTGATGAAATGTGAGTTATTTGATGCGTGTGTTTGTAATGAAATAAACAGCCCAGCCCAGAACAAAAAGAGAAATATGAAATACGACAGGATTTATTGACTCACTCTTACAGCCCGCGTGGGGCTCGATTACATTACATTTTTGTCTCTCATTCCAAAAGAGTTCAATAAGAGGAAAGAGGGTTAACAGTCCAAGGGAGGTAATTCCGATTATTCCACACCTTCCTCTTGCATTTATTGCACATCATAGTTTAAATCCTGTCAAACTGTTTTAAAAATGTATATAAGTCCTAGCGACTATACATACAGTTACAAACTGTGCTTTTATCAGAAATTTCTTTCCAGAACACTTTACATATTAAAAATATCGGGCGATTTATTAATTTGGTACTAGTGCAGATGCAGACTAACGTTATTATTTAAAAAGCCATTCTTAACATGGGGAGGGGAGGGTGTTTTGTGCCTATTCTATACTTCAACCTTACAATTGAATAAAAAACATATCATAAAACTTTGATTAAACTTGGAAATACGATTTAAAAAAATAGCGCGGATCACTCTCTGCACTAACACCATTAATTTATTACTTTCTTGACTCGTGTACTGTTGCATCGGCCCAGTCCACACATAAAAAATACGTCAGCAATAAAAGCATTCATTACTCTTTGCTATGTTAAATAAAAACCATATTATTAGTTTTTATATTCGACTTCGTCTTGATGCTGACTTGGACACCTTTTTAATATTTTGTTTACGTCGAGGAATTATCTTAACACCGGCGAAAACTGCCGTTTTAAATGTTAACCTTTGTAGCAGTGAACGTTGATCTGGTCCCACGTCGTAAGAAACGGACATTTTTACAGGAGGAATGAAATAATGATTACACCGTCTTATGATGACCTAAAGCAGTAATTTTTTTTTAATGATTTCACGTTTAGATCGTATTTTTCGTAATTTAATTTTAATTCTTTAATATTTTCATAGATTTTTATTTCTTAATGAATTGAACACACAAAACAAAAATTGTATCAATTTACTAAAGAAATCTTAACAAACAAAACAGATTTTTGTGTTTTTAACACAAAAGAAACACGAATTCATCCCGTTTCTTTGTTTTTGTTTTGAATTCCTGAAAAGAAAGGTAAGTCTGTATCTTTTTATTCTTTTTTACACTAAAATTTTGTTCAAAATACTTTTAAAATAATCGTAAACATAAAAATAAATTCATTCTTATTGCAATAAAATATAATTATTACACCATTCTTCATAACGCACGTGAATAAAAAAAAAAGAATACTTCTGCAGTCTGCACGTATTGATCCCTGCTGAAATAATAACGTTATTATTTAGAAATCCATTCTTAACATGGAAGGGGGAGGGTCTTTTGTACATATTCTGTATCTTAATCTTACAATTTTATACAAACAGATATCTTAAATTTTTTATTAAATGCTATATATATATATATATATATATATATATATATATATATATATATATATATATATATATATATAAATCAATAAGAGCACCACTGCACAGAAGTATGAATCTCCAATTAAAAAAAAAAAAAAAATAGGTCAATGTCAAGTTTCTTTCTACTCCCCCCAAAAACTTTAAAATGACGACGTGTTAAAGGTTTTCGATGGTGATGAAAACGAATATCACATTTAAATTTGGGGCGGATGAGTAGTTTTCATGATATGAAGAAATTACTGTTTTTCCAAAAGTGGGGGATCACTTTTCTATATAAACTTAACCTAAAATGAGCACCCAATTTCTGACCAGCTAGTAATTTCTCATACCATAAACAAATTTAACTGATATTCGTTTTCAGCACCCCCGAAAATCAGCGCTTTGTTTTAATAAGAGATTTTTTCATTTTTTCATCTCATAATAATTTAGGACGCTAATTATGCTGTTAGTAAGTTTATAAAAGTATAGTTTTGTTTTTCATGCTATTTTTCATTATAGAATTTGTAGGTGCTTCTGTAGTTTAATATTTCACAAAAATTCTGTTTACATTAGGGAGCGATAGAGAGGGCGGGTGGTGTTGTGGCGGTTTACATTAGGAGGCGATTGAGGGGCACGTGCTGTTGTGGCAACACTACCTACTCCTCCATCGCCCCCTAATGTAAACAGAATTTTTGTGAAATATTAAATGATTATTCTGCTCGGTAAATGTTGGCACGTTACTTACCGAAAAATGGTTAATTAAACTACAGAAGCACCTGTTAAAAACTATACAAGTTCTATAATTGAATACCAAAAAAAAACAAAAAACGAAAAACAAAAGTATATTTTTGTAAACCGCTCATGTAAACTTACTGACAGCATAATTAGTGTCCTAAATTATGAAAAAATTAACGAATCTCTCAGTAAAAAACAGCGCCGGTTTTCGGGGGTTCTGAAAACGAATATCACAGTCAAATTTATTTTATGATATGAATAAATTACTAGGTGGTTAGAAAGTAGGTGCTCATTTTATGTTAAATTTATATAGGAAAGTGATCCCCCACTCTTGAAAAAGTAATGTCTTCATATCATGAAAAATACTCATCTGCCCCAAGTTTAAATGTGATATTCGTTTTCAGTACCACGGAAAACCTTTAAAAGTGGTCATTTTAAAGTTTTTGAGGAGTTGGAAAGAAACTTGGCATTGACCAAAAAAAAATGTTTTTTTTCAAACGCTACTTATGCATTTATGTTACCGTGCTAAAATAATAACATGAATCTCTGATTTAAAAAAATACCCTAAAAACATCTATATATATAAATCCCAAATGTCTGTGAGTTTGTATGTTTGTATGTAACGCTAAAACTTTTGAAACACACAACCAGACTTGATAAATTTGGTATCATATCGAAGCCCCGTGTCCCGGATGACAAATATCGAAATTTCACGTCAAACGGACGAGGAGAAAGGGGTAAACGTATCAGTTATCTCCAAGGGGGTCCCAAAAAAAACTGTCATTGTAATGCTTTTTATTACGTAATTCTTGAATGATCCAATGTAATTCATACGTAAAAAAAAAAAAGCTTAGTCATGTCACGTGACGTGACGTCAACGTCCACTAATGGCGAACAATTGTTAATAAAAAAATCTTTCTCCGATACTTTTGCATTTTTCTCTTCGGCTCAGTTATATCTTTCTTTTTACTTTATGCCAATGTTTCCATCGTTATTACCTGGTTAAAAATATTATTTATACAAGAGTTTTAACGAAAAATGTCAGGAAAAAATGTACGGTAATAAAAAAATTCACCTTTCAAAATATTAGACGATTATAAAAATATCGTAATATTTATGTAATGTAAAATAATTAGCCATTTTGTATATTACCACGTGACCTCATACCTCTTAAGCTGGAAGGGGGGGGGAGTAAAACCAACACCGTCTCTCTCTCTCACACTTACTCTCTCTCTCTCTCTCTCTCTCACTTTCTCTATCACCCTCTTTCTATTTTTCTATTCGTTTAAAAACACTTAGTCATGTCACGTGACGTGACGTCAACGTCCACTAGTGGCGAATCTAATTCATAACTTCAGTGTGCACCGGTTTGGTTACTATGGAAACACTTAATTTTTGTGCTGCTTCGAAAAGGAACAAAATTCATTATACACCGCTTTCTCTTCCCTCCCTCTCTCTCTCTCTCTCTCTCTCTCTCTCTCTCTACACCCACTTTCTCTTTATAACCAGTCGGTGTGTTTTTGATGTTACGTACGTATTTTTTATATTTTTATCTCAGTAATTTTTATTATATTTAATAGCATTTTCTTTTTTTTTTTTTCATGGGAAATTATTTTTCTATTCGTTTTAAGAAAATGCTATTAAAAAATAAAAATGCGATAAATTCTGGCAACAGTTATTTATTTATGCTATTCGCAGCCGGCCGGAAGAAACGCGCTTAGACATTTTGTAAACATTGTTTTTAAAAAATAAAAAATAATACTTCTATTATGTTTTAAACGACTGTAATAGTTTATTTTGGAAGTATATTTCATAAGGAAAATAAACAACCCACTTTAAAAACAGAAATTACGAGTTTTATATATTTTATTCGCAGTTTTTTTATGGGGGTAGTCCATTATGTCTAACAGTTTGTTGAAAAAGTGTAGAATTCAATTAAAAAAACAACACCGTCTTTTTTTTTTTTTTTAAATAAAACTAAAAACTTTATTTTTAAAATTTCGATGTTTGACAAACAGTCCATTATGTCTGTAACAGTTTGTTGAAAAAGTGTAGAATTCAATTAAAAAAACAACACCGTCTTTTTTTTTTTTTTTAAATAAAACTAATTTTAAAATTTCGATGTTCGAAAAAGAGTCCATAAAGAATAAAACAGTTAATAAATACAAAAAAAAGTCCATTAATTTGAACTTAAAGCCTGTTTGAATAAAACTTATATAAAAAAAAACCGTCACTTCCGGCAAATGGCTATGTAAACAACTGGTGGCATTTTTCGAATACATCGGTAAACACTGTATGTTTTTCGAGCTGAATAAATATGTTACATTGAATAAAAACACAAAAAATATATCCAGTTGGATAGAAAAGTAACTTATCTTGCCTTTCCTAACATTTATTTGTTATATATTTGTCTTTTGACCGTCCACTAATGGCGAGTTTTTTTTTTTTTTTAAATAAAACTAATTTTAAAATTTCGATGTTAGAAAAACAGTCCATCACATGTCAATATAAAAATTCTCTTTTTGTTTGATAAAAAGAATAAACAGTTATTAGATACAACAAAAAAGTCCATTAAGTTCAACAAACTAAACTCTTTTATTTATAATAAAACTCTTCGACAGTTTAAATGCTTTCAAAATCCTATGTAAGTATATCGTTTTTACTGTACACAGATTCGAAAAAGTTGTCATCAAACAAATATATGACAGAGTTGAATAAATATGTTACATTGATTAAAAACACTTCTTATTAGCATTTTCTTTTTATATGACAACGTTAATGTTCATGATCCTCTCTTTTAATCATTTTTATCGACTATCAGCCAAATAACCGGGGTCTAAAATTTGGGAAATTATTTTTCTATTCATTTAAAGAATATGCTATTAAAAAAGAAAAAGTCGATAAAAGTTAGACATAAACAGTAAAAAAATAGAAGATATTATTATTAAATAACAATAATTATTAAAAATAAATATTAACATTTACAATAATAAAATGAGTTAGTATTAAAAATAATTATTAAAATAAAAATGAGTTTATTATTAAAAATACATATTAATATTCAAATAAAATTGTTTTTATTATTAAAAATAAATATTAATATTTAAAGTAGAATAAAATGTGTTTATTATTATAAATAAATATTAATATTTAAAATAATATGTGTTTATTATTAAAAATAAATATTAATATTTAAAATAATATAATGTGTTAATTAAAATAAAATGTGTTTATTATTAAAAATAAATATTAAGACAGGTCAACAGGTGGAGGAAAAATAGTCAATGCAGGTCATACCACCTGACCAGCTAAAATCGCCTTTTTATATAAGGCAGACAGTCAGACTATTTGCCTTGAGGGCGGGCTAAGCCCTCCTACCCCCCCCCCCCCCCAAAGCTGAGAGCTGGGGAAACTTCTCTCAGAAGGGGTATGGGAAGACAGGGAGACCTTCCCTCTTTCAACTAAGAGATAGATATCCTTTTGTATGGTTGATTGACCCCCCCCCCCTGTCGGTTCCGCTTACTCCATTCAGAAAGAGATCAACCTTACATAAAAAAAAAAAAAAATATGGGGACAGGGAAGCCTTCCCGGGCCCCCTTTCTGGGAGGAGAAGTTCCCCGGCTCCTACCTTTTTGGGAGTGCTCAGCCCGCCCTCCAGTCAACAACAATATTTGAAGAATAAAGATATTTTTGTTTTTGTGTTTTAGGTGGTGAAGGTGATCTGGGGAGTGTTTTTTTTTTCACAAAAAAGGTACTTTTTACGAATGGGTATCCAAGAAAATTACAGTATTTTGTCAGAAATTAAGGTTTTCATTGACCACTCTCAATACTATCAGAAATGAACAAAGTTAATTAAACAGTCTACACAATATAAACTAACTGTTTTGTTGGCTTTTTATTCTAACTCCAAACTAACCCATAACTACATTTTTCTTTTATTTTGCAAATTTTATTTCCTTTAGTTTATATTGTGTAGCTGAATCAGAAATTGATTTATCTTTTGTCACCAAAATAAAATTAATTGGTAATCACCCAATTTCTGCCACAAAATTTTAATTGGCAAAACTCATAAGCATAAAATATATATTTTCTAATTTCATCTTTTTTTTTTTACATAATCTGGTTTGATGTTTTCCAAAATATTCAAATCACTATATTTTGCTGCTTAATATTAAATACAGCAAATGAGTTATTTTTATGCATCAAACAATTACATTTTCTCATTCATCCAAACTAATCACTGAACATCAATTTCATATTTTCTTCACTAAAATATTACTATGCTTGATGTCATCAAGTAGAGCGGATCATTTTTTTTTACATTTGTTTACACATTTTTTACAAATGTTTTTGAGAGTCCATACAAAGTTATAAGTGTTCAACATTTTTTTTCATTTGAATATATTTTGTCTAAGATTCTTAGCCTATGTCATTGCATACCAATTTGTTTCTTGGAAGTTAAGTTCACTGTAAAAACATCTGATACACCAAAATCCCTGATACCTGTTTCTTATAAGCGCCAAATAACTATCACTATTTCGATTTGTGTTTCATGAGAACAATTCAATATTGATACATTATAAGAAACATTTCCAGTGCTTTTCTCTTTTTAGCAATAGTTGGTTGATAATTAGAGGACACAACTAACCCTATACTATGCTTTACTTTGTTTTGTATATATATTTTGTATTGTGTGAAATTAACAAAGATTCATATGCAGGAATCTGTTGATACATTCCAAGAATCCCAATGCGACCAACAAACTTGAAAGACTACAATTTCTTTTTACTATGACCAATAAGAAAGCTCAAGGACTAAGTTGTTGGACTCATCCTGATCACCATTTTAAATTATTGTTAACAGTAAGTTTAACATTTTAAGTACAGAATAATATTCCTTTTGATATTTATAAATTACTATTTTCTGTGACAGATGTTACTTTTTCAATATTGATTGTACCCTCTTTTGTGTTTTTAAATTTTGCATACAATAATATTAAGCACACCATACCAAGACCACTATTTGAGCATCTAATAAACTGCCTACCAAGACCAATGTTTTCAAGTGACAATGGAGAGTATTCATGTTATGTTTCACATTTTTATGTTTTGAAATATTTTGCTGCTTAATATCAAATTCATCAGATGTTTACTTTGTTTTGTGTATATACTTTATATTAGGTAGAATAAACAAAACTTAATTTCGCTACCATCATTATTTGTAGTGACATGCACTGTTAACATAAATAAAATCAATGGTGACAATCCCTGATACCTGTTTCGTATAAGCACCAAATAACTATGATAATGTGTTATTGTTGATACATTATAATAAACATTTCCATTGACTGGTCGTTTGCTTAGCTTAGGTTTACATCATTTTTTCACAATGTTTCTCTACTTGCTTTCAGCATGAGAGCAGATCATATTCTGCACATGTTTCATGCATATCACAAAAACTTATAATATTTGATCAACATTTGACTAACAATTTTACAAAAAAGACCTACCACCTTAAGGGGGGTAAAGGTAAGGCTCCCCACATAACCATAAAAGAAAGCCGCCCCCCCATACAGTGGGAAAGAGCTCCCTTCCCATTCTGGGGCAGAGAAGGGGCAAGGAAAACTCTTAAACATAAATGGTCAACGGAGGGTATACACCCTGGGAAACTAAAAGTCTATATGGAATCTGCATAAATTAAAATATCCTGTTTAAGCGTATTGTATGACAGGGAGGGAAGGTCAACAGGTGGAAGAAAAATGGTCTAGGCAGAGCATACCGCCTGACAAGCTAAAATCGCCTTTTTATATACGGCAGACAATCAGACTCTGATTGCCTGGACGGCGGGCTGAGCAATGAATGTGGAAGCCGGGGAACTTCTCTCAGAAGGAGGATGGGAGGCCCAGGGAGCCTTCGGTCTCCTCCTAAGAGAGGGATATCCTCTTACTCCCTTTGGAAAGAGATCAACCTTACACAAAACAAAAAATATGGGAAGAGAAGCCTTCCCGGGCCCCCCCTCCCCCTTCTGGGAGGAGAAGTTCCCTGGCTCCAACCTTTTTTTTTGGGGGGGGGGGCCTAAGCCTGTCCTCCAGGCAACCAAATGAAAAAGAAATTTACCCATCCCACCTTTGTAGGAAGTGTGCTCAGCCCACCTTCTGAGCCACTGTGAAAGTTTCCTTCCACCAAAAGGGAAGGGAACGAGGAAGGAAAAGTCTCTGAGAATCTTCATGCAATTTCTTTGACAAAGAAACTGTTTTCACTTGATTCCACACAAAATTTTTATTGCTTTTTCATCGATTGTCTTATATTAGGATTTCTTTAAGCATGTTATTTTATTTAAGAGTACTAAATAGCTTTTCAGTTTCTTGAGACTCTTTCAACTGTCTGGATTCTGCAGCAACGTTGTGGAGTGATATGTAAAACATAAATTGGTACTATATAACAATAGGTATGTAGAATTCTAACTCGCCAGTGTTGATCGTTTCAATTATTTACAAATTCACCAGGTCCTAGATATGACCATAAACTGTATCCAAACATGGGGCTTTGTGAAGTGTGAAGCCACCATTTAATTGCTATTAATTATTATTACTGTTAAAAACTCAAGAAATATCCGAAAATATGTCAACCTTACAAAAAAGAACTACCACCTTAAGTGGAGTAGAGGTAAGGCTCCCCCACATAACCATAAAAGAAAGCCGGCCCCCCCCCCTACAGGGGGAAAGAGCTCCCCTCCCATTCCAGGGTAGGGAAGGAGTAAGGAAAACTCTTAAACATAAATGGTCAACGAAGGGTATACACCCTGGGAAGCTAAAAGAGCCTTTTTATACAGCTCATCTGATGGCAAAACTTAAAAAGATAAAGAGATCAATAGCTATAGCCAGCCGGTCTCATGAACACAGGTTTACACTCCATCCAAGTTCAGTTGAGGCCTCTATTTCCTCCGTGCGAATAAGGTCCTGACCCCTCCCCAAGTGCGGGGAGTTTGCCCGACTCCACTCCGGGCACACTTAACAAGAAAACTACCCCCTCCCTAATGCAGGAGAGAGAATGCTCACTGCTTGATCTCCTTCTTTGGTTGGATGACTGCCACCTCCCCATAGCGAGGGGTAAAAAAAAAAAGCAAATCACCCCTTCAGCCCTTCCCTGCATAGCACGGCTCCCTCCTTCAGGGAGGGAAGGTCAATAGGTGGAGGAAAAATAGTCAACGCAGGGCATACCGCCTGAGAAGCTAAAATCGCCTTTTTATATACGGCAGACAGTCAGACTCTATTTGCCTTGAGGGCGGGCTAAGCCCCTCCCCCAAATTTGAGAGCCGGAGAAACTTCTCCTCTCAGAAGCTGGAGGGGAGGCCAGGGAGCCTTCCCTCTTTCAACTAAGAGACGGATATATATGTATCTTTCTTTTCTTTGCTTATTTCTTGGTACTAAGGATTTCTGTATGCATGTTATTTTATTTAAGAGTACTAAATAGCTTTTCAGTTTCTTGAGACTCTTTCACCTGTCTGGATTCTGCAGCAACGTTGTGGAGTGATATGTAAAACATAAATTGGTACTTTATAACAATAGGTATGTAGAATTCTAACTCGCCAGTGTTGATCGCTTCGATTATTTACAAATTCACCAGGTCCTGGATATGACCATAAACTGTATCCAAACGTGGGGCTTTGTGAAGTGTGAAGCCACCATTTAATTGCTATTGCTACCAGGTCCACTCTGATCTAGAGTGGTAGTACCTGTTAGGGTCCCAATTATGAGTTAAATAGAAACCAACATTAAATAAACAAATATATTCAAGGAAAAAAATGTCACTGGATTTGGCATGAAATAACCTGATATAGTGTTGATATGTCATAAAACAAAATGAACCAACAAATTCACCAATCGACACATTATCAACAAATGTATCTTTCTTTTCCTTTTTCTATGCTTATTTCTTGGTTCTAAGCTTATCATTAACAAACCCTGACATTTCTTTTACTTTGTTTTGTGTATATATTTTATTTTGTGTAGAATTAAAAAAAAAAAAAAAAAAAATTACATTTCGCTACCACATTTGCAGCGAAATGTTAGCATAAATAAAATCACTGGTGACAACCCATGATGTTTTTTCTAATGAACACCAATTAACCAACACGCTTTCCATTGGTTTTTCATAACAATTTAATATTGATAAATTATAATAAACATTTCCATTACTTTTCTCTTTTTATCAATAAATATACTTGGTTGATAATTAGAGGACACAATGTTTATTGTAATAAAACTTGTGATCTATAACATCCAATTCTAACAATTAAACTTTCCTTTCTCAATTGAAACAAACAACATACCCCACACTATGTTCCTAAAAATGAGGATTTTACTATTGCGTTTACATAATTTTTTAGCTATGTTTCTCTTACTTTCAGCATGAGAAAATATAATTTTCTACATGTGTTTCATGCATAACACACAAACGTATATGTGACCAACATTTTACCTCTGATATTTTTCCAAAAACACCAAATAACATTCACGCTTTCCATTGGTTTTTCATAATAACAATTTAATATTTATAATTTATAATAAACATGTCCATTCATTTTCTCTTTTTATCAATAAATATGCTTGGTTGATAATTAGAGGACTAAAATCAGATTTGTAAAAATTTCATTTTTTTTTTTTTCACTCTGAGAATTTTCTTTTTATTTCTTTGACAAACTATTTTTTTCAATTGACTTCAGCACATGATTGTTATTGCTTCTTCCCCTTTTGTCTTATATTTTTTTTCTTCATGCCAAAGATTTTATATATCAAATTTTTTCTCATTTCTTACATTTTATTTCTTTAATTCATAGTCCGCCAATATAGTATTAGTTTCAATTCCATTGAACACAATGTTTTATATAGTAAACATCAGCATATTTCACTTTTCAAGTATTTTTTTATTTTATTTCAAATACTATGTTTTATTTCATTTTGTTGACACTCATTTACCTCTCTGGGGTGCTACAAGGAACATGTAGAGTGATATATCAAACATGAATTGGTACTTTATAACAATAGGTATCTAGCATTTTCAGATAGCAATGTGGATAGTTTTAAACATGTATACACTTAAAATCTCATAATATAAAGAAATGTATCTTTTTTTTTCCTTTTCCTTTGCTTATTTCTCTAACCTAAACATATCATTAACTAACCATAAACTTTGTTTTAGTTTTATATATCTATTTTATATTGAAGAATACACAAAAATCAATTTCACTACCACATTTACAATGTTAGCATACACAAAAATCACTGGTTACAATCATTGATAGCTGTTTCTTATAAGCACCAAATATCTATCACAATTTCGAATTGTTTTTCATGATAACAATTCAATATTGATACATTATAAGAAACATTTCCGTTGCTTTTCTCTTTTTATAAATACAAATAATATTAAGCACACCATACCAAGCCCACTGTTTCAGCATCTAATAAACTGCCTACCAAGATCAATGTTTTCAAGTGACAATGGAGAGTATTCATGTTATGTTTCACATTTTTATGTTTTGATATATTTTGCTGCTTAATATCAAATTCAGCAGATGAGTTCTTTCTTATGCATCAAACAATTACATTTTCTGATATTCATTCAAGCTAATTACTGAAAATCAATTACATATTTTCTTTACTAAAATAATACTGTGCTTGATTTCATCAAGTGGTGCAGATCTGTTTTTACACTAACAATGTGCACATTTTTTGAAGAATAAAGTTATTTTTTGTTTTTATTTTTAAGGTGGTGAAGGTGATCCGGGGAGTGTTTTTTTTTTTTTTTTTTTTTTTTTTTTTCAAAAAAGGTACTTTTTACGAATGGGTATCCAAGAAACGTTCAGTATTTTGTCATAAATTAAGATTTTCTTTGACCACTATCAATACTATCAGAAATGAACAATCTACACAATACAAACTAACGGTTTTGTTGCCTTTTTATTATAACTCCAAACTAACCCATAACTACATTTTTCTTTTATTTTGCCAATTTGATTTCCTTTAGTTTATATTGTGTAGCTGAATCAGAAATTGATTGAACTTTTGTCATTTGTAGTTAACATGCTTTCAGCGCAATTACTACAGTGTAATCACACATGATCTACCAAAATAAAAACACTTCAGATAAAGTCTTAAATAGAATTCAGTTCCTTACATGACATCTGATGAAGTCAGTAGAAACATTACAAACTAATACTTGAAAAACAATTTGACATTTACTGTACTACAATAACACATTTGTAAAGAAGTAGAAATCTGGATACCTATTCTGATACCTAATAAAAGAAAGGACACTCTTTGGGGCGGATTTTGATGATAACAAGTCACTAATTAGACATTATAATAAACATTCAAATAATTTAAGAATTTTACCAAAATAAAATTACGTGGTAATCACCCAATTTCTGCCACAAAATTCTGATTGGCAAAACTCATAAACATAAAATATATATTTTCTAATTTCATCTTTTTTACTTTTTACATAATCTGATTTGATGTTTTCCTAAAGATTCAAATCACTGTATTTTGCTGCTTAATATCAAATGCAGCAGATGAGTTCTTTTTTATGCATTAAACAATTACATTTTCTCATATTCATCCAAACTGAAAATCATTATTTTCATATTTTCTTCATTAAAATATCACTGTGCTTGATGTCATCAAGTGGAGCGGATCATTTTCTTTCTTTTTTTTTTTTTCTTTTTTTTTTTTCATTTGTTTACACATTTTTTACAAATGTTTTTGAGAGTCCATACAATGTTATAAGTGTTCAACATTTTTTTTTTCATTTGAATATATTTTGCCTAAGATTCTTAGCCTATATCATTGCATACCAATTTGTTTCTTGAAAGTTAAGTTCACTGTAAAAACATCTGATACACCAAAATCCCTGATACCTGTTTCTTATAAGCGCCAAATAACTATCACTATTTCGATTTGTGTTTCATGAGAACAATTCAATATTGATACATTATAAGAAACATTTCCAGTGCTTTTCTCTTTTTAGCAATACATATAGTTGGTTGCTAATCAGAGGACTTAACTAACCCTATAATTTGCTTTACTTTGTTTTGTATATATATTTTGTATTGTGTGGAATTAACAAAAATTCATATGCAGAAATCTGTTGATTCATTCCAAGAATCCCAATGCGACCAACAAACTTGAAAGATTACAATTTCTTTTTACTATGACCAATAAGAAAGCTCAAGAACTAAGTTGTTGGACTCATCCTGATCACCATTTTACAGTATTGTTAACAGTAAGTTTAACATTTTAAGTACAGAACAATATTATGTTTTGATTTTTACAAATTACTATTTTCTGTGACAGATGTTACTTTTTCAATATTGATTGTACGCTCTTTTGTGTTTTTACATTTTGCATAAAATAATATTAAGCACACAATACCAAGCCCACTATTTCAGCATCTAATAAACTTCCTACCAAGACCAATGTTTTCAAGTGACAATGGAGAGTATTCATGTTGTTTCACATTTTTATGTTTTTAAATATTTTGCTGCTTAATATCAAATTCAGACCCCTATTTCCTCCGTGCGATTAAGGTCCTATTTGCCTTGAGGGCGGGCTAAGCCCTCTTTCCCCCCCCCCCCAAAGTTGAGAGCCAGGGAAACTTCTCCTCTCAGAAGCGGGAGGGGAGGCCAGGGAGCCTTCCCTCTTTCAACTAAGAGACGGATATCCTTTTGTATGGTTGATCTCCTCCCCCCCGTCTCTGTCGGTTCCGCTTACTCCCTTCGGAAAGAGATCAAGCTTACACAAAAAAAAAAAAAATATGTGGAGAGGAAAGCCTTTCTGGGAGGAGAAGTTCATCATGATCACGGATCGACATTCTTTATTGATGCCCCAGGTGGAACTGGCAAAACTTTCCTGTTAAATCTGCTCCTTGCAAAAGTTCGTCTCACAAACAATATTGCCCTTGCAGTGGCATCCAGTGGAATTGCAGCAACACTTTTGGATGGTGGTAGAACTGCTCACTCTATGTTTTCTCTCCCATTGGACCTTACTAGACAGGAAAAACCATTGTGTAATATTAAAAAAGATTCAGCAAAGGCTAAACTACTGCAAAACTGTAAATTAATAATCTGGGATGAAGCAACAATGAGTCACAAAAAAGCTATGGAAGCAGTAGATTCTACACTACAGGACCTAAAAGATAACACACAAATAATGGGTGGAGTGACTTTGGTTTTTGCTGGTGATTTCAGACAAACCCTTCCAATTGTTCCTCGAGGAACCAGAGCTGATCAAATGAATGCATGTCTCAAAAACTCCTATTTATGGCATCATATTAAAACAATGAGTTTAACACTAAACATGCGAGTACATTTACATGCTGATGATGCTGTTGGTGACTTTGCCATTAAACTTTTGCAAGTGGGTAATGGACTTCTGGACAAGGACTCCTATAACCAGATTCAGTTGCCTTTTACAACAATTCAAACAGAAGAGGAATTTATAATGAGAGTTTTTCCAGATCTTCATAATTTGCATACGGATATCAATTGGCTAAGTAGCCGTGCAATTTTAGCAGCAAAGAATGAATCTGTAAATGAAATAAATAGCAGGTTGTTGAATAGATTACCTGGAGAAATCATATTATACAATTCAGTTGATACAATCTGTTCACAGGACGAAGTAACAAATTATCCGACTGAGTTTCTTAATAGTCTTGAACCACCAGGAACGCCTCCACATAGTCTGTTTCTAAAACTTGGAGCACCAATAATGTTACTTCGCAATCTTGATCCACCAAAACTCTGCAATGGCACAAGGCTCACCATAAAGAATATGATGCCTCATGTACTGGAAGCAACAATTATGTCAGGTAAGTATGCAGGAGTACACTGCTTCATTCCCAGAATCCCAATGAGACCACAAGAATTGCCATTTGAGTTTGAAAGGCTGCAATTTCCTGTCAAGCTAAGTTTTGCAATGACAATAAACAAATCACAAGGACAGTCACTAAAAGTTGTTGGGCTCAACCTGTCAAAACCAGTATTTTCTCATGGACAGCTATATGTTGGCCTATCAAGAGTTGGACACCCTGATGGACTCTTCATTCTGGCACCAGATAAAAAAACCAAAAATATTGTATATTCTGAAGCATTAAGATGAAGCATAAATATATAAACATGATTACGAAACTTTTCCCTGAAGCAAAAAATATATAAACAACATGATTACGAAACTTTTCCCTGAAGGAAAAATATATAAAGATGATTACGAAACTTTGCCCAGAAGGAAAAGAATGCGAAAATGTGCCATGGAAAAACCCTTTGCGTTACATACATGTGCGAGGGAGTCTTAAAGCTAACTGTACAAAGCAAGGTATACCACCATCCTCCTTCAGATTGGATTGGACAAAAATGAATCGAACCCACAAACTAAAGTTTAAAAATCTGGTACAGTATCCATCATGCCATGGCAATGAATACATTGGACAAGATTAATTTAATGTTAAAAACTCAAGAAATATCTGAAAGTATGTCAAACTTACAAAAAAGAACTACCACCTAAAGTGGAGTAGAGGTTAAGGCTCCCCCACATAACCAAAAAAGAAAGCCCCCCCCCCGCCCTACAGGAGACAGGAGCTCCCCTACCATTCTGGGGCAGGGAAGGAGCAAGGAAAACTCTTAAACATAAATTGTCAACGAAGGGTATACACCCTTGGGAGCTAGAAGAGTCTTTTTATACGCATCAACACACAGCGAAACTTAAAAAGATAAAGAGATCAATAGCTATAGCCAGCTGGTCTCATAAACACAGGTGTACACTACACCGAAATTCACTTCAGGTCTGCATTTCCTCCATGCGAATAAGGTCCTGATTCCCCCCCAAGTGCAGGAAAGTTGCCCAACTCCCCTCTGGGTACACTTAAAAAGAAAACTACCCCCTCCCTAAGGCAGGAGAGAGAAGGCTCCCTGCCCCATCTCCTTCGTTGGTCGGATGACTGTCACCTCCCTAGAGCGAGGGATAAAAAAAAAAAGCAAATCACCCCTTCAGTCCTTCCCTAATCTGAGTAGCACGGCTCCCTCCTTCAGGGAGGGAAGGTCAACAGGTGGAGGAAAAATAGTCAACGCAGGGCATACCGCCTGACAAGCTAAAATCGTATTTTTATATACGGCAGACAGTAAGACTATTTGCCTTGGGGGCGGGCTAAGCACTCCCTCACCCCCAAAGTGGGAGCCGGGGAAACTTCTCCTCTCAGAAGCGGGAGAGGAGGCCAGGGAACCTTCTTTTTCCCCTAAAAGAGGGATATCCTTTTGTATGGTTGGTCTCCCCCCCCCCCTGTTGGTACCGCTTACTCCCTCCGGAAAGAGATCAACCTTACACAAAAACAAAAAAAAAAAATATGGGTAGAGGGAAGCCTTCCAGAGCCCCCTTCTGGGAGAAGTTCCCCGGCTCCCACCTTTTGGGGAGTGCGCAGCCTGCACTCCAGTCAACCAAATAAATAAAAAATTTACCCATCCCACCTTTGTGGGGAGAGTGCTCAGCCCACCTTCTGAGCCACCATAAAACAAAAGGTTCCTTCCACCAGAAGGGAAGGGAAGTAGAAAGAAAAAATATTTAAAAATACATGGTCAACACATGGTATAGCCCCTGGGGATCTAAAATCACCTTCTTATATACACCGACACACACAGACAGTCTGATTGATTCTTTGTTCCACAGATTATAAGAATAAACTTTTCCCAGAAGGAAAAGTATATAAACAACAGGATTACAAAACGTTTCCCAGAAGGAAAACAATGCGAAATGCGCCACGGAAAAACCCTTTGTGTTACATACATGTGCGAGGGAGTCTTAAAATTAACTTTACAACGCAGGGTATACCACTCACCTCCTTCAGATTGCATTTCACTTCAGGCCTGCATTTCCTCCGTGCGAATAAGGTCCTGACTCCCCCCCCCCCAGTTGGTTGCCCATCTCCCCTCCGGGCAAACTTAAAAAAAAAAAATACTCCCTCCCTAAGGCAGGAGAGGGTAGACTTCCTGCCCCATCCCCTTAGTTGGTTGGATGATCAGTCACCTCCCTATACCGAGGGGTAAAAAATAAAAGCAAATCACCCCTTCAGCCCTTCCCTAATCTGCGTAGCAGGGAGGGAAGGTCAACAGGTGGAAGAAAAATAGTCAACGCAGAGCATACCGCCTGACAAGCTAAAATCGCCTTTTTATATACGACAGACAATCAGACTTTGATTGCCTGGACGGCGGGCTGAGCAATGAATGTGGAAGCCGGGGAACTTCTCTCAGAAGGAGGATGGGAGGCCCAGGGAGCCTTTGCTCTCCTCCTAAGAGAGGGATATCCTCTTACTCCCTTGGGAAAGAGATCAACCTTACACAAAACAAAAAATATGGGAAGAGAAGCCTTCCCGGGCCCCCTCCCCCTTCGGGGAGGAGAAGTTCCCCGGCTCCAACCTTTTCTTTGGGGGGGGGGGCTAAGCCTGTCCTCCAGGCAACCAAATGAAAAAGAAATTTACCCATCCCACCTTTGTAGGAAGTGTGCTCAGCCCACCTTCTGAGCCACTGTGAAAGTTTCCTTCCACCAAAAGGGAAGGGAACGAGGAAGGAAAAGTCTCTGAGAATCTTCATGCAATTTCTTTGACAAAGAAACTGTTTTCACTTGATTCCACACAAAATTTTTATTGCTTTTTCATCTATTGTCTTATATTAGGATTTCTTTATGCATGTTATTTTATTTAAGAGTACTAAATAGCTTTTCAGTTTCTTGAGACTCTTTCACCTGTCTGGATTCTGCAGCAACGTTGTGGAGTGATATGTAAAACATAAATTGGTACTATATAACAATAGGTATGTAGAATTCTAACTCGCCAGTGTTGATCGTTTCAATTATTTACAAATTCACCAGGTCCTGGATATGACCATAAACTGTATCCAAACGTGGGGCTTTGTGAAGTGTGAAGCCACCATTTAATTGCTATTGCTACCAGGTCCACTCTGATCTGGAGTAGTAGTACCTGTTAGGGTCCCAATTATGAGTTAAATAGAAACCAACATTAAATAAACAAATATATTCTAGGAAAAAAAAATGTCACTAGATTGGGCATGAAATAACCTGATATAGTGTTGATATGTCATAAAACAAAATGAACCAACAGATTCACCAATCGACACAATATCAACAAATGTATCTTTCTTTTCCTTATTCTGTGCTTATTTCTTGGTACTAAGCTTATCATTAACTAACCCTGACATTTCTTTTACTTTGTTTTGTGTATATATTTTATTTTGTGTAGAATAACCAAAAAGACATTTAGCTACCACATTTGCAGCGAAATGTTAGCATACATAAAATCACTGGTGACAACCCATGATGTTTTTTCTTATGAACACGAAATAACCAACACGCTTTCCATTGGTTTTTCATGATAACAATTTAATATTGATAAATTATAATAAACATGTCCATTACTTTTCTTTTTTTATCAATAAATATACTTGGTTGATAATTAGAGAACACAATGTTTATTGTAATAAAACTTGTGATCTATAACATCCAATTCTAAAAATTAAACTTTCCTTTCTCAATTGAAACAAACAACATACCCCACACTATGTTCCTAAAAATGAGGATTTTACTATTGCGTTTACATAATTTTTTAGCTATGTTTCTCTTACTTTCAGCATGAGATCATTTTCTACACGTGTTTCATGCATACCACACAAACATTTTACCTCTGACATTTTTAATTTTTTTCCAATTTCCTTTCACCATGAACATTATCATTAGTACAGTTTTCATTTAAAATGAAGCTGTACATGGTTACTATTACTTGGAAAGCAGATCTAAAAAAAAAAAAAAATAACTGTTTTCACTTTGAAAATTTACGATTTATAGATCTCGGATTTGGCCCTTTTTCACCTTTTATCTTACATTTGTAAATATTGTATATATAAACTTTTTTCTTATTTCTCCAATGTTATTTCATTCATGCAATTTCATAATCCACCAACATTGTATAAGATTCAATTCCATTTGACACTTGAAAACAACTTTTTATATAGTAAACAGCATTTATTTCTTTTCAGACATATTCTTATTTTATTTTATTTCCAGTACTATGTTTTATTTCATTTTGTGGACACTCATTTAACTCTCTGGGATGCTGCAGGGAACATGTAGAGTGATATATCAAACAAGAAGTGGTACTTTATGACAATAGGTATCTAGGATTTACACATACCAGTGTTGATAGTTTGAAATATTTACAGACTAACATTTTACACAATATAAACACATGTACCTTTTTTTTCTTTTCCTTTGCTTATTTCTCGAACCTAAACTTATCATTAACTAACCCGTAACTTTGTTTACTTTGTTTTGCGTATATATTTTATATTGGGTAGAATTAACAAAACTTAATTTCGCTACCATCATTATTTTTAGTGACATGCACTGTTAACATCAATAAAATCACTGGTGACAATACTTGATACCTGTTTCGTATAAGCACCAAATAACTATCACTATTTCGATTTGCTTTCTCATGATAATATGTTCATCTTGATACATTATAATAAACATTTCCATTCACTGGTCGTTTGCTTAGCTTAGCTTTACATCATTTTTTCACAATGTTTCTCTACTTGCTTTCAGCATGAGAGCAGATCATATTCTAAACGTTTCATGCATATCACACAAACTTATAATATTTGATCAACATTTGACTAACAATTTTTTGCCAATTTCCTTCAACATTCTCATTACCATTACTACAGTTTACATTTTGTCGTTAAAATGAAGCTGTACATGTTTCCTATTACTTGGAAACCAGATTTGTAAAAATCCCATTTTTTTTTTACTCTGAGAATTTTCATTATATTTCTTTGACAAACGATTTATTTTCAATGAACTTCAGCACATGATTGTTACTGCTTTTTCCCCTTTTGTCTTATATTTGTTTTTCTTCATGCCAAACTAATACTTGAAAAACAATTTGACAATTACATTTTCTCATTCATCCAAACTAATCACTGAACATCAATTTCATATTCTCTTCACTAAAATATTACTGTGCTTGATGTCATCAAGTAGAGCGGATCATTTTTTTTTCATTTGTTCACACATTTTTCCAATATTTTGTCTAAGATTCCTAGCCTATGTCATTGCATACCATTCTGTTTATTAAAAGTTAAGGTTCACTGTAAACACATACGTTACACCAAAATAAAAACGCTTTCGATAATGTCTTGATATTCAATTAAGTTTCTCACATGACATCTTATGAAGTTAGTAGAAATGTTACAGACTTTTGAATCTCAAACACTTTCAATACTGTGCACTGATATTTTCTTTTTTGGAATATAAGCACATTCATGATTTTTTTTACAAACGCCAACAAATGTCACATTTTGTAGCAATGTACTGAAACAATTATAAAAATAGGTATCTAGGAAAAGGCCACTACATATGTTATAAATTCCAAATTTCCACAACCTGGCAAATACTGGTACACGCTGGCAAATTTAGATTTGCAATTACAGAATATGATTCTAATTTTTTCCTTTGCTCTTTATTCTAACACTACACTAAGTTTACTGTTTTATTTCGCTACAGTTGATATTGTGTAGAACAATAAGAAAATCATAGTGAACAATGCATTCAACAAAATTTCACACAAATTTCTAGATACCTATATCTAATAAGTTCAAAAGAAAGGACACACTTAGGGAGGTATTTTGGTGGTCAAGTCACTAAATAGAGATTAGCTGGTTTCCCGGCATAGCCCAGGATGTAATAAAGATTGACTGAAATACATGTTCTAGCTGGTTTCTAGGCGTTGCCAGGGATGTAATATAGACACATTATGTTGTATATTACCTGTTCTCTTCTCCCTAAGGTAAAACAATTTCATATACATGCTGTAAATTACCTACGCTAGGGATAAAACATGAACAATACCAGTCCTAGGGTAGATAAAACAAATAATACATAGAGATGAAAGATTCCTCTCCCCTAAGAATAAAACATATATTCAATATCTGCTTTTGTTTTTTCATTGTTTATACGGTCCCGAGCAACGCCGGGTAGCCCTGCTAGTCTTCTATATATATAAAAGGCAAACGTCTGTGAGTTTGTATGTTTGTTTGTAACGCTAAAACTTTTGAAAGACACAACCAGACTTGATAAATTTGGTATCATATCGAAGCCCCCTATCCCGGATGACAAATATCGAAATTTCACGTCAAACGGACGAGGAGAAAGGGGTAAACGTATCAGTTATCTCCAAGGGGGGCCCAAAAAAAACTGTCATTGTAATGCTTTTTATTACGTAATTCTTGAATGATCCAATGTTATTCAATACGTGTCACATGACGTGACGTCAGCTCAAACTTTTGACAGACACAACCAAAGTTGACAAATTATGTATCATATTGCACCTTGATCACCCGCATGACAAATATCAAAATTTCACGTCAAACGGACAATTACAAGGGGGTGAACTTATCATTTTTCTCCCAGGGGGGGCCCCAAAAATCCTGTCATTATAACGTTATTCATTAAGTGTCACGTGACGTGACGTCAGCTCAGTAAAATGTCGGCTGCAGCTGAGGTACGTTAAAACTGCCTTCGGAGGAGAAATTGATACTATAACACAGTTAAATATTAGTTTTCGACTCGAACCGTTATTACCAACGTAATTATCGCACTCCAAAAATAAAAAAAAAACCAAAATTACACGAAAATTGACGTAGGGAAAATGTTTTTATTTTTGCTCGAATTTTTTTGCCGGCGAAGATGACTTTGCTCTTTGTAATTTACATGTAAACAAAGATTAGCCATTTTGTTTATACATTCTAACTCTGTTAACTTGAAGGGGGAGGGGGGTATCAGTATCAGGCCGCTTATGTAAACGAAAATTAGGTCGCTTGCACATTTTCCACTTTCTCTCTCTCTCTCTCTCGCCGTCTTTCTATCTCTCTCTCTCTCTCTTTCGCCGTCTTTCTCTCTCTCTCTCTCTCTCTCTCTCTCGCCGTCTTTCTCTCTCTCTCTCGCCGTCTTTCTCTCTCTCTCTCACTCTTTTCTATCTCTACACCTTTCCTAACTCTCTATCACCATATTTCTCTCTCTCTCTCACTCTCTTCTCTCTCTCTCTCTCTAGACCTCTTTCTCTTCTCTTTCTCACTCTCACCCTCTTTATCTACTCTCTCTCTCACCCTCTTTCCCTTCTCTTATCTTCTCTCTCTCTCTCGCCCTGTTTCTCTTCTCTCTAAAGACGGCGAGAGAGAGAGAGAGAGAGAGAGAAGGGAAAGAGGGTGAGAGAGAGAGTAGATAAAGAGGGTGAGAGAGAGAAAGAGAAGAGAAAAAGGTCTAGAGAGAGAGAGAGAGAGAAGAGAGTGAGAGAGAGAGAGGATCAACTCGACTCACCATATTTCTCTCTCTCTCTCTCACTCTCTTCTCTCTCTCTCTCTAGACCTTTTTCTCTTCTCTTTCTCTCTCTCACCCTCTTTATCTACTCTCTCTCTCACCCTCTTTCCCTTCTCTCTCTCTCTCTCTCTCTCTCGCCGTCTTTCTCTCTCTCTCTCGCCGTCTTTCTCTCTCTCTCGCCGTCTTTCTCTCTCTCTCTCACTCTCTTCTATCTCTACACCTTTCCTAACTCTCTCTATCACCATATTTCTCTCTCTCTGGAAGGGGGGGTGGCTATCAGTATGAGGCCGCTTAAATACACGAAAATTACTTTTATACGAGTTTGTTTTCTTATGAATGGAACCGCTTTTGTAGGGGGGAGGGGGGAGGAGGCAATGTGCACAGTCTCCCAAGCATTACCTACTATAAAAAAAGATGCACATTTACCCTCTTCTCTCACCCTCTTTCTCTCTCTCTCTCTCTTTCTCTTCTCTCTCTCACTCTCTTTCTCTATCACCCTCTTCTCTCTCTCTCTTTCTCTTCTCTCTCTCATCCTCTTTCTCTCTCTCTCACCCTCTTCTCTCTCTCTACCTTTTTCTCTTCTCTCTCGCACCCTCTTCTCTCTCTCTCACCCGCTTCTCTCTCTCTACCTCTTTCTCTTCTCTCTCGCACCCTCTTCTCTCTCTCTCACCCGCTTCTCTCTCTCTACCTCTTTCTCTTATCTCTCTCTCTCTCTCAACCTCTTCTCTCTCTCTCTCTTACCCTCTTCTCTCTCTCACTCTCTGTGTACACCTTTTTCTCTTCTCTCTCTCTCTGACCCTCTTTCTCTCTCTCTCACCCTCTTTTTCTGCTCTCTCTCACCCTTCTCTCTCTCTCTCTCTCTACCTCTTTCTCTTCTCTATCACCCTCTTTCCCTGCTCTCTCTCACCTTCATCTCTCTCTCTCTACCTATTTCTCTTCTCTCTCTCTCTCCCTCTGCTCTCTCTCACCCTCTTCTTTCTCCCTCACCCTCTTTACTCTCTCTCTCTCTACCTCTTTCTCTTATCTCTCTCTCTCACTACCCCTCTCTCTCTCTCTGTCTTACCCTCTTCTCTCTCTCTCTACCTCTTTCTCTTATCTCTCTCTCACTACCTCTCTCTCTCTCACCCTCTTCTCTCTCTCACCCTCTTTCTCTCTTACCCTCTTCTCTCTCTACCTCTTTCACTTCTCTCACCCTCTTTCTCTCTCACCCTCTTTCTCTGCTCTCTCTCACCCTCTTCTCTGCTCTCTCTCACCCTCTTCTCTCTCTACCTCTTTCTCTTCTCTCTCTCACCCTCTTCTCTCTCTCTTACCCTCTTTCTCTTCTCTTCTCTTTTCTCTCTCTCTCGCCGTCTTTCTTTTCTCTCTCTCTCACCCTCTTTCTCTTCTCTCTCTCTCTTTCACCCTCATTCTCAACTCACTCTTACCCTCTTCTCTCTCCCTGTCTACCTCTTTCTCTTCTCTCTCTCTCACCCCCTTTCTCTTCTCTCTCTCACACCGTCTTTCTCTTCTCTCTCTCTCTCCCCTCATTCTCTTCTGTCTCTCTCTCGCCCTCTTTATCTTCTCTCTCTCTCACCCCGTTTCTCTTCTCTCTATATTAACACTTATCAAGGCCAATAGGCAACTCGAGGATGACAGTTCAAAAGGTCACAGTAGTCAAATTTGGGAAAGAGGATGGAACAACTTTAACGGGAGCATGAGTTATTCAGCGACACCAACCTATTTTGTAATATATATATATATATATATATATATTGTACAAACTATATATTACCACTTATCAAGGCCTATAGGCCACTCGAGGATGAGAGTTTAAAAGTGCACAGTAGTCAAATTCGGCAAAGATGATGGAACCGCTTTAAGAGGAGGATGAATTATTCAGTGACTCCAACCTATTTTGTTACATATATGTATGTATATATTTTGTAAAAAATATATATTACTACTTATCAAGGCCCATAGGACACTCGAGGATTAGAGTTGAAAAGTGCACAGCAGTCAAACTGGGAAAGATGATGGAACCGCTTTAAGAGGAGGATGAATTATTCAGTGACTCCAACCTATTTTGTTACATATATGTATGTATATATTTTGTAAAAAATATATATTACTACTTATCAAGGCCCATAGGACACTCGAGGATTAGAGTTGAAAAGTGCACAGTAGTCAAATCTGGGAAAGAGGATGGAACCGCTTTAACGGGAGGATGAGATATTCAGCGACTCCAACCTATTTTGGTATATATATATTTATATCTATATTTATTTTTGAATATATATTACCACTTATCAAGGCCCATAGGCCACACGAGGATGAGAGTTTAAAAGTGCACAGTAGTCAAATTCGGCAAAGATGATGGAACCGCTTTAAGAGGAGGATGAATTATTCAGTGACTCCAACCTATTTTGTTATATATATGTATGTATATATTTTGTAAAAAATATATATTACTACTTATCAAGGCCCATAGGACACTCGAGGATTAGAGTTGAAAAGTGCACAGTAGTCAAATTCGGGAAAGAGGATGGAACCGCTTTCACGGGAGGATGAGTTATTCAGCGACTCCAACCTATTTTTTTATATATATATTTATATCTATATTTATTAAAAAATATATATTACCACTTATCAAGGACAATAGGCCACTCGAGGATGAGAGTTGAATAGTGCACTGTATAAAAAATACGGTAAAGAGGATGGAACCGCTTTAACGAGAGGATGAGTTATTCAGCGACTCCAACCTATTTTGTTATATATATATATATATATACTTTTATTAAAAAATATATATTACCACTTATCAAGGACAATAGGCCACTCGAGGATGAGAGTTGAAAAGTGCATAGTAGTCAAATTCGGGAAAGAGGATGGAACCGCTTTAACGGGAGGATGAGTTATTCAGCGACTCCAACCTATTTTTTATATATATATATATATATCTATATTTATAACAAAAATATATTACCACTTATCAAGGCCCATAGGCTACTCGAGGATAAGAGTTGAAAAGTGCACAGTAATCAAATTCGGGAAAGAGGATGGAACAGTTTTAACGGGAGGATGAGTTATTCAGCGACTCCAACCTATTTTGTTATATATATATTTATATCTATATTTACTAAAAAATATATATTACCACTTATCAAGGCCCATAGGACACTCGAGGATGAGAGTTGAAAAGTGGACAGTAGTCAAATTCGGGAAAGAGGATGGAACCTCTTTAACGGGAGGATGAGTTATTCAGCCACTCCAACCTATTTTGTTATATATATATATATATATATATATATATTTTTTTTTTTGTACAAACTATATATTATCACTTATCAAGGCCCAGAGGCCACACGAGGATGAGAGTTTAAAAGTGCACAGTAGTCAACTTTGGGAAAGAGGATTTAATCGCTTTAATAGGAGGATGAATTATTCAGCGACTCACACCTGTTTTGGTATATATATATAGATATATTTTTCATAAAATATGTATTACCACTTATCAAGGCCCATAGGCCACTCGAGGATGAGAGTTAAAAAGTCCACAGTAGTCAAATTTGGGAAAGAGGATGGAACCGCTTTAACAGGAGGATGAGTTATTCAGCAACTCCAACCTATTTTGTTATATATATATATATATATATATATATATATATATATATATATATATAGATATATTTTTCATAAAATATGTATTACCACTTATCAAGGCCCATAGTCCACTCGAGGACGAGAGTTGAAAAGTGCACAGTAGTCAAATTGGGGAAAGAGGATGGAACCGCTTTAACGGGAGGATGAGTTATTCAGCGACTCCAACCTATTTTGTTATTTTGTAAAAAATATATATGACCACTTATCAAGGCCCAGAGGCCACTCGAGGATAAGAGTTGAAAAGTGCACAGTAGTCAAATTCGGGAAATTTGTTATATATCTATTTTTTTGTTACTTAGGCATTTCCACTTATCAAGGCCCAGATACATCTCGAGGATAAGAGTTAAATGTGCACAGTAGTCAATTGGACAATAAGGCCCAGAGGCCACCCGAGGATAAGGGTTGAAAATGGCAGTAGTTAATTGGACAACATAGTAATACTTAGTAATGGAAAGTCGGGAAATTTGTTATATATATATTTATATTTTGTTTATATAGGCATTACCACTTATCAAGGCCCAGAGGCCACTAGAGGATAAGTGTTGAAAAGTGCAGTAGTCAATTGGACAAAATATAGTAATTGTTAGTAATGGAAATTCAGTAAATTTGTTATATATATATTAATATTTTGTTAAATACGCATTACCACTTATCAAAGCCCACAGGCCACTCGAGGATAAGGATTGAAAAGTGCACCGTAGTAGTCGGTTGTAATGGAAATGCGGGATATTTGTAATATACCTATTTTTTGTTACTTAGGCACAACCACTTATTAAGGCCCAGAGGCCACTCGATGGTATTACCACTTATCAAGGCCCAGAGGCCACTCGAGGATAAGCGTTTAAAAGTGCAGTAGTCAATTGGACAATATAGTAATCGTTAGTAATGGAAATTCAGTAAATTTGTTATATATATGTATATTTTGTTACATACGCATTACCATTTATCAAGGCCCAGAGGCCACTCGAGGATAAGGATTGAAAAGTGCACAGTAGTCAATTGGACAATATAGTAATCGTTAGTAATGGAAATTCAGTAAATTTGTTATATATATGTATATTTTGTTACATACGCATTACCATTTATCAAGGCCCAGAGGCCACTCGAGGATAAGGATTGAAAAGTGCACAGTAGTCAATTGGACAATACAGTAATCGTTAGTAATGGAAATTCAGTAAATTTGTTATATACCTATTTTTTGTTACTTAGTCATTTCCACTTATCAAGGCCCAGAGGCCACTCGAGCATAAGAGTTAAAAAGTCCACAGTAGTCAATTGGACAATAAGGCCCAGAGGCCACCCGAGGATAAGGGTTAAAAAGTGCAGTAGTCAATTGGTCAATATAGTAATCGTTAGTAATTACTACTTCTCAAGGCCCAGAGGCCACTCGAGGATAAGGGTTGAAAAGCGCAGTAGTCAATTGGACAATACAGTAATCGTTAGTAATGGAAATTCAGTAAATTTGTTATATATATATATATTTATATTTTGCTAAATACGCATTACTACTTATCAAGGCCCAGACGCCACTCGAGGATAAGGGTTGAAAATATTCAACAAATTTTTTATCTACAGATTAGAAAATTTGTATATAGGGTATCCAGACATATGGAATATATCTAGCATAATCTATCTATTATATCTATAAAAGTCAGAATGTTTGTGTGTGTGGGTGTGTGTGAGGTAGAGAGAGAGAGAGAGAGAACAATTCTTAACCTATATATTCAACAAATTTTTTATCTACAGATTTTAAATTTGTTATAAAGGGTATTCATACATATGGAAATATATCTAGCATAATCTATCTATTATATCTACAAAAGTGAAAATGTGTGTGTCTGTGAGAGAGAGAGCAATTCTCAACCTATATACTCAACAAATTTTTTATCTACAGATTATATAATTTGTATATAGGGTATTCAGACATATGG
This sequence comes from Euprymna scolopes, assembly GCF_053919585.1. Lineage (NCBI taxonomy): Eukaryota > Metazoa > Mollusca > Cephalopoda > Sepiida > Sepiolidae > Euprymna > Euprymna scolopes. Next base: position 119,990,254 of record NC_136500.1, on the reverse strand, counting down.
AAATATATCTACCATAATCTATCTATTATATCTATAAAAGTGAGAATGTTTGCGTGTGTGTGTGTGTGAGGTAGCAAGAGAGAGAGAGACAGAGCGAGAGAACAATTCTCAACCTATATATTCAACAAATTTTTTATCTACAGATTTGAAAATTGGTATATAAGGTATTCAGACATATGGAAATATATCTAGCATAATCTATCTATTATGTCTATAAAAGTGAGAATATGTCTGTGTGTGAGAGAGAGAGAGAGAGTAAGAACAATTCTCACCCTTTATATTCAACAAATTTTTATCTACAGATTAGAAAATTTTTATATAGTGTATTCAGACAGATGGAAATATATCTAGCATAATCTATCTATTATATCTATAAAAGTGAGCATGTGTGAGAGGAGAGAGAGAGAGAGAGAACAATTCTCAACCTATATACTCAACAAATTTTTTATCTACAGATTTGAAAATTTGTATATAGATTATTCAGACATATGGAAATATATCTAGCATAATTTATCTATTATATCTATAAAAGTGAGAATGTGTGGGTGTGTGAGAGAGAGAATGAGAGAGAACAATTCTCAGCTTATATATGCAACAAATTGTTTATCTACAGATCCGAAATATCACATTTGTATAGAAGTAGAAATCTGGATACCTATTCTGATACCTAATAAAAGAAAGGACACTCTTTGGGGCGGATTTTGATGATAACAAGTCACTACTAAGAAATTATAATAAACATTGAAATAATTTAAGAATTTTATCAAAATAAAATTGCATGGTAATCACCCAATTTCTGCCACAAAATTTTGATTGGCAAAACTCATAAACAGAAAATATATATTTTCTAATTACATCTTTTTTTTTTACATAATCTGATTTGATGTTTTCCTTAATATTCAAATCACTATATTTTGCTGCTTAATATCAAATACAGCAAATGAGTTATTTTTTATGCATCAAACAATTACATTTTCTCATTCATCCAAACTAATCACTGAACATCAATTTCATATTTTCTTCACTAAAATATTACTGTGCTTGATGTCATCAAGTGGAGCGGATCATTTTTTTTTTTTCATTTGTTCACACATTTTTCCAATTTATATATATTTTGTCTAAGATTCTTAGCCTATGTCATTGCATACCAAGCTGTTTATTAAAAGTTACGGTTCACTGTAAACACATACGTTATACCAAAATAAAAACGCTTCAGATAATGTCTTGATATTCAATTCAGTTTCTCACATGACATCTTATGAAGTTAGTAGAAATGTTACAGACTTTTGAATCTCGAACACTTTCAATACTGTGCACTGATATTTTCTTTTTTGGAATATAAGCACATTCATGATTTTTTTTTACAAACGTCAACAAATTTCACAATGTGTAGCAATGTACTGAAACAATTATAAAAATATTTGTTTTTATTTTGGATGATGCAGGGCATCCGAAGAGAGATTTTTCTAACAAAATGAAAGTATAATTTTTAGCAATAGGTATCTAGGAAAAGGCCACTACATACGTTATAAATTCCAAATTTCCACAACCTGGCAAATACTGGTACACGCTAGCAAATTTAGATTTGCAATTACAGAATATGATTCTAATTTTTTCCTTTGCTCTTTATTCTAACACTACACTAAGTTTACTGTTTTATTTCGCTGCAGTTGATATTGTGTAGAACAATAAGAAAATCATAGTGAACAATGCATTCAACAAAATTTCACACACATTTCTAGATACCTATATCTAATAAGTTCAAAAGAAAGGACACACTTAGGGAGGTATTTTGGTGGTCAAGTCACTAAATAGAGATTAGCTGGTTTCCCGGCATAGCCCAGGATGTAATAAACATTGACTGAAATACATGTTCTAGCTGGTTTCTAGGCGTTGCCAGGGATGTAATATAGACACATTATGTTGTATATTACCTGTTCTCTTCTCCCTAAGGTAAAACAATTTCATATACATGCTGTAAATTACCTATGCTAGGGATAAAACATGAACAATACCAGTCCGGGGGTAGATAAAACAAATAATACATAGAGATGAAAGATTCCTCTCCCCTAAGAATAAAACATATGTAACGCTAAAACTTTTGAAAGACGGAACCAAACTTGACAAATTTGGTATCATATCGAAGCCCCATCACCCGGATGACAAATATCGAAATTTCACGTCAAACGGACCACTAGAAGTTGGTCAACTGATCAGTTATCTTCGAGGGGGCCCCCAAAAAACCTGTCATTATCTATATATATAAAAGACAAATGTTTGTTTGTAACGCTAAAGCTTGAGATGAAAGATTCCTCTCCCCTAAGAATAAAACATATGTTCAATATCTGCTTTTGTTTTTTCATTGTTTATACGGTCCCGAGCAACGCCGGGTAGCCCTGCTAGTCTATATATATAAAAGGCAAAAATCGGTGTGTATGTATGTATGTATGTATGTTTGTTTGTAACGCTAAAACGTTTGACAGACACAACCAAAGTTGACAAATTAGGTAGCATATTGCACCTTGATCACCCGGATGACAAATATCGAAATTTCACGTCAAACGGACAACTAGAAGGGGGTTAACTGATCATTTTTCTCCCAGGGGGGCCCCCCAAAAAACCTGTCATTTTAACATTATTCATTAGCTGTCACGTGACGTGACGTCAGCTCAGTAAAATGTCGGCTACGCTGAGCCTCTGACGTACATTAAAGCTGCCTGCGAGGAGTATCATTGATACTATAACACAGTTAAATATTAGTTTAAGAGTCGAACCGTTATTACCAACGGATTTATCGCACTTCAAAAAGAAGAATCCCAAAATTACATAAAAATTGACGTAGGGAAAATGTTTTTATTTTTGCTTGAAGTTTTTTACCGGCGAAGAAAGATGACTATGCTCTTTGCTATAGTTTACCATGTAAACAAGGCTTTAGCCATTTTGTTTTTACCTCCTAACTCTGTTAAACTGGAAGGGGGAGGGGTGGCTATCAGTATAAGGCCGCTTAAATACACGAAAATTACTTTTATACGAGTTTGTTTTCTTATGAATGGAACCGCGTTTATAGGGGGGAGGGGGGAGGAGGCAATGTGCACAGTCTCCCAAGCATTACCTACTATAAAAAAAGATGCACATTTACCCTCTTCTCTCACCCTCTTTCTCTCTCTCTCTCTCTCTTTCTCTTCTCTCTCTCACTCTCTTTCTCTATCACCCTCTTCTCTCTCTCTCTTTCTCTTCTCTCTCTCATCCTCTTTCTCTCTCTCTCACCCTCTTCTCTCTCTCTACCTTTTTCTCTTCTCTCTCGCACCCTCTTCTCTCTCTCTCACCCGCTTCTCTCTCTCTACCTCTTTCTCTTCTCTCTCGCACCCTCTTCTCTCTCTCACCCGCTTCTCTCTCTCTACCTCTTTCTCTTATCTCTCTCTCTCTCAACCTCTTCTCTCTCTCTCTCTCTCTTACCCTCTTCTCTCTCTCACTCTCTGTGTACACCTTTTTCTCTTCTCTTCTCTCTCTCTCTGACCCTCTTTCTCTCTCTCTCACCCTCTTTTTCTGCTCTCTCTCACCCTTCTCTCTCTCTCTCTCTACCTCTTTCTCTTCTCTATCACCCTCTTTCCCTGCTCTCTCTCACCTTCATCTCTCTCTCTCTACCTATTTCTCTTCTCTCTCTCTCCCTCTGCTCTCTCTCACCCTCTTCTTTCTCCCTCACCCTCTTCTCTCTCTCTCTCACCCTCTTCTTTCTCCCTCACCCTCTTCTCTCTCTCTCTCTACCTCTTTCTCTTATCTCTCTCTCACTACCCCTCTCTCTCTCTGTCTTACCCTCTTCTCTCTCTCTCTACCTCTTTCTCTTATCTCTCTCTCTCACTACCTCTCTCTCTCTCACCCTCTTCTCTCTCTCACCCTCTTTCTCTCTTACCCTCTTCTCTCTCTACCTCTTTCACTTCTCTCACCCTCTTTCTCTCTCACCCTCTTTCTCTGCTCTCTCTCACCCTCTTCTCTGCTCTCTCTCACCCTCTTCTCTCTCTACCTCTTTCTCTTCTCTCTCTCTCACCCTCTTCTCTCTCTCTTACCTATTTTGTAATATATATATATAGATATATATATTGTACAAACTATTGTACAAACTATTACCACTTATCAAGGCCTATAGGCCACTCGAGGATGAAAGTTTAAAAGTGCACAGTAGTCAAATTCGGCAAAGATGACGGAACCGCTTTAAGAGGAGGATGAATTATTCAGTGACTCCAACCTATTTTGTTACATATATGTATGTATATATTTTTGTAAAAAATATATATTACTACTTATCAAGGCCCATAGGACACTCGAGGATTAGAGTTGAAAAGTGCACAGCAGTCAAATCTGGGAAAGAGGATGGAACCGCTTTAACGGGAGGATGAGTTATTCAGCGACTCCAACCTATTTTGGTATATATATATTTATATCTATATTTATTTTTAAATATATATTACCACTTATCAAGGCCCATAGGCCACACGAGGATGAGAGTTTAAAAGTGCACAGTAGTCAAATTCGGCAAAGATGATGGAACCGCTTTAAGAGGAGGATGAATTATTCAGTGACTCCAACCTATTTTGTTATATATATGTATGTATATATTTTTGTAAAAAATATATATTACTACTTATCAAGGCCCATAGGACACTCGAGGATTAGAGTTGAAAAGTGCACAGTAGTCAAATTCGGGAAAGAGGATGGAACCGCTTTCACGGGAGGATGAGTTATTCAGCGACTCCAACCTGTTTTTTTATATATATATTTATATCTATATTTATTAAAAAATATATATTACCACTTATCAAGGACAATAGGCCACTCGAGGATGAGAGTTGAATAGTGCACTGTATAAAAAATACGGTAAAGAGGATGGAACCGCTTTAACGGGAGGATGAGTTATTCAGCAACTCCAACCTATTTTTTTATATATATATATATATATACTTTTATTAAAAAATATATATTACCACTTATCAAGGACAATAGGCCACTCGAGGATGAGAGTTGAAAAGTGCATAGTAGTAAAATTCGGGAAAGAGGATGGAACCGCTTTAACGGGAGGATGAGTTATTCAGCGACTCCAACCTATTTTTTATATATATATATATATATATATATATATATTTATAACAAAAATATATTACCACTTATCAAGGCCCATAGGCTACTCGAGGATAAGAGTTGAAAAGTGCACATTAGTCAAATTCGGGAAAGAGGATGGAACCGCTTTAACGGGAGGATGAGTGATTCAGCGACTCCAACCTATTTTGTTATATATATATATATATATATATATATATATATTTTGTACAAACTATATATTACCACTTATCAAGGCCCATAGGCCACACGAGGATGAGAGTTTAAAAGTGCACAGTAGTCAAATTTGGGAAAGAGGATTTAATCGCTTTAATAGAAGGATGAATTATTCAGCGACTCACACCTGTTTTGGTATATATATATATATATTTATAAAAAAATATGTATTACCACTTATCAAGGCCCATAGGCCACTCGAGGATGAGAGTTAAAAAGTCCACAGTAGTCAAATTTGGGAAAGAGGATGGAACCGCTTTAACAGGAGGATGAGTTATTCAGCAACTCCAACCTATTTTGTTATATATATATATATATATATATATATATATATATTTTTCATAAAATATGTATTACCACTTATCAAGGCCCATAGTCCACTCGAGGACGAGAGTTGAAAAGTGCACAGTAGTCAAATTGGGGAAAGAGGATGGAACCGCTTTAACGGGAGGATGAGTTATTCAGCGACTCCAACCTTTTTTTTTATTTTGTAAAAAATATATATGACCACTTATCAAGGCCCAGAGGCCACTCGAGGATAAGAGTTGAAAAGTGCACAGTAGTCAAATTTGGGAAATTTGTTATATATCTATTTTTTTGTTACTTAGGCATTTCCACTTATCAAGGCCCAGATACATCTCGAGGATAAGAGTTAAATGTGCACAGTAGTCAATTGGACAATAAGGCCCAGAGGCCACCCGAGGATAAGGGTTGAAAATGGCAGTAGTTAATTGGACAACATAGTAATCGTTAGTAATGGAAAGTCGGGAAATTTGTTATATATATATTTATATTTTGTTTAGATAGGCATTACCACTTATCAAGGCCCAGAGGCCACTAGAGGATAAGTGTTGAAAAGTGCAGTAGTCAATTGGACAAAATATAGTAATTGTTAGTAATGGAAATTCAGTAAATTTGTTATATATATATTAATATTTTGTTAAATACGCATTACCACTTATCAAAGCCCACAGGCCACTCGAGGATAAGGATTGAAAAGTGCACCGTAGTAGTCGGTTGTAATGGAAATGCGGGATATTTGTAATATACCTATTTTTTGTTACTTAGGCACAACCACTTATTAAGGCCCAGAGGCCACTCGATGGTATTACCACTTATCAAGGCCCAGAGGCCACTCGAGGATAAGCGTTTAAAAGTGCAGTAGTCAATTGGACAATATAGTAATCGTTAGTAATGGAAATTCAGTAAATTTGTTATATATATGTATATTTTGTTACATACGCATTACCATTTATCAAGGCCCAGAGGCCACTCGAGGATAAGGATTGAAAAGTGCACAGTAGTCAATTGGACAATATAGTAATCGTTAGTAATGGAAATTCAGTAAATTTGTTATATACCTATTTTTTGTTACTTGGTCATTTCCACTTATCAAGGCCCAGAGGCCACTCGAGCATAAGAGTTAAAAAGTCCACAGTAGTCAATTGGACAATAAGGCCCAGAGGCCACCCGAGGATAAGGGTTAAAAAGTGCAGTAGTCCATTGGTCAATATAGTAATCGTTAGTAATTACTACTTCTCAAGGCCCAGAGGCCACTCGAGGATAAGGGTTGAAAAGCGCAGTAGTCAATTGGACAATACAGTAATCGTTAGTAATGGAAATTCAGTAAATTTGTTATATATATATATATTTATATTTTGCTAAATACGCATTACTACTTATCAAGGCCCAGACGCCACTCGAGGATAAGGGTTGAAAATATTCAACAAATTTTTTATCTACAGATTAGAAAATTTGTATATAGGGTATTCAGACATATGGAATATATCTAGCATAATCTATCTATTATATCTATAAAAGTCAGAATGTTTGTGTGTGTGGGTGTGTGTGAGGTAGAGAGAGAGAGAGAGAACAATTCTTAACCTATATATTCAACAAATTTTTTATCTACAGATTTTAAATTTGTTATAAAGGGTATTCATACATATGGAAATATATCTAGCATAATCTATCTATTATATCTACAAAAGTGAAAATGTGTGTGTCTGTGAGAGAGAGAGCAATTCTCAACCTATATAATCAACAAATTTTTTATCTACAGATTAGATAATTTGTATATAGGGTATTCAGACATATGGAAATATATCTAGCATAATCTATCTATTATGTCTATAAAAGTGAGAATATGTCTGTGTGTGAGAGAGAGAGAGTAAGAACAATTCTCACCCTTTATATTCAACAAATTTTTATCTACAGATTAGAAAATTTTTATATAGTGTATTCAGACATATGGAAATATATCTAGCATAATCTATCTATTATATCTATAAAAGTGAGCATGCGTGAGAGGAGAGAGAGAGAGAGAGAACAATTCTCAACCTATATACTCAACAAATTTTTTATCTACAGATTTGAAAATTTGTATATAGATTATTCAGACACATGGAAATATATCTAGCATAATTTATCTATTATATCTATAAAAGTGAGAATGTGTGGGTGTGTGAGAGAGAGAATGAGAGAGAACAATTCTCAGCTTATATATGCAACAAATTGTTTATCTACAGATCCGAAATATCACATTTGTATAGAAGTAGAAATCTGGATACCTATTCTGATACCTAATAAAAGAAAGGACACTCTTTGGGGCGGATTTTGATGATAACAAGTCACTAATAAGAAATTATAATAAACATTGAAATAATTTAAGAATTTTATCAAAATAAAATTGCATGGTAATCACCCAATTTCTGCCACAAAATTTTGATTGGCAAAACTCATAAACAGAAAATATATATTTTCTAATTTCATCTTTTTTTTTATATAATCTGATTTGATGTTTTCCTTAATATTCAAATCACTATATTTTGCTGCTTAATATCAAATACAGCAAATGAGTTATTTTTTATGCATCAAACAATTACATTTTCTCATTCATCCAAACTAATCACTGAACATCAATTTCATATTTTCTTCACTAAAATATTACTGTGCTTGATGTCATCAAGTGGAGCGGATCATTTTTTTTTCATTTGTTCACACATTTTTCCAATTTATATATTTTGTCTAAGATTCTTAGCCTATGTCATTGCATACCAAGCTGTTTATTAAAAGTTACGGTTCACTGTAAACACATACGTTACACCAAAATAAAAACGCTTCAGATAATGTCTTGATATTCAATTAAGTTTCTTACATGACATCTTATGAAGTTAGTAGAAATGTTACAGACTTTTGAATCTCAAACACTTTCAATACTGTGCACTGATATTTTCTTTTTTGGAATATAAGCACATTCATGATTTTTTTTTACAAACGTCAACAAATTTCACAATGTGTAGCAATGTACTGAAACAATTATAAAAATATTTGTTTTTATTTTGGATGATGCAGGGCATCCGAAGAGAGATTTTTCTAACAAAATGAAAGTATAATTTTTAGCAATAGGTATCTAGGAAAAGGCCACTACATACGTTATAAATTCCAAATTTCCACAACCTGGCAAATACTGGTACACGCTAGCAAATTTAGATTTGCAATTACAGAATATGATTCTAATTTTTTCCTTTGCTCTTTATTCTAACACTACACTAAGTTTACTGTTTTATTTCGCTACAGTTGATATTGTGTAGAACAATAAGAAAATCATAGTGAACAATGCATTCAACAAAATTTCACACACATTTCTAGATACCTATATCTAATAAGTTCAAAAGAAAGGACACACTTAGGGAGGTATTTTGGTGGTCAAGTCACTAAATAGAGATTAGCTGGTTTCCCGGCATAGCCCAGGATGTAATAAAGATTGACTGAAATACATGTTCTAGCTGGTTTCTAGGCGTTGCCAGGGATGTAATATAGACACATTATGTTGTATATTACCTGTTCTCTTCTCCCTAAGGTAAAACAATTTCATATACATGCTGTAAATTACCTATGCTAGGGATAAAACATGAACAATACCAGTCCGGGGGTAGATAAAACAAATAATACATAGAGATGAAAGATTCGTCTCCCCTAAGAATAAAACATATGTTCAATATCTGCTTTTGTTTTTTCATTGTTTATACGGTCCCGAGCAACGCCGGGTAGCCCTGCTAGTCTATATATATAAAAACGAAAATGTATGTATGTATGTTTGTTTGTGTGTATGCTAAAAACTTTTGACCGACAGAACAAAAATTCACAAACTTGGTATCATATTAAAGCCCCACCCTCCGGACGACAAATATCGAAAAATTAGCCCAAAACGACCATCAGTAGTGCGTCAACTCATCGATTTTCTGCAGGGGGCGGGCCCAAAAAAGTGACATTTTAATGTTAAACATTACATATTTTTAAATCGATTTATAACTGCCCCAAAAAATACGGGCGCCAACTCTTCTACATAAAGTATACACGGGGCCGTTTATTTTGGGTCAACTTGTATTTAAAACCCGCTGAGTCATGTCACGTGATCTTGACGTCAGCAAACTCTAATGGCAGTTTGAATTTAAAATTTAAAAATGTTGTTATCGGTAAAAAAAAATTTAACCCTCACACAAGCTAAACTATGAACTTCTACGCTATGACAACGTTACCAAAGCCATTAGCACATTAAAAATACTTAGATACGATAATTAAACGAAAAATAACAAGCCAAAAATGTGAAGTAAAAAAAAAATATGCTTACAAAAAATATTAACGATCGAAGTTTTTACAAAAAAAAACAGCCAGACGCCATTTTCTTTTTAGTAACAGTCTTTAGAGTAAGGAAGACGAAGTCAGACAGACAGACAGACAGACAGATAGCGAGAGATGTCTAGACAGGAAACGAAATATGTAATTTAATAAACGCTAATGTGAAGTAAAACAAAAAAAATAAAATACTGCTACGTCATCTCGTAACGCTCCCGCGATGACCTCATTTAGTGGCTATCTGTCAATCAAACCTCTTTCACTCGCTTTATAAGCCTTATTTTAACACTATAATCAATTCCTCTTACTCTTGGCCTACACGGTAAAGTGGTTGGAGTTTGTTTCACCTCCACGTCAAGGCTCCCGGGTTCAATCCAGCCTCACGACCAAAACTATTTTTTTCTTTTACATCTTTAGACACGCAGGCAACGTTTCTTTATTTTTTTTACTTCGCTTATTCTTTAGTTTACCCCCCCCCCTATACACACAGCGTTTTTTTTTTTTCTTTTTGGTTTTTCCGATTTTTTTAACATCGTTTCAGGGTTATTACTTATCCCCCCTCATGCACACACCTACAAACACCCGGGCAACGCCGGGTACCCCCCCCGGCTAGTATATTTTTAAATCTGATATTTAGATTGTGTCAAAGAATATGGTTATTTTTTAAATCTTTGATTTAACTTGAAAATATTAGTTCACCACATTTAAATAAATTGCAATCCAATATAAAAATATTGTTTCTATCTTTTTATTTTTTAAACTAAAAAAATTAATTCAATAACTTTTAAAACAATTTAAATTCTATTAAATAACTTTTACAATAATCTTAAACATTTAAATAAATTTATTTTTATTGTCATCCAATAAAAAAATTATAGTTTCTATCTTTTCTTTCTTTAAAACAAATATATCAATAACTTTTAAAATAAAATGTTAAAAATAAAAATAAAGTTCTTTTTAATTGCATTAGAATAAAAAAAATTATTGATTCTGTAATTCTATAAAGAATATATAAAACAAACGTGAATAAAAAATTACAAATCTCTGATTAAAAAAAGAATTATAGTATTCAATTTGACATTTAGATTATAAGAAATGGTTATTTTGTAATTTTATAAAATTTGATTTCAGAGAAAATAAAGATGTTACGCATAGATACAATAATTTAATTTGAAGTTGATCGAATTATTAACGAAAACTACTTTTTTGTATTTAATTGTTGTAAGATTAAAAATATTTTCTGTCTGCACTTACCTGTTATATCGCTGGAGAATTACGTTTGATTTTTTTGTGTTTTATCCAATAAATGCCTACTTTCTCCCTACCAAGGTTTGTTTCTTAGAAGAATCAGCTGAAGAGAATTACTATATTTACATTTCAACAACCTTAACAATATCTGCTGTTTAATATTTTAGAGTGATGATCACTTTCCTATATATTTTCTAATTTTACAATATGGATCAATTTCTTTTGTAAAGTTTACATAAATGAGCACATATTTATTGGCCATCAAAAATGAGCAGTAACTTAATCTAGAAAAAATATTCGTAAATCTTTACAATGTAACCGCACTTTACGTAAAACAAATTATTAACAAAGGTTTTTAACTTGCATATTCGGCATGAATAACCTCCTTTCAGATAAAAAATATTTACCACAATTAACCTTGCCAAAAGCAGTCAACGGCCGCCATCTTTAAAATACAACTTAATATTAAAATTTTGAGACATAAAATTCCTAGCATTTCCTGATACTTATATCCATTATTCCTGACAATAACTGACAAAAAGAAACGTTTTTCTTGGCAAAAAAATCTTTATTAAATTAGAAATAAAAAAACAAATTTTGCAGGAAAACTCACACAAGGCAGCTTGTAATGATAGATAACTTATATGCTTAATAATAAGCTAACACCAGAAAATAACTAGACCCTGCCATTGTTTTCATGCATTTTCTTTTTTTCTTATACAAATATTAATATAAGCGATACAAAAACAGACTAAGTAGTCTTTTTCAAGGCGAAAATTTTTTTAATAAGATCGAATATGGTGAGTCGCTCTTCATTATTTTGCTGCAAATAATTAGCAACTTCCAGAAATGCCTGCTTTCTCCCTACCAAGGTTTGTTTCTTAGAAGAATCAGCTGAAGAGAATTACTATATTTACATTTCAACAACCTTAACAATATCTGCTGTTTAATATTTTAGAGTGATGATCACTTTCCTATATATTTTCTAATTCTTGTGACACTTTACTGTATATATAACTATAAATGTATCTCTTCTCACTCATAAAAAACTGCAAGATATAATCTAATATTAAGCACATGTATTGACTAGATCTGTGTCAAGTTACAAAATATTTGGTTATTTTTAAATGTGTGTTATATGACGTTTTTAGATTAAATTTAGAGCTTGTGTTCAATCCAATAATATAAACAAAATATAAAAAAATAGACTAATAGTATGTGAATGAAAATACTAAAACTATTGAATTTCATTATTTTACAGATGGAGTATTGTTGCCTTTAAACACTATCCTGCAAAAACTTTACTTTATTTGGTGGACTACAGCGACATCTGTCGAAAAATTTATTATAATTAACACTGCTATTTAACGAATTCTTGAAATATTGGTGAAAACATAACATGACTTGAAGGTAATATACATTTTTTGGTATTTAATATTCAAATAAAGCAAAAGGTACTAAAAGATCGAATTATAAATTACATCTTCTTAAAAAGAATATTTTCTACAGAACCGGAAATTGTCTTGTAGAAAAAGTAACATTTATAAATTCTTTAAAAAAATAGTAGGTAAATGTTCTTCTATCGTCAGCATAAACAAAGGAAATTGAAAATTTAAATAAGCAGGGAAAAAACATGGCTGGTCTGAAAAATCGTCATGTAAGATATGAGAACTCACACAATGGAAAAATCAAGTAATATTCTTGTTTTTTAATGTTAGTACTTATACATCAGACTTTAGTAAATATATCAGAATTTACATTGGATGAAAGCGACATTTTTGTCAAGTGTAGAGATATTCTGGTTTTTAATAATCAACGTTACTAACACATAACACATTACACTGAAGAAATGACACATTCTCGTGAAGTGTGTGAATATTCTTGTTTTGAAAAATCATCGTTAGGAAGACATAGGAGAACTCACACTGGAGAAAAGCCATATTCTTGTGAAGTATGTGAATATTCTTGTTTTGAAAAATCATCCTTAGTGAGACATATAAGAACTCACACTGGCGAAAAGCCATATTCCTGTGAAGTGTGTGAATATTCCTGTTCTGTGAAATCAAGGTTAGTGAGGCATATGAGAACTCACACTGGAGAAAAGCCATATTGTTGTGGAGTATGTGGATATTCTTGTTCTGAAAAATCATACTTAGTGATACATATGAGAACTCACACCGGAGAAAAACCACATTCTTGTAAAATCTGTGGATATTCTTGTTCAAGAAAACACTCTTTATTTAAACATATGAGAACTCACACTGGAGAAAAGCCATATGCTTGTAAAGTGTGTGGATATTCGAGTTCTGAAAACTCGTCAGTAGTAAGACATATGAAAACTCATACTGGGGAAAAGCCACATTCTTGTGAAGTTTGTGGATATTCTTGTTCTGAAAAATCAGACTTAGTTAGACATATTAGAATTCACACTGGAGAAAAGCCACATGTATGTGAAGTCTGTGGATATTCTTGTTCTCAAAGATCAACGTTAGTTTCACATATGAGCACTCATATTGGAGAAAAGCTACATTCTTAAGTGTGTGGATATCTTTTTTTATCAAAAATTAAAGTTAGTGAGACATTTGAAAACTCACTGAATAACCTGGCCTGAGGATACTTTTTCTAGGAGTAAACCCTGAGAAAATATTCAAAATCGCATAGTATTCACTGCCCAAATAAAATCTCCTTTCTATTGGTAACCCACATTAGCTTTTACAAAGAATGTTGCACCTTCTTAAAGTGATACTACTTCAAGTAGCAGCATGAAGTTGGCTAATCCACCAGACTAGATGAATTCTTGTTCTGGAATCCAGAAAGACAAAAGGACCAAAATTAAAGATATACTACAACATATGAAAATGGTTAATTGGAGAGAGAGAAATTATGTTCTCAGTTTCTTTACTAAGTGTTTGAGAAATAAAGAAGTTTAATGGAACATTCGAATACCTATGTATCTCATATAGACTTTAACTGTTAACTCATGGTAGTGGGCCCCTTGATTTCTGAGAACTTTGACTCAAGTCAAATAAAACCCAAGTAAAAAGCCACATTCTTGTGAAGTCTCTGGATATTATTGTTCTCAAAAGTCAATGTTAGTTTCCCATATGAGCACTCATAATAGGAAAAATCCACATTCTTGTTAAGTGTGTGGATATTCGTCTTATCAAAAATAAAAATTAGTGAGACATTTGAAAATTCACACTAGTTAAAAGCCACATCCTTGTGAAAGATGTGGATATTCTTGTTCTGAAAAATCAATGTTAATTAAACATACAAGAAATCAACATTCATATTGCTGTGCTATACATAAACATTATTGTTTTTATATCTGCATATTCTTGTTATTAATCAATTTTAGTGATAGATATGAAAAACACAATTTATAAAATATACTTATTGTTTTATTCTGTCAATTTACATTTATTCATATTAAAACGTCAATCTTTGACGAGTATATGTTTAAATCGTATTAAAATCAAATATTAGACCCAGCCAGTTATCAACTAAATTTCATGCAATTCATATTAAATAAAAACTCAAAAATTTTCATAAATAAGTTAAGAAATGTAAATAGTGCAATGAAAGTCTACACATACAAATCTAAATAACATTTGTGAAAATGTTGCGGGAGTAATCCTGTAGAGTTATATGACAGCAAGTGAAAAAGGAAAGAACTAAACAAAAATCGATATGCACATAAGAATACAATGAGGCCGTTTGACAGTTTACCGGAAGAGCTTAATTCTGATGAGGAAAACTATTTGTAGTCAATGAAAATGCAGGTCTTACAAATGCATTTTTAAAAATGGCTAGCTTACAAGTAAATGGCCAGGACAGGTTTCGCCACACAGTGATTAAGGACCCGAGCCCTTATGTGTGGATGCTCAATCCTATTGTCAGATAGTGTTTACATTGTCTGTCACAACACAGTGTCTATTTACCTCTATTGGACGATCTGTCAAGAGATGCAATTTTACAGCCGGCTAGCATAAAAGTAACATCGTTTATCATTAAAATTTATCTGTGCCAAAACCAAAATGTAGATTCCATGAACAAAGCTTCTTTCTTAAAAGTGCACGCCTGTGGAACTCTGTTCTGTTTGCCTGTTTCCCACCTGACTACAACCTGGATGTCTTCAAGTCCAACATAAACAAATTTCTGATGAACCGCCCCCTTAAGTAAGACACTTTATCAAATCTCAACACTAACATACTGTACATGCAATAACCCTTATCCCCGAGTGGCTTCCGAGCCTTGATACCATACTGGCAAGCATAAAAGTAACATCGTCTCTAATTAAACCTTATCAAAAGAAAAAATCAAAAACAATCTGGCAAATTTATCCGTTGAATTATGTTCCAGATACATTCAAACAATTTTGCTTAAAGGGAATGTTTGAATCTTTAAAATGTCTCGGTTGGAATGAATAAGATAATAGCATAATGCTTGACATCCTGTAGGTTGCCCCATCTAGACAAAAATGATAAGATTTAAAAAGAAAGTTAACATGAGACCAAAGAGATGTCGTATATAACCACAATATAATAAAATACAAATCTAAATGCCAGCGTCAGGAGTACCATATCGAATGTTAATGATATTCTTTGATTTATTTGCAGTATTAAAAACCCTGTATAGAATATGTACCAAATTTCTTCGTAAAGAAAATAGCATCATTTCATAGGAATTTAATCATTTATAGAAGATAGCATCATTTCATAGCAATTTTATCACTTTATAGAAGATAGCATCATTTCATAGCAATTTTATCACTTAATATAAGATAGCATCATTTCATAGCAATTTATCACTTTATAAAAGATAGCATCATTTCATAGCAATTTATCACTTTATAGAAGATAGCAATATTTCATAGCAATTTTATCACTTAATATAAGATAGCATCATTTCATAGCAATTTATCACTTTATAGAAAATAGCATCATTTCATAGCAATTTATCACTTTATAGAAGATAGCATCATTTCATAGCAATTTTATCACTTAATATAAGATAGCATCATTTCATAGCAATTTATCACTTTATAGAAGATAGCATCAATCATAGCAATTTTATCACTTTCTAGAAGATAGCAACATTTCATAGCAATTTTATCACTTTATAGAAGATAGCATCATTTCATAGTAATTTTATCACTTTATAGAAGATAGCATCATTTAATAGTAATTTATCACTTTATAGAAGATAGCATCATTTCATAGCAATTTTATCACTTAATATAAGATAGCATCATTTCATAGCAATTTATCACTTTATAGAAGATAGCATCATTTCATAGTAATTTATCACTTTATAGAAGATAGCATCATTTCGTAGCAATTTTATCACTTAATATAAGATAGCATCATTTCATAGCAATTTATCACTTTATAGAAGATAGCAATATTTCATAGCAATTTTATCACTTAATATAAGATAGCAACATTTCATAGCAATTTATCACTTTATAGAAGATAGCATCATTTCATAGCAATTTATCACTTTATAGAAGATAGCAATATTTCATAGCAATTTTATCACTTAATATAAGATAGCATCATTTCATAGCAATTTATCACTTTATAGAAGATAGCAACATTTCATAGCAATTTATCACTTTATAGAAGATAGCATCATTTCATAGCAATTTATCACTTTATAGAAGATAGCATCATTTCATAGCAATTTTATCACTTAATATAAGATAGCAACATTTCATAGCAATTTATCACTTTATAGAAGATAGCATCATTTCATAGCAATTTATCACTTTATATAAGATAGCAACATTTCATAGCAATTTATCACTTTATATAAGATAGCATCATTTCATAGCAATTTATCACTTTATAGAAGATAGCATCATTTCATAGCAATTTTATCACTTTATAGAAGATAGCATTATTTCATAGCAATTGATCACTTTATAGAAGATAGCATCAATCATAGCAATTTTATCACTTTCTAGAAGATAGCAACATTTCATAGCAATTTTATCACTTTATAGAAGATAGCATCATTTCATAGTAATTTTATCACTTTATAGAAGATAGCATCATTTCATAGTAATTTTATCACTTTATAGAAGATAGCATCATTTAATAGCAATTTTATCACTTTTAGAAGATAGCATCATTTCATAGCAATTTATCACTTTATAGAAGATAGCATCATTTCATAGCAATTTTATCACTTTCTAGAAGATAGCATCATTTCATAGTAATTTTATCACTTTCTAGAAGATAGCATCATTTCATAGTAATTTTATCACTTTATAGAAGATAGCATCATTTAATAGCAATTTTATCACTTTTAGAAGGTAGCATCATTTCATAGCAATTTATAACTTTATAGAAGATAGCATCATTTCGTAGCAATTTTATCGCTTTTTTCATCAAGATGAATCTTCTGTATTACTACAATATAAAAGCTCTTCATTCCACTCGTTTAATACAACATCTATGAAATATTATTGTAGATTGAGAAAGAACAAGCAGGATAGAAGTACATGGCTATTAAAATGTGATTCAGACTTCATAGCCAAAACGAGTGACACATCACGCTATTAAAAATACAGATGGATCTACTGTCTTACTTCCAAACATTGTTGCACGTTACGACTTCAGGGCAGAATAAAGTGAGAGAACACTCTGACTTTCAAATGTTATTCAATAAGACATATTTCGATAGAGAAGAATGTTACAAAATAAAATATAACAGTTGAAATTTAGTTCAGAAAGACAAAGAAAAGACATTGGAATGCAAGTTAATCAAAATATAATTCTTACAAATAGTTTTTAAAGTTAGGAAGAACAATACAGTTTACAATAAAAAAATGCAATGCACTGAGCGGCGACAAAAGAAACGAATTATAAAGTAAACTATATATATAGTCAGAGACTACGTCAGTTGAAGCTGACATAATTAGAGTCTGGATTAGCCAATAGATGTGGATATAGATTTTATCTCTGTAATCCTTGTAAGTATATGGACCAAATAGAAACAATGAGTTAATATATGTATCCACTTGCATATAGAAAACCACATACGTTGTATACTAATCAAACCAGAAAATATAACAGTTTACATACATCAACAGACTCATTTACATACAACTGGGCACGTACATATGCACATTATATATATATATATATATATATATATATATATATATATATATACACGTCAGTATACTACAATGCTATCTTGGCCTTCGGGACAAGATCAAAGTGTAGTATCTGTTCCGGCAGATACTGCAAAGACCAGATGTGGGGGCAACCCCACATGCCTGACCATTAACCAGCTCCCATTTCCCACCTCTCGGGAGCTGGTCCCCTTTTTCCCTTCCCCCTCCCTTCACTCCTCACATTAAAAATCGGCCTTGTGCCTAATTTGCTCGGTGGGGGAGCAAATAAATACCATCTTGGCCTTTTGGTCAAGATCAAAGTGTAGTATCTGTTCCGGCAGATACTGCAAGCTATGACTAGCTATGACTAGCTATGACTAGCAAAGACCAGATGTGGGGGCAACCCCACATGCCTGACCATTAACCAGCTCCCATTTCCCACCTCTCGGGAGCTGGTCCCCTTTTTCCCTTCCCCCTCCCTTCACTCCTCACATTAAAAATCGGCCTTGTGCCTAATTTGCTCGGTGGGGGAGCAAATAAATACCATCTGTTCTTCAGATGCTGCACTTCTATTTCTTGTTCTCTTTCGGTGGAGGAGAAATCCTTCACGACTGAGACAATTTTTATTTTTGTACCTTTTCTCCACGTTAAAAAACGACCCTGGTGTCTAACTCTGTCCCGTGGGGAGGCATAGTAAATAGGTACTACAATGCTATATCTTTCCTTCCCTGATTCTATACAGCATCTATGACCACAGTCAAAAGAAGAAATGTTGAAATAAGCAGGGAACATAGAATCACAGAAAATAGGAACTCACGATTTCTCTGTAGTGAATAAAGAACGGCGATTCTCCTTTAACTCCACCCTAGAGCCAACAAACAACTCTCTCCCAAATATCCCTGTGTGGACGGAAACCAAAATTGATGATCTTAAAATCACCCCTTAAAATCACATGTCAATGATGTCATAAAAAAACTTAGATATTTCCAACGTGTGTGGATCTCATTCCTGCTATACTAATTAAGAAATGATCAGCTGAGCTAGCCCCCATACTTGTCTAACTCTACAACAAATGTCTTGCTGAATCCTGCTCCACTAATAGCTAGAAGATGGACTTTGTACTAACAGTGTACCAGAATTATGGCAAAAGGACTGATCCTCTCAATTATCGCCCTATAAGTCTCCTCCTTCTCGTTGCTAAAATCTTTGTGACACTAATCAATCAAGCACTAGTCCACCACCTTGCAAAAGCTAATAATCTTTCTGAAAAACAGTAGGGATTTAGGAAATATTCTACTGCAGTTATTTTATCAGTCATACACCATGCACTGGATAAGGCAGTTGAATACACCATGCACTGGATAAGGCAGTTGAAGTCAGGAGTGTAGCCCATGATATACTCCAGGCCTTTGACTAAGTCTAGCATGAAGAGCTACTAATGAAAATCCAATCATATGGTATAACTGGACGCTTACTAAATATAATTAGGTTTTTCTTAAACAATAGGACCATCCAGGTTGTCATTAATGGACTTTCATCCAAGCAGCATAATCCTTGCACCACTATTATTCCTGATATTGATCAATGACCTCCATGATAATATTGATCCAAGGTAGGTATATTTGCTGACGATACAATGCTCTATAACATGCATAAGGGAAGAACAGATGTACACAAATCCAAGAAAATGGCTGAATCATTAGAAAATGACCTCCAGACCATAGTTGAATGGAGATGTAAATGGATGTTAAAATTTAATGGCAGTCATACTAAGCTGTTCTCCATTAACAATTACAAAAAAACTCTCCAACCACCGATATCCATAACAAATAACACTACCTGAGAATTCTTCCTTCAAACTCCTCGGCTAAATATTTACAGAAAATATTAACTGGAATAAATACATTGAGGACATAGTGAAATCTGCTTCAAAGAAGGTGGCTCCCCCTATCTTGCTAGAAACTGCTCACATGAAATATTGTTGCCACATTTGGGCTGGTGCTCTTGGATCTAAAAAAGGATCTACAATCTAATAAGATTTGTTTCATCAACTAGGCTCCAACCCCTGTCCCATCGCCACAATGTTGCATCTCTATGCCTGTTTTATAAGTATTTTGATGGAATGTACTCTGCTGAACTCATTGCACTTGTGCCCTCTCGATGTATACATCATCGACAAACCTGCTTATCAACAAAATTACACCCCATCACTATTGAGGTCCCTGAATGTCAGAAAGCTTTTACTCAAATAGTTTCTTCCTTAGAACAGCTAGACTTTAGAATTCTCTTCCAGTTGCCTGCTTCCCAAATGGTACTGACATGCAGAAGTTCAAATGCAACGTAAACCAACATCTTAATATTTCTTAGGTATGAACCCAATTAGTAACCCTTTACATCCAAGTGTCTTGTTTGGTGAGCGAAAAAAATTCTCATCTAGAGAGTACTAAAAACAAGCGGAATGCAGGAGGAGCCGTTTCGGGATCCTGTTAATTAACAAGATCATTATTGAGGTTTGTTGAAAGGTACAGAGAAATCTAAGCATTATTGGATAAATTACAAAAACACGTGTTTTTACATTGAACAATAGCAATCTCTGACAACATAATAATCTAGCATTTACAAAAGCAGAATCTTGATTCGAACAAATTGATCTAAAAAAAAGGGAAGCATTATTTGGATTGATTACAGAAACTCACTCAATATATTTGAATGACTTGAAAATAAAGCAAACTTGCAATAAGTAATATAATTATTGTTATAAAAGTAAATGTACTAATGAAAAATATACCAAAGTTTTGCAAGATCAAATTGGAAGATAAACTATATTATGTAGTGTATCTTTTACTTTACAGTAAAGACATGTTAGTTATCGACATGATAACACCTTGGACATTAACTCATCAAATCGGTTGTCATTTCATATTTTTAGTTATTGTTTGTTATGCTGGAAACTTTTCCATTTTTTTAATCTTCAAATTTTCATAAATTCTCAATCAATTTAGAAAAAGTGAACGTAAAATATTAAATCAATCAAATGAAGTAACTTCAATTTATATTGACATTAGTCAAATTAATTAAAATGTGTATATGAATGATAATGTTTATATCAACCTGAGATTTAGAATATTTTTATCAATGTAGGGAAAATTTGGGTGTGACTGCAGTCATAAAGGCGGACTGTTAAGGGTGGCATGTGCGAACTTGAAAACCGACCTACGGGACACAGAAGGGTGACAAATTAGCAGGTTCGATTGCGTCTTAATTTGCATGAATGAGACAATATAAGGTGGGCAGTGAAGAGATCGGGATCGAGTTGAGTTCTCAAAAACCAGACTGAACGTGTTAGAGTGGAGAATGTTGCCAAGAATCCAGTCCAGGTTTTTATTTCTGTTAGAAGCTATTTCTCTTTTAAATATAAGGCTGATGCGGCCGAGATGAAATGGGAAATTTTAAATGATTCGGGTCAAACCTGGAAAATTAAAAGTCGCATTAAAAATTGAAAAGCAGTGTCAAAGAGAGAATTGAATGAGTCGTGTCAAACTGCGAAGGTTGAAGATATGAAGTGAGTCGAACTTTTTTGTCTTTTTGTTTGTTTGTCATGCCCAGTGGTATACGTTGGGTTTCTTTAACTATCGTTGTGAAATGAACGTGTTGGAATGCGATTCGCTCTACTTGTATGTATTAAAGTTGTATTTCAATGCAGAATTTCAAATGAAATCCTGTTGTGCTGACAAGGAAAAAGGGTGTCGTTTTTAAACGATAGATTCATTTTAATGAAAGTACAATTCAAGTCAGATTTATTTTTTGAGGGAAAAGTCGTCACAATTAAAAGAACTAAAAATGCGATTCGGACGACTTGTATGCATTAAAGTCATCGTTTTTAAAAGGAAATCCTGCTGTGTGTAAAAGAAAAAAGTTATCGTTTTTAAACGAAAATTATTTTATAAAAGTACAATTTGAGTCGAATTTTATTGTTTGAAAAAAAAGTGGTCGCTGTTAAAAGAACTTAAAATGTGATTCAGACGACGTTTTTGTATTTAAAATTATTTTTCAATGCGGAATTTAAACTGAAATCCTGTTGTGCTGAAAAGAAAAAAAGCAGGTCTTTTTAAACGATAGATTCATTTTATGAGAGTACAATTCGAGTCAGATTTTATTTTGTTTATGAAAAAAAAGTCGCTGTTAAAAGAACTTAAAATGCGATTTGGACGACTTGTGTGCATTAAATTCGTTTTTCACCAAGGAATTTAAAATGAAATCCTGTTGTGTTGAAAAGAAAATAAAGGTGCCGTTTTTTAACGAAAATAATTCTAGTTGAGTTTTATTGTGTTTGAAAAAAGTTGTGGTTGTTAAAAGAACTTAAAATGTGAGTCGGATGACTTGTTAGTATTTAAAAGTTATTTTTCAATGCGGAATTTAAAATGAAATCGTGTTGTGCTGAAAAAAGGTGTCGCTTTTAAAGAAAAGAGTTATTTTGCTGAGAGTACAATTCGAATATTTTTGTTTTGTTTTTGAAAAAAAAATCATTGCTGTTAAAAGAACTTACAATGCGATTCAGTCGACTTGTATGTGAAGTCGTTTTTAGATGAGAAATTTAAAAAATTAATTTCTGTATATGGCCGTGGGCTAGCTGTGTCTGACCATAAGCTAGCTGTGTCTAGCCAAGTATCATAGGTTAGCTGTGTCTAGCCGAGTATTGTGGGCTAGCTATGTCTAGCCGAGTATCGTAGGTTAGCTATGCCTAGCCGAGTATCATGGGTTAGCTGTGTCTAGCCGAGTATTGTGGGCTAGCTGTGTCTAGCCGAGTATTATGAGCTAGCTGTGTCTAGCCGAGTATAGAGGGCTAGCTGTGTCTAGCCGAATATGGAGGGCTAGATGTGTCTAGCCTAGTATGGAGGGCTAGCTGTATCTGGCCGAGTATGGAGGGCTAGCTGTGTCTAGCCGAGTAGCCCCACTTTTGCTAAGGAGTATCCTACAAAGATAGATACTACTTCCCTACCCAGTTTGTGAGCATGAGAACAGGGGGGAGGAGTATAGGGAAAATTTTAGTGGGACTGCAGTCATATAGGACTGCTAAGGGGGGCATGTGCAAACTCAAAACCCGACCGACGGGACACAGAAAGGTGACAAATCAGCAGGTTCGATTGCGTCTTAATTTGCATGAATGAGTCAATATAAGGTGGGCAGTTATGAGGTCGGGATCGAGTTGAGTTCTCAAGAACCAGACTGAACGTGTTAGAGCGGAGAATGTTGCCAAAAATCCAGTCCAGGTTTTTTTTTCTCATAGAGTAAAACATATAAAACACATTTTATCACACATTTTTCTACATCGCTATTTCTTCTACAATATTTTTATGTCTACAGTGTCGAACTTATTAAACATTTAAAGTGTTTCATGAAATTTTATCTTCTTTATTTCTGAGTTCAGTTCTCAGCGATTGTCAATTGACTAACAGATGAATTATTTTATTCATGTATAAATTTATTCTATTATTCATCCAATCTTAAAAGTTATTGATAAATAATCGTTGTTTTTAAGTATGTTAGTCTATTAAGTGTGCATATAAACGAATAATAAAGTTTTTCAATCATTTTCATTGTATATGTAATCTTATTGTATAAAACATAATTATTTTGTAGTGAGATAAGATTAAACCACACTTTTTATTTGTATTAGATTAAGATTTGACCATTTTATGACTTTGAAAATTGTGGTATTACAAGAGATAGAAAGTTGATTATGGTAACCATGAACTTATTTCTTTGATATTATTACACGTTAACAGATAAGAAATAACATTATTTTATTCATGTATAATTTTTTTCTGTTATTCATCCAATGTTAATAGTTATTTATAAACAATCGTTTTTAGTGCATATAAACCAATAATAAGATTTTTTGCAGTTTTGTATTTTCTTTGTATAAAAATGTATTACTTTTGTATTATTATTGTTATTATAATAATTATTATAATTATTATTATTGTTATAATAATTATTGTTATAATTATGATTATTATTATTATTATTATTGTTATAATTACAATTATTGTTGTAATAATTATTGTTATCATTATTATTATTATTATTATTATTATCATTGTTATAAAAAATCATACGTGAATAAAATAATGATTTGAGGAGGTGCATGATGAATAGAGAACAAGTAAGGATGGCAAGGTTGAGGTATGCTGGGACAAAAGTGTCATAACGACCAAGCAATTGGAACATAATCATCCGGATTTGG
Organism: Euprymna scolopes; assembly: GCF_053919585.1. Classification (NCBI taxonomy): domain Eukaryota; kingdom Metazoa; phylum Mollusca; class Cephalopoda; order Sepiida; family Sepiolidae; genus Euprymna; species Euprymna scolopes. The sequence goes on along the minus strand of NC_136500.1, from coordinate 119,965,667 downwards.
TCGTCATTGACAAAGTCTCAAAAACTGGCAGATTGTAGACTTCTCAGTCCCCTGGGACAGGAATGTGAGAGAGAAGCAGAACGAGAAGTGGAGCAGTTATGCTCCATTGGCCTTGGAGATAAGGCGTATACACGGGGTTAAAACACAAATAATCCTGGTCGTAGTTGGTACATTAGAAGTAGTATCAAGTCGTCTGGAAGGATAATTGAAAAACTACAAATCCCCGATGTTTTATGCGGCCTTCATACCTCTGCAATTATAGGTACCACCAACATCCTTAGGAAAACCCTTGATCTTTGAAGCTCTTGGTTTGAAGCCGGAATTAAGGGAAATCCTCTGGAAATGAATCCCATCCCTTTCCAGAGAGATGTTGATAAACGAAATCAGAATTATTATTATTATTATTATTATTATTATTATTATTATTATTATAATATATTTTCATATATTTTACTCTAAATCAAATTTAAATTAAATTGTATTAAAATAATATTTATATTTGTGAAATATTTTTTAATGTTCAAATAACTAAAACTGCATACAGAGATAAAATTAAAAATTGCAGGAAAGTATATGGCTTTTCAAAAGTTAACATTTTCTGTCAGAAACAATAGCACTTACTTTTACAAAAGTAACGAGATAAATGTTCTATTCTTGTAAATTGGGGGACGTTTCTCTTAGCATGAAATAAAATTTGCTTAAGTCGCTTGTGATTTGCGACTAAAAATTCAAGGATAAAATGCCACATGAGTATCAGGTATACAGTTTTTTTTTTAATTACATTTTTACCCCAAACAAGGCATATTGCCACTTTGGTGTAGGGGGCTACTATCAGGGGCAACAACTACTGGGGTACTATGTTGGGATTTGGGCAGCAAGATGTCGGTTCACATTACACTTGAACTTCTGCATGTCAGTACAGTTGGGGAAGTAGGGACCTGGAATGGAATTCCAGAGTCTAGCGGTTCTGGGGAAGAAACTACTGGAGTAGAAAGGCCTTTTACATCTAGGGATCTGTACTGTGTGGGGTGGGATTTAGCTGCCTGTCGGGTTTGTCGAAGGTGTCTATGTTATGGGAGCACAAGTGTCTGCAGTTCGCCAGAGCATTCACCATAAAAATACTTGTAGAATAGGCAGAGGGGTGCAACATTTCGTCGTTGGAAAATATGGGGATAATCATGTCCTCAGAATGAAATTTAGTGAAAAATATGAGAACTTACACTGGGGACAAAAAGGCACAAATCCACTTCACTATCAAAATTCCTTATGTCAAAAAAAACCCCTCCCTATTCGGTCTCCCACTACCATTGAACAACTGCCATTATCAAAACATTCCAGGAGGTAGATGATGAACAATTTGCCCTGGAGGATGAAGAACCTTGTAACACTATTGAGGAATTAGAGTTTTTGTTTACATGTTCTGTCCTCATGAGATAAGAATTAATATTTGTAAACATTACATGTTGTTTAGATAATTATTGCGCAAAACTTCTAATTTTTTCTTTCTTTCTAGTTTTTCTGTAAGAACTTGTAAATTTTTAACAGGTGCTTCTGCAATTTAACTGTTTTTCTGTAAGTAACGCGCCGACATAAACCAAGCAGAATAACAGTTTAATATTTCACACAAATTCTGTTTACATTGGGAATGGGGTGCATGGATGTTGGCCGCAGCTTAAAATAACTACAAGTTCTTACGGAAAAACTAGAAAGAAAAGAAATTAGAAGTTGTGCTCAATAATTATCTAAATTAAATGTAATGTTTTTTGGGTTTTTTTTTACATGGAGGTCACCACTTATTAAGGCCCAGAAGCCACTCGGGGATAAGAGTTATTGTGTGTACAGTAATCAATGGGATGGTATCGTAGTAATCGTTAGTATTGGTGATTTGATAAAGTGTCTTACTTAAGGGGACGGTTTGTCAGGAATTTGTTTATGTTGGACTTGAAGACATCCAAGTTGTAGTCAGGTGGGAAACAGGCAAACGGAAGAGAGTTCCACAGTCGTGCAGTTCTAAGAAAGAAGCTCTGCTCATGGAATCTATGCTTGGATTTAGGCACAGATAAAGAGCGAGGAAAATTAATCACAGTGGTTTCAGCCAGACGGATGTTTTCCGTGAAAGATTGACGAGGGGGGGGACCAGAGATTGGAGCTCAGCCGAGCACTTGCCATGAAAATAACGATAAAAAAGACAGGCTCGCAACATCTCTTCTGTGGGAGAAACTGCAGTGAAGAGAAAAGGGCACCTCCCACTAAACCACAAAGTCTATTTTGTACTCTGTCAAGGCAGGAGAGGTTGTTTTTAGCAGCTCCTGCCCAGATGTGGCAGCAGTACTCCATCCTTGGACGGATTTGGCTTTTATAAAGATAGAGAATTGCATCACTAGTGAGATATCTTCTGGAGCGGTAGAAGGATCCCACCATCCTCCCAGCGACCTTGGCAACAGACCTGATGTACATGCTCCATTTCAGATCAGGAGTAAAGGTCAAGCCCAGAAGCTTGTCAAAACATGGAGCCTCCCCAAGACAAGAGCCATCCATTTCAATTGATGCCAGATGGGGATCAGAGCGTTGATGATGTAAAGATAGGAGCTTGGTTTTAGATGAATTAAAAGTAACCAGGCATCTCTTCCCCCACTGTACCACACGCTCAAGATCAGAGGAGAGAGAACTTTGTCATTTACAGCCTTTGATGTGTTGCCATAAATGGTCGTGTCACCAGCATAGATGTCAACGAATGATTTAAGTATGTTTTGGGAGATCATTAATGTAGATCAGGAAGAGAGTTGGGCTCAGGATGGATCCCTGAGGGACTCCAGCATTAATACTGTGGGCCTCTGATTTCTGCCCATCAACCACTACTCTTATGAGCCTATCAGATAGAAATGGTTTAATAATTGAGAAAGCATTTCCAGTTATACCGTAGCTGGAACTCTTGTGAAGTTGACCCTTATGCCATACCTTATCGAAGGCCTTTGATATGTCAAAAGCAATTGCCCTAGAAAGGAAGCTTTTGTCAAAAGATTCACTAATCCTATGAGATATAACCGTTAGCACATCTGCTGTAGATCTAGCAGAACGGAAACCATATTGGATGTCACTAAGAAGGCTATTTTTGCTGAGGTGATTGACTACTTCTCTATTTAATATGGATTCCAGCAGCTTACTCATGACACACAGGAGACTTATTGGTCTGTACTGAGAGGTAGATGACTTATCACCTGAATTCTTAAATACAGGGCATACGGATGAGGTTTTCCAGGGTGTTGGAAAGCACTTCTTCTTAAGGCAACGCTTAAACAGTTTTGTAAGTATGGGGGCAAGTTCTGGTTGGAGCTTTTTCCGCACTATAATTGGAATGCTGTCAGGGCCAGTTTCTTTACTGGAATCAAGGTTCTTGATGAGCTTGGCGATTTCATGCACAGATGTTTGTGTGTTGCATAGCGTGTTGTTTGTTATAGGAGGAAATACCTTCGTCGCATAGGGTAGAATTAGCTGCAAAGTTCTTGGCAAATAGTTTGGCCTTGTCTGATGCTGACGAGATGACCTCAGGTCCATTGATGATGGTTGGGATAGAACGCATGCTTCTGTTCAGGATCCTGTTTGCTAAAACTGGTGGGAACCAAGCTGCTGCTCAGCTACTTTGGATTTAACGAACTGAGCATATAGCTCTCTTGCATTTTTATTACTCTTTTACTAGTCCTGAAAGCAGCTTTAGTCTCAGTACATCAATTACGTTGGTAGCTATGGAAAAAGTGATATCTGTGCACGATGGCAGCAGCACATTCTGGGGAGAACCATGACTTGCTGTTAGGTTTTTATTGGAATATTTTGGATGGTATGAATCGCTCTATGCCTACAATTATCCATTCGGTCAAGTCTGATACTATAGAGGACACATCCTTTTTAAACATGGAATTCAGAGGTAGATCAGATATGAATGTACGGAAGTTATCCCAGTCAGCCATAGGGTACCAATATACGGTACGGTTTACAAATATTAATTTACATTAGAAAAGCCGAAACTGGGGCAGGCCTTTTCCACCAAAATGTGTGTAAATTAAAGTGTGAAATCGAGGCTGTCCTCAACGCATAAGAAGAGGGTTATTCAGTTTTCGCCAGTTTAGGATTCGTAAAACCTAATTATTTGAAATGAAATAAATAGCGTTTAAATAAACTTTAAAAAAAACAACAAATGCGTCAACTAGGTTGGAAAGTAACTTTTATAGCCACTGGTAACATTTATTGTTGTATATATTATTTTTGATCACTTTTTCGAATCTATGTGTATAGTTAGGTATGTCAGAATGTTTTGGGAATTTTTGACACCCGTAACACAAAACTGCGAATGAAATATACAAAACTCGTAATTTCTCTTTTTAAAGTGGTTTGTTTAATTTCTTTATGGAATATACTTCCAAAATAAGGTATTAACGTTTTTCTTTGAAAAATAATAAAAATATTATTTTTCAAAGAAAAACGTTAATAATACTATGAAAAAAGAAGTTTAAACCAATTTAATCGGCCGTAAAACACAAGATTGTATTGAGAAAAAAAAGTGTCCGAACTTAACATGAAAGAGATAAATAGACCAGTGGTGGGGATACGACCCTCACAACCCCTGTGTATGGAAAATAATCTGTCAGCGAACTGGAAGCTGTTTAATTTAAGATGGAATAACTATGCTATCATCACGTATCTAGTGAGACTTCCATACTAAGAGACCAGATAATTCTTGGGGTATATAACCCCCAAGACAGAGATGCATAGGCATCTGCAAACTATCGGAAAATTCAAGGCTACAGTCGAGAATTCTGAGACCCGAGGCAGTTAACAGAGTGGACTTGAAACCTAAGGGAAACCAACAACCACAGAAAGTAACAGGGGGTGTAGGGCGTGTGCATTGCGACATGAACCCGGAAAAGAGTTTTGTCCAGCTTTTGGGAAGACGTGTTTTAAATGCAATGGAAAGCATCACTTTGCAAAAAGATGCAAATAAAAAAAAAAGAATATTCGGTTTGTTGGAAAGCAAGATGATAGCAATAGCAGTAATGATGGTTCAGACTATGGACACGTGGACAGTGACCACAAAAGACGGAATCAATTCCATCAAACCTGAAGTGATAAAGGCAGAAATGATGGTCAAAGGAAAGCCGGTTGTTTTTCAGTTAGATAGTCGAGCTTCAGTGAACATCCTGAATGAGAAACATGTGGCGTAAAAACACTTGAGCAGTCCAATAAGACCCTTGTCATGTGGAACGAGTCACAAATGAAACCGTTAGGAGAACGTTGGATAAAAATGATAAACCCAAAAACCAGGCTCAAGTATGCAGTGACGTTTGTCATTGTAAAGGAAGACTTCCATCCACTACTTGGAGCGAATGCCAGCCAGCAAATGACACTCATTAGTGTGAACAATAACACATTTAAGAGGGTTGCAAACATATCTAAAAAAAAAACAGCAGCCAGCACCCGGAGAGCATCATATCTGAATTCCAGGATGTATTCCAGGAAGAATTGGGTACGTTACCTGGAGAGGTTCATCTGGAGGTGAACTCCAACGAAACACCACATGTTGCAGCGGCTTGAAAAATACTAGTGGCTATCAAGGTAAAAGTGAAAGCCGAATTAGAAAGACTGGTCAAAAAGAAGGTGATTGAACCAGTGAACGAGCCAACACCATGGGTAAGTGCCTTATCACTGGTAATCAAAAATAAATGGAAAGTTACGGATATGTATTTACCCCCAGACCATTAAATAAGTCTCTTAAACGGGATCATTTCCAGTTACCGGTACTGGACGATCTTTTCCCAGAACTTGTTGATAGCAAAGTTTTCTCAACTCTTGATCTAAGGGATGGATTTTGGCACCTGAAGTTAGATGAAGCCAGCAGTCGCTTGACCACTTTTGCCACTCTATATGGTCGGTTTCGATGGAAGGTTCTACGATTTGAAATTGCTCCAGCCCCGGAAATATTTCAAAGAGAACTATATAATAATGTGGCCGATTTGAAAGGAATCATCAACAGAGCAGACGACCTTCTGGTGGCCAGGATTGGTAGAACGATGGAAGAAGGAACAGAAGACCATGATAGAAAACTCAGAAAGCTGCTGCAAAGATGTCGTGATCGTGGGATGCGATTGAATGCTGAGAAAATGAATTTACGGAAAACATCTGTATCATTCCTAGGTCACAGGATAACCAGTGAGGGTTTACTTCCAGATCCTGAGAAAATAAAAGCCATAAAAGATATGACACAGCCAACAGACATTCAGGGAGTGCAACGATTGAGAGGATTCGTGAATTATTTGGAAAAGTTTCTGCCCATAGAAACCCGATATGCACAGATTGAGAAAGAACTATTGGCAGTGGTTTATGCCTGTGAACGGTTTCACCAATACACATTTGGTCAACAGTACTGACTGATCATAAACCATTAGAAGCAATAAAGAAAAAGGAATTGGGGAAATGCTCAAAGTGACTGCAAAATATGTTAATGCGGTTGCAAGTTTACAATGTGATTGTTCTATACAATCCCGGTAAGAAGATATTCCTAGCAGCACATTATCAAGGGCATACATTCATGGAGTGAGCAATGAATGTATCGATGATGATGATGATGATTTCCAGGAAACAGAATATATTCCAGTGACCGAGGGAAGGTTGCTCGAATTGTGCTCAGCCACAAAAGAAGACAAATGTATGTAGATGTTACAGCAAGTAATTGTGGAAGGATAGCCAGAAGACAAAGTACATCTTGACCCAGAGGTGAGACCATATTTCAGCATGCGGAATGAAATGATGGTACAAGATGGATTAATATTTAGAGGAAACCGAGTAGTAGTACCAATGGTGAGCAGTGTTAAAAGAAAAATTGCATTCCACACACTTAGGGGTCGAAGGATGCTGCAGAAGAGCAAGAGAATGCTTGTACTCGCCAAATATGAATAGTGACATCAGACATTTTGTCTAAAAATGCCGAACGTGCAGGAAATGTGAGGTAGCCAATCTTGCAAAGCCTTTAATGGTTCATGAAATTACGGAGAGACCCTGGAAAAAAGTAGGAGTAGATCTCTTTAGCTTTGCAGATAGGGACTGTCTCTGCACCATTGATTATATGAGTAATTTCTGGAAAATTGACCATCTCCCAACTACACAACCTAGACCGATGATCACTAAGCTTAAGCACCATTTTGCAGGACATGGGATACCAGATCAGGTGGTCACAAGAATTCTCCCCCTTTGCAAGAAAGTGGAGTTTTGCACATACACCTGTCAGTCCTTACAATAGCAAGGCAAATGGAAAAGTAGAATCTGCTGTAAAGATGGCAAAGAACCTTTTCCGGAAATCAATGGAAGATAAGGCTGATCCATACCTATGAGAGGTCATAGCAGAAGCTAATGTCAAGAAGAACAAAGACACTTCTTCCAACCAGAGAGGACCCACTCAGACCAGAACTACACAAAAATCTAAGCAAAACAGTTAAGTGGGACAGCAGAAAGCAAAAGCATTATTTCAACTGGAAAGTAAAACGACTTCAGCCAGTGCAACATGGAGATGTGGTACGTATTAAACCACACATAAAAGGTCAGCAAGAGTGGGAGAAGACAGTTGTGTGGCAGAGGCTGGATGATGGGGAGTTGCTCCGACGTAATAGGGGGGATTTAAAAAAAACATCAGAAGCACTCCCATCACCATCATTGATCCCTCAGTCATACCAAAGGCCTAGCAAGGAAGCACCAATAACTGAACTTCCAAGTACAGAAGGGGTTTGTAATTCGCAAACACCTCGGCTCGAAAGTAATAGAAGAGAAGGAATGAGGCCGGCGACACCATCCCCAGCAAACCAAAATACTGAAGGAATGAGGATGACACGTTCAGGGAGACTAGTAAGGAATCTGGCTAGATTCAAAGACTATACAAACTAATTGAGTCCAAGTGAAAAGAGAAGAATAATCCCTATTACGCCGGAGGGTAATCAGCCCAGTGAAGGCCTAGGTTACAACGACAAAGTATTGTTTTGTTTTTGTATTTTAGTTATTTTGTGTTTTTGTTAGGGAATCTTTTTTCTTTGTTGTTGTTCTTAAAAGGAGGAAAATGTTGCATGAGGAACTAATCTCAGGTTACACCACTAGAGTAACGTCCCTTTGGCGGTGACAGATTTGTATTGTGGATAATGGTGTGAGAATAAAATAAGATGCCAGTAAATCAAGTGTACGCGTTGTGTTGTTTTCATTAATGGGAATCTGCATGCAAAGATAATGAAACCAGGAGTTTAAAAATAAGGTGTTCACATATAAAACACCTTATTTTGTTGGTTCAATCAGTTCTATATTCATCATGTTTTTTGTTAGTTCCTGAAAATCCCTAAAAGTGACCTGAACGATTATTATTATTATTATTGTGGTCTTTTCGTAGTCTAACAGGAATTTTAGCTGAAATAAGTATTAGGGATATGAAGTGTGTAATTTTAAAATAAAACAAAAACATGGAGGATATTACCTGACAATAGTAATTATTTGCAATTCCTCATTAAACAAAAATATCTGACAAAGTTAGGCGATTATCTTTGAATGCTATTTAATCTATTGATGGCATATTTAGAATGGAAGATAGTTTCTTATATACACGTAGAGTTTAGAGAGAAAGAGATTTGTTGTAAAGACAGTCAAGTTGGATAGATGTGGAGTAGTCTGCAAAGGACCGGTTGTAATGGCTCCATCCAGGGAAGCTGTCGGGCTGAAGTATGTAGAATGTAGGATCTTAGGACAAGCGTGCAACTGCCAAGATATGGGGAAACATCTAGAATAAAAGTTGTATTCATTAACTGCTTAGTCCGTCAAAAACCTCAACGAATAAAAACGCTTACTTTTTTTATAGTATCCAGAATGTAGAATTCGTTCAGCTAATCCAAATAATTATAAAATGTTCAGTCGTAAAAATTGTAGAGTTGAATGTAATAAGCAAAGAAGAAAGTGCCCACGTATGTGTGCATTATGTGGCTATACGACTTACCGTCAGGTGGGATCTGAGAGAAATAGAGATTAAAGACGGCACCCCTGGTTTTATCAGGTGTAGTCTCGTGTAATCGCACGAAATCACACCGCCCGCGGAATACATATGCAAATAAAATGGAGTCAGATTTTTTTAATAAAATGCCTGTTGGCAAAGATGAGGCTAGACACGTGCTGGAAGTTGAGAGAGAAACTTGGGAGTGACGAAGTTGACAAATTCTATCTGAACTTTTTATTTATGTATTTTTAATTTATTTTATTTTATTTATTTATTATTTTTTTTATTTATTTATTTCAGCCCATTTAACTGCAAAATATACCTGATTTTTTTAAATTTAATTTTCATATATTTTATATTTAATGAAGTGGACACGTAAAAAAGAAACAAACATAAACTTGATAGGAAAACAATGTCTACAGGAGGAACGAAATAATGGTGGTGACCTAAATTCGTTGTTTTTTAACAGTTGATTTTCTGTTTAAATAATTTCACGTTTAAATTGTGTTTTAAATTTGATTCTTATATATATATATATATATATATATATATATATATATATATATATCCATCATCATCATCATCATTAAGAAGAATAGACAAAGATAATCTAAACTTTATATGAAAAGAATTCGGCATACTTATCTAATGAACGGACATTTTTTACACGAGGAACAAAATAATGACAACACCGTTTTACGATGACCTAAATTTCTTTAGCGGTTGATTTTCTTAAAAATTTCATGTTTAAATCGTATTTTTCATCTTTTTATTCTGATTCTTTTATATTTTAAAATATTTTATTTTTTAATTAATTTGACATACAAAACAAAATTGTTTCAATTTATGGTGCTTCTACAATTTATTGCCGAAATTGGAGACGCCATTTTATTTCACGCACCTGCTCTCCAAATCCAGAGGAGATTATGGCCGAACCGGTGCCCGGAAAACTCGTCCCGGGAAAACTCGTCTCCGGAAAACTCGTCCCCTTTCGCTAGGTAGGAAAACTGGTCCTTTATTGAATAAATGTCGATTGAAAACACATTTTATGATCGTTCTTGAAGGAGATATTGTTTTTAAAAATAGACTATAACCCCCATAATATTTAAAAAAAATATATTTTTACTTGTTTAATGTTTTTTTTTTTTTTCAAAATAAAATCGATTTTCTAAGTGTTCGTTTTCTACCTAACTGGCTAAGTTCTTAGTCGTTTCACTTATTTTAAAGCGTTTATTATGTTCATAAACGAGATCGCTTTTTTATATTAATATAAAAAGAATTTAGGGGTTTGTATTACTGTACACATAGATTCGAAAAAGTTGTCAAAAAACAAATATATAACAAATAAATGTTATCAAAGGCCAGATAAATTACTTTTCTACCAAGCTGGATATAATTTTCGTGTTTTTATTCAATTTAATATGTTTATTTAGCTCGAAAAGCATACAGTGTTTACCGATGTATTGGAAAATGTAAAATGGCGACCGACTCTCTCTTTAACAAAGTAAGTTCGGAAAAAGATGTAATAAATAATAAACTAGACAAAATACTGTTAGAAATTTGCTCAATATATGTTACCGTGACATAACTTGACATATATTCGGTGGTTTTTTAATAGTATTTTGTCTAGTTTATTATTTATAAAACCTTTTCCCGAACTTACCGTGTTAAAGAGAGAGTCGGCCGCCATTTTGAATTTTCCAATACATCGGTAAACACTGTATGCTTTTTGAGCTGAATAAATATGTTACATTGAATAAAAACACAAAAAATATATCCAGTTTGGTAGAAAAGTAATTTATCTTTCCTTTGATAACATTTATTTGTTATATATTTGTTTTTTGACAACTTTTTCGAATCTATGTGTACAGTTATACAAACCCAACGAGAAATAATGTCCGGTATATCACATCTTAGGGGGTCTTGATAATCGCTAAAAAATAGAAAATTAAAGAAATTACTGAGGGAGATTTGGTTTTAAAAAGAAAATAATAAATTTTAATATTTTTTAAAATATAATTTAGAGAGAGAGAGAGAGAGAGAGAGAGAGAGAGAGAGAGAGAGAGAGAGAGGGGGGGTTAAAACTATATCTCCCTCCGAAAAACAACCAACAAAAAATGAAATTAAAAAGATTCTTGATAAACGATAGCAGGGTTTTCAAGAAAATTGATTAATAAATTTATTTAGTGATTACTTTTTCTCTTAATGATTGATTTTAGAATTTTGACGTAAAAATTAAAAAAAATTAAAAATTAGTTAACGAGAGATTGTTAGCACATGGCATCTCTCGCGCCAAAAACATATTTCGTTTTTAATTTATTAGTTAATTTTTGCAAAATTTGACAGGACGACAATAAATGTTGATAATTGATAAAATTATAATTTTAAATAACGAATGAGTGCATTTGGTATGAGAGAAAACAAAAACATAACAACAAAAAAACTATCATAAAAAACCCAAAACAAAAAAGTAACGAAAAATCGAATCGCTCCCTGTTTTTTAATTTTTTGGTTTTGTTTTTAATTATTGTTTTTATGACTCCAAAAAACATCGTTGAAATAAGAACAAAAAAAAAAGTGTAATTAACTTTGTATGAACATAATAAACGCTTTAAAATAAGTGAAACCACTAAGAATTTAGCCAGTTAGGTAGAAAACGGACACTTAGAAAATCGATTTTATTTAAAAAAAAAAAAAAAAAAAAAAAAACATTAAACAAGTAAAAATATTTTTAAAAAATATTAGGGGGGGGCTATAGTCTATTTTAAAAAATAATATCTCCTTCAAGAATTATCATAAAATGTGTTTTCAATCGATATTTATTCAATAAGGGACCAGTTTTCCTACCTAGCGAAAGGGGACGAGTTTTCCGGAGACGAGTTTTCCCGAGACGAGTTTTCCCGAGACGAGTTTTCCGGGCACCGGAAAATTCAAAACGGCGCCCGACTCTCTCTCGGAGAGGGTAAGTTTGGGAAAACGTATTATAAATAATAAACTAGACAAAATACTGTTAGAAATTCGCTCAATATATGTTACCCTGACATAACTTGACATATATTCGGTGGTTTTTTAATAGTATTTGTCTAGTTTATTATTTATAATACCTTTTCCCAAACTTACCCTCTCTGAGAGAGAGTCGGGCGCCATTTTGAATTTTCCAATACATCGGTAAACACTGCATGTTTTTCGAGCTGAATTCCTACCTAGCGAAAGGGGATGAGTTTTCTGGGGTCGAGTTTTCCGGAGACGAGTTTTCCCGGCACCGAATCCAAATAATATAAAAAATAAATGTTGAATTTTATAGCTTTATTATATATGATTATTTGACATGTAAACAAGTTTCAAATTAAATCTGTGCCAATCGTATCGTCATAAAATGCTTAGTTTCATGATATTTAAAGGTAAAACATTCAATATTTTATTTTCTTGGTTTCATTCACTTCAAAAACAAAGCGCATTACCACATGGGTGTAAGAGGCTACTATTTGGGATAATAACTAACATGGATCTGTGGGCAGTTGAGTAGAGAGATTTCTCTTTACATTACATTTAAATTTCTGCAGTAAACAAAAAAGTGAATTCCAAGTTCTAATGGCTCATGCTGACAACTATTAAAGTAGAAGGCTATTCAACCGAACACTAGTTAGTCTGTTTTAAGGAAATGTAGATATTTTGATAATCTAAATATCTTTAAAAGTGAAATTTTCTGTCTGTGTGTCTGTATGTGGACATTTCCCTACGAAACTCCTCTGTCAATTTTTAGTCTACAGACACGAGATTTGGCATAAGGGTTATTGAGAAGTGGGAAAATCGTTTTAATCCATTTTCGGTCAGAAATTTGACTGTCAATGGGGTCAAAGTTACACAATTTGACATTTGCAAACTCTACAGAACTGCTCCGCCAATTTTGGGTCTTAAAAATTTAAATTTTAGATGTAGGTTACTTGGGCACGGATCAAACTTTTTAATTTGAATTGAGACCAAAACAAAAAAAGGTTAAGGGGTCAAAATTGGGGTAAAAGTTTTTTTAAAAATTGACTTCTGCAGTCTCTACCAAATTACTTAGCCAATTTTTGGTCTAAACATTTGAAATTTTACATAAACTGTATTCAGACATAAATCAAGTTTTTAGTATGTTTTTAGCCGAATATTTTGCTGCCAATAGTAAAAGGTCAAAAGATTTTACGCTAGAAAGCAAACTATCAGCCAATTTTAGGTCTAAACATTTAAAATTTTACATAAAGGCTAGTAAGACATGCAGCAAGGTTTTTAATTAGTTTTTTAGCAAATATTTAGCTACCAAGAAGTCATGGTTAAAAGAGTTGACTTTTGTAGACTCCACCAAACTCCTCCACAAATTTAGGGTTTAAAAACTTTAAATTTCAGATGGAGGTTTATGGCCTGGAGGTTTTTTTGGTTGGTTTATAGATGGAGAAGGGGTGAAGGAAATGAGGCCATAGAGGTCACAACAAAGAATACATTTAATTGACATTTAATTGAAGTATGTAGAATCTGACTCCATGCAATTAAGGACAGATGAATGTTGAAGGTTGAGAACCGGTTTTATTTATTAATGACAGTTTTAATTAGAAGAGGTAAAGTGTTCGTAGGATGTTTGTAGGTGTGTATGCATTGATAAGGAAAGAACTTTTGTAGGCTTGTATAATTTTACAAAGAATGAATGCTCGTAAGCGTACTTATCTTTTCGGACGATTGGGGTGGTAAGTGGGAGGTCGGTCGTGCTACTGTCGGTGATATGTGTCCTGGCTTTTAACTTGAGAGCGGCGACTTCTTTCCTCAACAGCTAGCAGCACGGCGTCTTCGCCTCCTATGTTTTTCTCCTTTTCTTTTCTTTTCTCCAAAAATGCCTCGTTTTATAGGGGCACATCGGCTCCCACTGACTGTGATATTTTAGGCCTTTATTTTAGGCGCGGAGCTCTGCCATTGGTTGATAATTCTTTTGTGGTTATCTTATTTTTCTTTTTATAAACGGAAACGATGCGTAGAGCCATGTGCAAAAGACGATTTTTCATTTTGTCTCTTATGCTGGATACGTTAGCATCCGGTTCGCTGCTAATTCTCATCATGTTCGCACAGGTTACCTGGACATAAGTCGAAGTTTGTAATACATATATACATATGTGCATAAATTATGAACAGTACAAAGGGTCCGAGCAAAGCCGGGCTGAACTGCTAGTATATATATTCTTAGGAATGCTGAACTATCTTTCCCAATATATACCAAACTTTGCTGAGAAAGCACACCCTCTGCGCAGTTTCCTAAGATCACAAACACCCTGGATATGGGATCCAGACCACCAAAAATTCTATGATGACCTAAAACAAATGATCACCGCCCTTTCATCCTACTACGACCAAACAAAACCAGTAACACTGGAAGTGGATGCATCGCAGAATGGTCTGGGGGTAGCACTGACATGCCAATCGCATTCGGTTCTAAAACGCTGATTGAATGCCAATCCAGATACAGCAACATCGGGCGCGAAATGCTCGCAATCATGCACGGTATCCAGTGTTATCATATGTACCTTTATGCAAGTATGTTCAGCGTAGTGACCGACCACAAATCATTAGTCACTATATGTTCAAAGCCGCTATACTCAGCACCAATGCGTCTACAACATATGCTTTTAAAGATACAAGGCTATTATTTCAGGGTAGGCAAAGACATGATCCTTGCAGACACACTTAGCCGACTGCCCAACTCAGAAAACAACAGTGTCGTCGAACTAGGTGAAAGAATTGATGGCATAGACACAGAAATCGATGATGGACACCTCACCATTGCAACCATCAATTTCTCAGCGGAGAAGAGAGCCTTGCTCTGTAGTGAGACGACAAGGGATAGAACTCTAAACCAAAGAGAACGTATTCCAGGGATGGCCAGAAACTATCCCAACTGACATCAGAACATACAGGTCATTCCGTGAAGAACTAGTCCTCGAGGGAGGAATACTCTTCAAAGGAAGGTAGGTTCTGATCCCAGAATCTATGAGGAGTGACATCCTGCGCCAACTCCACGAGGCTCATCAAGGCATAGAAAAAAACCCGTCGCCTGGCAAGAGAGAGCATATACTGGCCTAACATCAACAAGGACGTCAAAGAAATGTGCCAGTCGTGCACACTCTGCCAGGAACACCAGGATGCCAACAGACGGAACCACTCAAGCCACACAACATTCCATCACAACCGTGGCAATACATTGCATCAGACCTGTTCAAAATAAATGGACGGCAGTATCTTCTCACCGTCAACAGGTACTCAAAATACCCAGTGGTTGACGAAATGCCCACACCCATTACCAGCAAAGCAGTAGCTGACAAAATCAAGAGCTACGCATCCATATTCGGGCGACCTGACCAAATCATGACGGACAATGGCCCATAATTCACCGGGCAAGCCTTCCAGAACTTCATTACATCGTGGGGTATTAAACATATCACCAGCTCACCACGCTTCGCTAGAAGCAACGGATTTATTGAGAGATGCGCGACATGTCAAATCAGTAATGAAAAAATGCCTTAAAGGCAAGGGTGACATACAACTAGCACTACTGCAGATCAGAGCAACCCCAATAGATAGCAACCTACCATCACCCGCTGAACTACTATTTGGACGAGCTATACCCACGACACTCTCCAGCCGAGCAGAGCCAAGAAAGGAAGAGCACTGGCAGCAACTAGAAGAAAGGTCAGACGAAATAAACGACGGTAAGATGCAAACCAGAGACCTCCCACCACTATACCCAGGTCAACATGTGACCATAGCAAACCAAGACGACAAGCTATGGTACTCTGGGACAATTGTTTGGAAGGATGAAGACAACCCAAGGAGCTACATTGTACAGACTCCAAACGGGACCAGACTCCACCTTCGTGCTGTACCAATACGGACGACAATGAAGAGAGTCTGCTTTGATGACCCAGCACCAGCAACAATGCAGAACACGGGACAAACCCATGTACACAATGGACAAAAACAAACTAACACACACTGCAACACTACAAAAGACACACAGGAAGACCCAGTCCAAGAAAGTCCAACCCGTACTCGATCTGGACGAGTCATAAAAAACCCAACAAGGTTCAAGGACTAAAAACAAAAAACAAAAAAAAACAAACAACACATTAACACATAACTAAACAGGGGGGATGTTTTGATACGAAACTAACACCAACTACATGCCAACAAACTTAGTACGAAACTAATAATAGCTTTACTCTCTATGTAATTATCCTGAATAAAACACACGTGTTCCCTTCCCTCCTTACCCGTCTTCGTCTATGTTCTTCACCCTACGTATCACATCAGGGTCTTTGGCCATTTTTCTCCATTGACTGTAAAATGCTCAGAAAAACAATTAAATGTCCTCTGTTTTTTTGGGGAGGGGGGTCACTATATATATATATATATATATATATATATATATATATATATATATATATATATATAGAGAGAGAGAGAGAGATTATTTTCTGTCAGATCATATAGAGATATACAGAGATATATTTTATGTCAGGTCATGTCATATGCTACTGATACCATGTAACCCAGTACTACCTGCCTCATGGTCAGGTCATCAGCAACTAAACGGGTTCCCCCACTAGACTTGTTTGGTGAGGAGTATGGCTAGTCTCCCTGAAGAATTAAAAACATGACATTCCAAAGGGTGAATGAACCCTTTTTCGGGGTCAACGGCCAACTAGCACCGTGTGTGTTTGTGTGTATGTATGTGTGTGTTGGGGTGGAGAGGGCTTCCGTAAGCTGTGCTGAAGGCAACCTTTCTAGGAGAAGCAAATCACTGATTTAAAAAACCATAAAGCGGGAGACCAGTACCCACATTAAGCTGGTCTGCAGTTTAACTTGTTGCTTGCTATCTTGCTCTTGCTTGTTGAGAGAGAGAGACAGGCAGATGTGTGTATTTACGCACAACTTTTAACTCCAGTAACTATACAGGTCATAATAATCGGCTTTACACCAACCTCGGCACCTCGGAGATGGTGTCATAATTTCGAGAAACTAGGATGCAAATAATAACATAAAAATCACTCATATATTGATGAAACCTCATATAAATTAATTTTTAATGACATATTATTTATTTATATTATTTATACTAGAAGTGACAAAAGGGGTGATTTTTTTTAAATGATTTAACACAACTAACCGTCCTATGAGATCTACTGCTGGTGTACTGACTGAAATTCACATCATATTCCTCTCTAGGGCAATAGCTCTCAACATATCAAAAGCATTTCATATGGCTTGACATAGAATTTTACTTCAAAAAATCTCCAGCCATGGAATATCTCGAAATGTTTTCTCAACTATTGAATCTCTCCTTTCCGATAATTTTATACAAATAGTCATCGATGCGTTGACATTCTAAGCCTATTTGTTACAACTTTTAGTAGTTGGTGCAATGGGAGAAAATCTATTGGGTTAATTTTAATGCATCGAAACCAGGCTTCTATCTTTTTACCCTAATATTCTGGTTCAAACTTGGTCACAATTGAATATGGATGCTCCCATCTCTGACAAGTTTCTGGGAGTAACATTCACCCTAACTTAGTAGACCTACATCAAATCTGTTTCCGATGTGGCTAGAAAAATGGCTGCGTAAGTTTCTGGCTCCCGACAGGATCTCACTCTTGAGTCAATGTGATGCGCCTTACAATAGAGTACTCTTGTCACGCACGCCTTGTAAACTTTGTGGGTGATATTATTTTCTCCTTCTTGCAAGAATATATATAGGAGACGTTGTGGTCCTGTTTCTGTTCTATTCTTATTTTTATGACAGAGTTTCAGTCTTTGCTTGCTCTATTTTTATGACAAGTGCTTGTCTGTGTTTCAGCCTTTGTTAGCTCGTCTAGCCATTTAAACTATCAACAATTTCTGACTTTCTATCTTTGCCTTCATTAAATTCAATGAGCAAAGTTTTTTTTTTCTAAAACTATCCGCCTGTGTAACTCTGAACTGCTTTATTTCTTCTCAGCTGACTACAACATGGTCGTCTTCAAGTCCAACGTAATCAAGTTCTTGACGTCTTACCTTTTTAAATAATCAAATTCTACCTGATCTTTTCTACTGAGGGACACTAAGCTGTTGTTTCACTATCCGCTTTATACCCATTAACCCTTATCCGCGAGTAGCCTTTGAGCCTTGATAAGTGGCGACTCCCTTAAAAAAAAATTGAAGATATTACATACTAATACTTTTTTATGATCGAAATATTTTCTATTCATATAAATAAGAAAACCGGTGAGTTAAACCAGATTACATGTCACTGAATTTTGTACTAGTCGACATTGTTCGAATTTTGTACTAGTCGACATTGTTCTTAATATGTAAGATTAAAGTAATATAATGCATCATGTTTTTATTAAAATCAGAAAAGGTTGGGCGGAGATGAATTAGAGGATTCAAGACAAATAAGGGAGAAGGAAAGAGAGAATAATAGAGTCGCAATGAATGATTTAATACAGTTTTATGCCCAACAATTCTCTGAGCTTCATGTGACACTATGCTCGCCGGAAGTTGTTGAGTCGAGTAGGAAAAGAACAAAGGATTAATGAGAAAAGTTTATCGAGTAATAAAAGAACTTATCAATAGACGATGGATAGGAATTTGTTCTTAACGCAGAAAAAGAGAAATAAGGATAGGGTTTAAACAGCGACAGCAAAAAGACTGAACAATGGACTACGGATCGAAGAATATGAACGACACGTGATAGGGGAGGGTCAGTCAGACGTTTAGTCAGTTGAGACTTGAACTCCGCGGTGGACAGTTTGAACTTGAACGCAACTGGAAACAGATCATGGTTTGGACCAGATGGAGATCCCTTGAACAAACAGATGAATTAATCAATTAATCAACGACGATGACCATGAAAGTAAATGTAGATGTGGACATCCGCGTGTAGCGGGTAGCTTCATCCAGATTCCAACCGATATGTATGTGAGGTATCGGAATCTGTGTATTTCCTGTGCTTGTTTTACTTGTGCACTCACGTGCGTCATCATCGCCACCGAGAAAATGACGATACAACTATCTGAAGATAAGAAGGTGAAGGAAAAATCAATCGTGCACACAACGTTTGGGATCAGGTATCTGTTGATGGGACCACACTGAGTCACATTCACAATTTGTCTACTTACAATTCCGGACCCCATTATTTTTCCCATAAGTAACTTTTTGGTTGCTAATTATTTAAAATACTTTAAAATAATTGTTTTTCACTCAAAAATTCCAGGCTTTTTATTGCTAACCAACACTTATTCTCCCAGGTAATATCTACCTCCATGTAACTCCTTAAAATTTTCTTCGTTTTTATGAACTTGAAAATTTAACAAAAAGTTTTTTTTAACATTCAACATGTGCTCAGCGATTAGAAAACATGCATTAGGCACCAGAAGTTAGGTAGCCTTCACAAACCTTTCTCTAGTACAAGCCTGGATGCCCAGCGTTGCCCGGGTGTTTAGAGATGTGTGTTGAGCAAAATAAATGTAACGAGGAGGAGGAAAAGAATGTGAAAAAAAAAACTGACTTCTTTGCCATTGTGTTCATCGCAAAATCAGAAGTGGCCAAGGTTTAAATTAAGGCTAGTCAATCGAAAAGATGATGATTTTCGAAAATATCGGCGAAAAAAGCAATCATTTCCTGTAGAAAAGTGCCAAGTTCAGGGTGAAGGAATTAATGTTTTAGCCAATTCTTAGATATTTGTCGTCTGAAGAGTCGAGCATAAAAACGATACCAATCTGGTGAAAATCCGTTGGCTCTGTCGAAAGGTTTAGGAAGACATAACACATACATACAGGTGAGATTTATATTATAGACTACCCTGGGAGCCATGTGTTGCCCAGGTGTTTATAGGTGGGCTTTGAGAAAAAGAAGTGGTAGTAGGCAGGCAAGCTCGAAGCCGTGAATGTGGAGATAGTAATGTAACACCCCTGTATGAAGTTACGTAAAAATCCTTGATCTTCAAAAACTTCATAAAACTCGGCTCGTATCGTCTCATACTTCTGAAGGCGTCACGTTGAATCTGGTATGCTGAAAATGAATAACAAACCTCACACAGGCAAGAAGGATAACAAACACTTGAATTCTATTCTACGAAAGGTTAATTTCACAAAGTTTACAGACATTTTACATATATGTACACGTAAAGTTCTTAGTAAGTTTTTAAAAGTCTCAAATCTCGCTTCTCTTTGGAGGCAGCGTCAAACGGGTCGGAGGAGAGGTCACGTCTCTGAGAGTGGTATTGTTACTTCGAGTTTTGCACAAAAACTCTGGTTTGAAACTGGCTAATTTCACGTTGCACTAGCATTAAATAGGGGTGTGAGTGGTCGGGGCGGAAAGTTTCCCCAGCCAATCAAATCATGCCATGCACATATGGAAAAAACCAGACTGCGGGTGTGCAATCCAGTCATGTCACTAGCTTGCAATCTGAGATTCAATCAACATAATTTCTCATGACCCCATAGGTCACCGGCTGTCAATCTGAACATCTGGCATGGAGTTCATCGAGTCTAGATAATGTCATGTTATTGTTCAAGATTTTTGTCGTCATTTTCCAATAAAAAAATATATATCTCTGACTTCCAAACAATAAGCAAATATCTCTATTTTGATAATGCAATAAAAATATATATTTATATCTTCTATTTTAAATCTTTGGGATTTCCGCTGTTGCCTGGGAGCTATTAAAGCTATCTTAGCATACCCGGCTCCCCAATGAGGAGCAATTCGCTCTCTCAGGTCGATCACGTTACATTCGCCCCCATTAGACTGTATTTCTTCGATAGAACCAATGAAGTCTAATTCCTCAACATACCACTCCATCCTGTCACATTTCGCTGTCAGATTTTTTTTTTCCACAGACCCCTCTCTCCATCATCAAATTACCCATCAAGAAAATAGCATATACACAATCCAACAACCACCCTTTAGTCAGGATTCTCCCCCTTTTTCCATCCAAAAGTTCATAAGGATATCAGTTCAAAAAAAGTTCATAAGTTCATAAAATGTAAAAGTTTAGAGTTTATCAGGGATAATAACATGCAGTTCATAGTTCACGTGTTCAAGTATTTAAGTCGCTTTTTTTTCACATGTAAGTTTTTTTATTTTTATTTTTTTCACAATTCACATTAATAATTCAAAGATAATCACCATTTAAAAATGTCACTCAATAAAATGCAAAAAGTTCACCAATTAGCTCATAAGAGTTACTTCCCTTGTTTAAAAGTTTTGTCCCCTTTCTTTTTTCAAAAAAAAGTTACTCGATTTTTTTCAATAAGAGTTATTCCCCCTCTTCTATTTTTTCCAAATTCAATAATAGTTCAATTTTTTGTTTTTCACAGAAATTCAGTCACAATTTATAAGATTTTTTTCACTTCGCTGCTATCAGTAGCACAGTCATGTAATAAAGGGCATGCATCCCTAATCAGGGTCAAGGACCCGCTTTTTATTAGACTAGGGGAATCTTTCTCACCTTAAGCAGTCGTAGTTGAACCTTCAACTTTTAATTCACAGTTGAAACTCCTTTATGAGCATCTTGTAAAAATTTCTTTCACTGAGGAATTCTCACCTCAATAGACGGTCATTCAAGGTATCGTTGGGATTTTCTTTCGACGGTTCTCAGCTCAGTACCCTACAATATTTTTGATAAAACAGAGAGAAGAAAGAAAAGAAAGAAAAGAAGAGAATCTTCAAGTCGTCTTCAGTTCTTCTATCTCTCAGCGTCGGGGAGGTCTTCGGTCTGTGCTTCGTTTTCGTTAACACCAGCAGCCGTATTTTCCAGAATCAGGGTCTTCCTTGCCACCTGTGCAAGCAGCCTCGAGATGCTCATCGCCTCGCTTCCTTCTTACATTCGCCCCTTTTCATGCACTATATAGTCACCAATAACAGCACAATTATCGTTACTAGCATGCTCACTTCCGCTCCTGTAACCAGTACTTTATGAAGTCTATCCCTAGCTTCTGTACTCCTAGACCGTTAAATCGGGCCTGCAATTCACTCAAATCTATTCGTCTAACTCCTCCCATAGCTTTTGGTAACCTAAATCGAGTATGTGGCGGTGAACGATGGATCATGGTGTCCCATAGGTCATTCGCCCACTCTACCTCAGGTGCTTTTAACAAATACTGTTCCTCAACCTGATAATACGCAGGTAACCCTATGCCCTTTCCCCGGGCTTCACATCCCCTGTCCAGTTCTACCATAGTTAAAGGTGGTCTCACCTTGATTATCCCAGCAGCCATGTTACCGCATACTTTGGACAATTCCATCTTCTGTTCTGTGGATACCAACCAGGTGCCTTCAGCTACTCTTATAGCCAGTGGCAAAAGACCTTCACTTGCCACCTTAACTTTGCAGACACGATTTCCTTCCAGACTGAGGTAGCAATTTTTTTTTCAAAAATTAATTCAACCCTCAAAATTTAATATTTCCAATTATTCTCGTTTGAATGCATAAACACAACTCTGAGCTCTCAACAATAACCAGTTATATCGCTACATATCAATCATTTCAATTCAGCTAAAATGCTTCATCAGTTCATGAACTGAGTAAATTAATATTCTCGTTTTTTTTTCAACAAACTTTTTTTCAACTAAATTCAATTACCGAAATTCTCCCCTCACAATGTAAAATTGTAATGCAATTACAGTCATAAATCATTATCAGAGCCAACTCACTCTCGACCAAACTCAACGAATAGTCACTTTAAAATAAGTGAGCATAACTCTATACCTCATATTAACAATTCTCGAGGTAGGGTACTCCCTTTTCCTTCTGGCCACGCATTGGGTGGGTCATGGGGCCACCTATCATCCCATTTCCGATTTTTACTTCCCCAAGTGGCAGGCATTCTCTCACCATTCTCATTTAACCTCAACCACATTATTCTAGCCTTTCGTCGTTGACCTCTTGTGACATCATTTAGGATCAAAGCAGTCTTTTGACCCTCCAGGAATTTTTCTGGGCTACTGGGTTGTCTCTTGATGTCTTTGTCAATCAACATCGCCGAGAGGGCTGCTAAGGCCTTCTATCCTTCATCGTAAAAAGTTAATTCCATCCTGACCTCTGCCACCAACATGATCGGTCCCTGACGCCACGCACTCTTAAAATGCCCGCATCTCGAATTTCCTTTTTACGCTGCGATCGCAATTAAGAAATACTTCTTACGTCTTAACTAGACATTCACATAATTTAGTTATTTACTTTATCAATATTATTGATTATTTCTCTGCGCCTCCATGATATTCAAAACATTCAAATATACACAATATCGATTAACTTCTACAAGAGAGAAAAATCACATAAACAACAAAAAAAGAATAAAAAACAATTATTCAATCACCAAAAGATTTTAAGTAAAAAACAATAAAAACTTTCTTCACATTCTCTTTTTCCTTTCAAGCTTTTAATTCAATAAAAAGAAATATACGACTACTGATTATTACGTATGTTCAACCATTTGCACACACACCTACAATTTTTCTTACCTTTTTTCTCTCTATAACGAGGCCAATTGCACAGTCAAGCAGAGAAAGACAAAAAAAATTTACCTTACCGTGATGTCTGTGTTTCCTCTTCTGTCTATCTCTCTGACTTCGTCCTTCTCTTCTCCATCGTTGTAGATCGTAGTGCGCTCTGGCAGTCAACTTTTAACAGTTTGTTTTTTTTCGATTTCTCCTTTCTCTTTCCCCACCTTTTTCTTTAAAAGTCTTTGTTTTCAAAATATGTTTTTCACATGTGCGATTTCTTTTTCTGTCTTAAGTTATTTTTTTCAAACGTGACTTTTCTATGTTTTTCAGTGTTCTTTTCCCTCTTAAGGTTTCTTTTTTTTTTTCAAATGTCTCCAAGTTTTTTCTTTTTTTCCTGGTCATTTTTCACCTTCCGGGACCTTCCTTTGTCTCTTTTCGTTCGTCTGTCTGTCTATCTCTCTTATTACGTCTTTTATTTTCCTGTGTTCGTCGTGAGGATATTTTTTTCCTTTCTGTCTTTGTTTTTGTGTCCATGGGAACAAAAAAAGAGAAATGTTAAGTCTCATGCTTTTTCGGGTCGATATCCCAGTTGTGGCAACTACCTGTAACCCCTCTCTTATGAAGTTACGTAAGGACTCTTGATCTTCAAAAACTTTGTAAAACTCAGCTCGTATCGTCTCATGCTTCTGGAGGCATCACATTGAATCTGATCTGGTTCGATCAAGTCAGTGATGACAACCTGCAAGCGATTCGCAAGAATCTTTTCCAAAATCTTTAACTCTGTGTTTAGCAGAGTCAAGGGCCTAAAGTCATCAAAATTTTCCACTCCACTATGCCGTTGATCTTTCCTCAGCAATGTGATCACTCCCTTGGTCACCTGTCCAGAGATGGAACCCTGAACACATCCTTCAGAATAGGGACCAACATGGGCGACAGCCTCAAGTAGAACTCATAAGGAAAACCATCAAGCCCCGGGGACTTGTTATAGCCGACCTGCCTCAACACAGTAATGACCTCATGTTCTGTAACAAGACCTTCACAGCTAACCATCCTAGCTGCCGTGAGGCTGGGCGAGTCAGCCAAATAGCTGCCAAACTCATCAACCCCAAGTCCGGGTAGTTGGGTGAAGCACTACAATAGATGCTCCCGAAACCCCTTGCAGATCTCCCGAGTCGACACGAGGGCATGTCCTTCCAGGTTATGTATTTTTTTAATGTACCCGTCCGAACGACGCCTTAAAGCAGCCTAACACTCAACAGCGTCAGCATTCACAGCTTCGTTAGAGACTTTCATTAACCTAGCTCTAACTACTTGACCTTCATACCGCTCGCTAGCCAAGCGGCTGAGGTTTTGTTTGGCTAATGCTATCTCTAGGGAGTCCTCCACCGCCTGGGTCAGCTAATCCTCTAAAAACTTCTTTGCCTTAGCCTTATCTAGCACGAGGTGTTGGCTGTACTGAACAGAGAAGCGTCTAATTTTGGCTTTAAGACTAACCCACCACTTACTCCCTGTAACCGCCCCCACTAAAGCCCGCTGAATTAACTCGGTAAGCACTTAAGTTCAAATGGGCTATAACAAGTTTATGGTCAGAGTGTCCTAACAAGTGGAACGTGGGGCAAGATAGAAAGTCTACGTCGCCTCTTCTAACTAACATCCGATCCAAGTATGTACTCGAATGGGAAGGCACTACAGCATGCCACGTCCACATCTCCCAACCCGGATGATCCAGATGGAATCTATCAACGAGATTGCATGAGGCCATCAGGTCAGACAGACTTCTGTCACACCACACCGACCCACTAGCCCTTCCGACCTTATCTGTTTTGGGATAAAGGATTGCATTCCAATAACCCATTAGAACTAACCGTTCCGGATCCACTAAGAAGCCCTCCAACCGTCGAAAAAAGGATACCCTCTCAACAGCAGAATTGGGAGCATAAACAGCGACAATCCGAAAAACAATGCTATTAATGGCAACATCAACAATGAGCGCCCACCCGTCCTCACCTGCGTGAACAAAATTACCCACCGCTGATAGGGTGCGACTCACTAGCAAGGAGATTCCACGACTATAAGTATTGCCATATGCTGAGTAAACATCATAATCGTTTATCAGCATCTGGCAATCCTCATCACAAACAAAGTGGGTCTCCTGGATAGCAGCAATATCTACCTTAAGGGACACCAGGTCTCTCACAACGCGCGAGGCCTTGCTTCGACACCTGATGCCCCTCACATTAAAAGTGGCCAAGTTCAAAGACATGTTCACTTACCTTAAGCAGTGCCACAGACCGGTCTGAAATCCTCTGCGGTTGAGGACAGCCCCTGTGACTTCTTCGTATCGAGCGAGCACCTCGACCACCGCTTGAACGTCCATGGGGCAAGACATGAACACGGTGACATCAGCGGCGATTGCGGAAACCCTGGCTCGTGTGCCTCCAGGTAAAGCAATTCCACACAGGACTGGTGTAGCCGCCTCGTCCCTTAACTTGCGAAGGAGGGGTTCCAACACCAGGACATACAAAGGCGACAGCGGACAACCCTGACGCACTGACCGGGAGATGGCGAATGACTCCGACAGCTTACCGTTGATCTCCACCGCTACGGTAGGCCTATCATACAGCACAAAGATTCACTTGCAGAAGTCCGGATTAAATCCAGCAGCCTCTAGCACAGATCCCAGGAATCGATGGTCGACCCTATCGAACGCCTTGGACTGATCCAAACTGATCAGTGCGGCTTTGGTGTCATCTTCTATTCCCTCTATGATCGAGCGAATCAAATGAAGATTGTCCTGAATCGATCACCCCTTCACAGCATAACTCTGGTCAGATTCGATCAAGTCAGTGATGACAACTTGCAAACGATTCGCAAGAATCTTTGCCAAAATCATTAACTCTGTGTAAAGCAGAGTCAAGGGCCTAAAATCAACAAAATTTTCCACCCCACCATGCCGTTGACCTATCCTTAGCAATGTGATCACTCCCTTGGTCACCTGTCCAGGGATGGAACCCTGAACACATTCTCCAGAATAGAGGCCAACATGAGCGACAGCCTCAAGTAAAATTCGTAGGGTAAACCATCAAGCCCTGGGGACTTGTTGTAGCCGACCTGCTTCAATGCAGTAATAACCTCAAGTTCCGTAAAAAGACCATCACAGCTAACCACCCTAGCTGCCGTGAGGCGGGGCGAGTAAGCCAAATAGCTGCCAAACTCCTCGACCCTGAGTCTGAGTAGTTGTGTGAAGAGCTCCGATAGATGCTCCCGAAACCCTAGCAGATCTTCTGAGTCGACACGAAGGCATGTCCTTCCAAGTTATGTACTTTCTGAATGTACCCGTCCAAACCATGCCTTAGAGCAACCTTACGCTCAACAGCGTCAACATTAACAGCTTTGTTAACATTAACCTAGCCCTAACTACTTGACCTTCATACCGCTCGCTAGCCAAGCGGCTGAGGTCCTGTTTTGCTAGTGCTATCTCTAGGGAGTCCCCACCCCCACCACCCGGGGCAGCTTATCCTCTAAACACTTCTTTGCCTTAGCCTTATCTAACGTGAGGCGTTGGCTGTACTGAACAGAGAAGCGTCTGATTTTGGCCTTAAGACTAACCCACCATTGACCACCTGTGACCGCCCGCACTAAAGCCCGCTGAATTAACTCTTTAACCTTCAACCGGTAGTCCTCCAGCTCCAAAATGGTGCTGTTGAACTTCCAGTATCCGGCTAGTTTAGGCCTAGCACTAAGTTCAAACGGGCCATAACCATTTTATGGTCTGAGTGTCCTAGCAAATGGAACGTGGGGCAAGATAGAAAGTCTACGTCGCCTCTTCTAACTAACATCCGATCCAAGTAAGTACTCGGATGGGAAGGCACTACAGAATGCCACATCCACATCTCCCGCCCCGGGAAATCCAGACGAAATCTGTCGACAAGGTCGCACAAAGCCATCAGGTCAGACAGACTGTTGTCATACCACACCGACCCGCTAGTCCCACCGGCCTTATCTATATTGGGATCAAGGATTGCATTCCAATCACCCATTAAATCTAACCGATCCGGATCCACTAAGAAGCCCTCCAAACATCGAAAAAAGGATACCCTCTCTACAGCAGAATTGGGAGCATAAACAGCGACAATCCAAAAAACAGTGCAATAAACGGCAACATCAACAACGACTAGCCGCCCGTCCTCGCCTGCGTAAACAACATTCACTGATGCTGACAGGGTGCGACTCACTAGCAAGGACATTCGTTTACCAGCACCTGGCAATCCTAGTCACAAATAAAGTGGGTCTCCTGGATAGCGGCAATATTTACCTTAAGTGCCACCAAGTCTCTCACAATGCAAGAGGCCTTGCTTTGACACCTGATGCAAGACATGTTCACTTATCTTAAGCAGTGTCACAGACGGGTCTGAAATCCTCGGCCAGGAGGACGTGGAAGGCCTGGCCAAGGCTGCCGGTAAGTAAGTCCGTAGAAGGCTATCCATCCTTAGCCACGCCTCCCATGTCTAGGGGAAAGGTTAGTATTAACGCCCTGTAAAAGGAAGGATGACGATAGATGGGGATTCTGCCTTTGCACTGAAAGTTCATTTTTCTGAGCGAGGAGTGCTCCATGTAAACCAGCTCCATGTAAACCACTCGCTGCCTCTAGCATATTCCAGAAGGCTTGAGTTCTGGAGTCTTTGTTTTTCCAAACAAAGGTTGTCAGCATCGACGCGTTCTTGAAGTTGCTGGGGTTGGTAATGTTTTTTGCCCCGATGTACACAAAGTTCCGGAGTTTCTTGTATTGTGCTTTCTGCCTTCCTTTCAACTCCGGAACTAGTAACAGAGAGGCCGCTTCACATATCCTGTCTCCTGGCAGGAAAGGAAACATCTTAATCCATTCTGT
This sequence comes from Euprymna scolopes, assembly GCF_053919585.1. NCBI lineage: Eukaryota > Metazoa > Mollusca > Cephalopoda > Sepiida > Sepiolidae > Euprymna > Euprymna scolopes. The sequence continues at coordinate 119,937,262 of NC_136500.1, read as the reverse complement.
ACGGACTTTCGTAGCGGTGGCCTGGTCTTCTTTAGTGGTAGGAGGAGGAGGGGAAAGAATAGGGTTAGGAGTGGTGACCGGACTTGGAGGAGTGTCCTGAGTAGGAGGGTTTGGGAGATTTTCTAGTCTCCTTTACAGTGTCTCCAGAGGGGTGCCAGGATGACTTCTTGGGGGATTTTGAGGGGAGGGGGTTTTTGGCTCTGGCTGAATGGGGGTTGGGGCTAAGGGGGTTTCACTGATTGTTATGTCTGGGGAAGTAGCTTTGGTTCTCCGGCTTTTCTTCCTCCTCGTCTTTCTCTCCTCCTTTGTGATCCCTGTAACATTGTTGCTGGTCATTTTGGGTTGGCCTGCCTCTTCTTCGGATGCTCCCTCCTTCTCCTCAGAGGAAGAGGATGCCTCCACTTCCATGGCCGAAACACTAGTGGTTTTTTCTGGATGGTCTTTGATCACCACTTGCTTGCGTAGGTTTTTGGAGGGTTTACCCTTCCTGGTGACCATCGACCACCCAGCCTCTTCTGCTGGGGTAGCCTGAACCGCTGATGGCACTCTGGTTGGGACTGCCTCAGTCATCACCTTGGCTGGTGTTTTTTCTGGGGTTTTGGCCGGGGCTCTTTTTGGGCAGTCCTTGGCCATGTGTCCTTGTTTCTTACAATGCCAGCACTGTGGCTTTCTTCCCTCCACAATCACCGACATTGTCCACTTGTCGAACTTGAGCATCGCCAGAATTTTGTCAAATTCGGCTCTGTTCAGGACCATCCGTACTTTGTAATCTCCGGTCAATATGTTGCGTTGGCTTTTGACTGGGGTTACCGCCTCCACGTCACCATACTGGCTGAGTATGGCTCCCAGTTGTTTGGCCCCTACGTGACATGTCACGTTCAGCACGGTGGCGTTGGCTCTTCTCTTGTTCAGGTACTCCGGCTGGATACGGATGTTTTTCCAGTAACGGTCTGTACTGGACAGTCTTGCAGCTTCTTCTTGGCTGGGGAGCAGCATGTCCCACATTGCATAACTCCTTCTGCAGACGTATTTAGCTGGAATGTTTTGGTCCAGAAGGAGTTCAATCATTGTCTAGTTGCTGACTCCCGTGAGGCTCCTGGTTCTGAGGTCTGAAGTGACCAGTGAGAGAACCCGTTTTTCCAATTCCTCGAACTGTTTGGGGCGAGGAAGAATGATGTTTCCATTCATATACTCTTTATAAGTCGAGGAAAAGAGTTCTCTGTAGCCTTCGGGTGTCAGCTGCTCTTCTTGGGATGGAGGACCCCATGCCGTGTTTACGGCGTGCTTTGGTTTAGCTGGCTCCATGCGCGGGGTTGCTGGCACTGCTCCTTTAAATGTTGAATTGGCCGGGTTTGGGGTCCGCTTGGCTCATCTCAATGTTGAGGGACAGCGCTGGCCATTCTACTGATGAATTTGTATCCTGGCTGTGGCCGACCCCCTGGGTTACCTTGTTCTTCCTCTTAGGAGGCTGCTGAGCACCGTTTTTCTTGGAGCTTGGTGGTAACTCCTCTCCTGGGGATGCGCCTCTGGCAGATGCTGTAGAAGGTGTGGCGGCTGGGGGTGGTGCTGTTTCTGCCCATTTGGTTATGTTGGCACAGGCAGGTGCGTTGCTGCTCCCTTCTTCCGCTATCTTCTTTTGGTCATTGCCCTCTTGAGGAGTGTTGGAGGCAAGATCGTTAGCTCATTCTTGAAGTAATGGAGGTGATCATGACGAAGAACAGCTGCTCGGATTTGCCGCTCTCATCTTCCCTTTCCACCGATGGGGAGTCGCACTTTAGGGGAGCGGGAGAGACTTGCCCCGGCATTCCTTTGATGGATTCCGAGCCTTTGGGTGTCACTGGCCCAGAATCCATTGACTTTCCTCCCTCTGGTGTCCTGGCTGCGCCTTTTCCAGAGATGTTGCCCTTGTTGGGAGCCGTTGCTTTTGTAGTGTTTCCTGGGGTCGCCGCGGTCTGCAGCCCTAGCCCATCGATCTCGTACAAGGTCACTGCGGACTGCTGCCCTACCTTGTCTTCCACCTTCATCTTCTGGGAAGAAAGCCTAGCTCCCTTCGTGGGAGAGTCCTCGGAGGGGTGCAATGTTCTGCATTTGGACCGGTATGGTCCGACTTCCTCGCATCGTGGTAGTGGTGGTTCTATTGGCCACTGACGCGGACCAAAGTGTAGGAGGAGTGGGCTCAGAAGAGATTAGTGTTTTTAACCTCCCCTCACGGGGATGTCGGGTTAGCAGCTCGAATGCCCCTACGAGGGGGAGAGCAGAGAAGAAAGATGCAGTGGGTGCTAGCGGGTCAGAGTGCCGCGTCGCAATTAAGAGAGAGAGGGGATAGACATCTCTGCCCACAGAGGGGAGCAGAAACGAAGCATCCGCCCTACCCCACATCACCCTACCCACTAACTACCCAACAGAAGCGAGAAAAAGAACCCTGTCTGCTCGATCCAACAGGAGAGCAGCGAAAATAGACAAAGTTTGGGACTGTCAGGTCAGAGTGCTGCTCAGGCAATTAAGTGTGGAGAAAGTAGACCATCCCAGTCTCGAGAAGTGAGACCGAAACAAAGAAAAAACATGCAAAACGAAAAAAAAAAACAAAAGGAAGGTCTCAACTATCAGCTAGTGGTGTTGGTCCTGAGATTTCAGTCTCCCAAAAAAGGGGATTGGTTTTCAGGTCCAAGCTCCCACAAATGTGGAGTCGGTTCTTTAGGTCCTGACTCCCCAAAAGAGGGGGTCGGTCCTTGCTAACAAAAGTTAGTATGCAAAAACACCTTAACCTAGTCTGAGAGCCCGGTGGTGGATCCCTTAAGAACAGAAGTTTCGTAACTGAGAGAACAGATACTACACTTTGATCTTATTTATATATTTTATTGTCGGTAAAAAATGAAATTACAATTATGACAATTGAAAAACAAAAATCACAAACAACAAAATTAGGTACATGGCCCTATAAGAAATTGGGGAGGGGAAGGGTTCAGGGTCTTTGTAACTAAAGTGATTAAAAAGTAATAAATGTAGACTTTGGAATCTTACTCTTGACTGGCAACATTTACCAAAATATCTCATTCACTCTATTGATCTTAATCTAACTAATAAATCCCAGCGTTCAGAGTAAGGAATCAAAACATATATACAATTTATAAAAATTTGTCTGTATGTTTGTGTATGCATTTTTTTCTTTTTTTTATAAAAAACAAATTATATGTGTGTATGTGCATTTGTATTATGATAAAAAAGTTCAAATTCATTTGAAAAAATAACAAAGTTTAAATTTAGTGTGTACAATTCGTGGAGTGAGGAAAAATACAAGAGAAAAAAGTGCTTTTCAAAAATAAAATACAAAAAACCTACTGGGTTGTTAGTATTGACCCGCTCTGTGCTACTCTAAGTGACTAGACCCTCCCCACTGTTTTCCTGGGAACATAAAAAAAGCAGGGAGACCCCTATTAGGGGTTGGGGAGAAGCCTTAGTGTAAGTGGGTGAAAATAAAGCAATGGGTGGAGGGGGTTTGGAAGGTGACCTCTAAGTAGGGGAGTAACCGGGGGTGTTCAAAAAACAAACAAGTGGTGTAATAGGGGGCGGGCCAACTCAGAGATTCTCTAGTACCAGAAAATAAAAACAGGAGCAGGATCTCATTTGTACCACCAGTCAAGAAATGACTTAGCTAAAACCTAAGCGGGATGGGTTCCGAAGGACCCAGCACCGCCCATGCCATACCTAAGGAAGGAACACGTATTCAAACTTGGCTCCTCGACGGATGCACAAACTAGTGCTGTGCACCCACCTCTTGTTAAACTCCACTCTAGGCAACCTCCTTCAATCGCATCTGATCTTTACTTTAAGCAAGTGTTTAAAGTAAACGATCAGATCCCGATCAGGAACAGATGTCTCTTCGCGGATCAGCTTAAGGCATGTGATCCAGATCACTATCCACGCTACTGCTAGGATCGCCAGGAAAACCATTCTTTCCTCCCTGGGGAATGGCGGCTCCATGTTGTATACGAAATATCCTATGTCAAGATCGAGCGGCCACTCGCTATTGATGCGAGCCGTTACCTCTCCGACATACTCCAATAGCCTGGATCCGTCTGTAAATGAAAAACGCATGCTCCACTAATTCGAGCTTGTGTTCGTCGCAGCGCAGACACCAGCCCCTCGTTTGTTCTTTGTACATGCTGAATTTGTTGAAGAGGGGCAGTGCTTTTCAGGCCAGTTGTCAAGTCAGGGAGAATTCCGTGTGTGTCAGAAAATCCCGACCCGGCGCCCAACTCCACTGAGAGCGGATGACCTACATCGACCAACCTAATCGCATACAAAGAGGATCCTTCGCAGTACCCACCACTAGTTCCCGATAAAGCTTCTTCCTAGGCTGATCAAGGACACTAGTCCCCGGCAAAGCTCTAAGAGCGGTCCGGCATTCGGCAAAGAACTTGGACTCCTCCCTCGGTCTACGAAGACCTTCTACTGAGTGGTCGGGTTTGAGATTGGGAAACGAGTTCTCAACCGCAGGGATCCAAGGAGCGTCCTCCTCTAGCGAACAACCCAGGAAAGCAAATCTCTCTGCGTTTCTGTGACACAGGAGACTGGGCTGATCCAGGCCTCCCTCACTCGGACTCTGGACACAGACCTCTCTGCAGACATAGTGCTTACCCTGGTCCCACAGGTGAGTCGAGGCGCTTTTGTAAGCGGGTTAGCTGTTCTGCAGGGAGAGGAAGTACAGACAATTGGTAAAGGATGAGCGGAAAGACGTATGTAGCACACGCCTTCGCCCGACCCTTCAAGGACAATTTCCTTCCAATCCAAGTCTTCACCGACGATTTGACCTTGCAATATACTTCCGACCAATTTTTCTCCAGCTGAAGTCCTGGCCAAAACCAGACACCGAGAATGTGAACCTGCCCATCGGTCCAGCTGAAGATGCCTGGAAGCGAGTTTACCTGGTCCAGCCCCCCCAACCGCAGGCCGACAGACTGCTGCGGTTGTGACTTCTTCGTATCGAGCGAGCACCTCGACCACCGCTTGAACGTCTGTGGAGCAAGACACGAACACGGTGACGTCATCAGCGAACGCAAAAACCCTGGCTCATGTGCCTCCAGGTAAAGCAATTCCGCATAGGACTGGTGTAGCCGCCTCATCCTTTAACTTGCAAAGGAGGGGTTCCAACGCCAGGACATACAAAAGAGGCGACAGCGGACAACCCTGACGCACTGACCAGGAGACGGCGAATGACTCCGACAGCTTACCGTTGATCTGCACCGCTACCGTCGGTCTATCATACAGCACAAAGATCCACTTGCGGAAGTCCGGATTAAATCCGGCAGCCTCCAGCACAGATCCCAGGAACTGATGGTTGACCCTATTGAACACCTTGGACTGATCCAAACTGATCAGCACAGCTTCGGTTTCGTCTTCTATTCCCTCTATGATCGAGCAAATCAAATGAAGATTGTCCTGAATTGATCTCCCCTTCACAGCATAGCTCTGTTCTGGTTCGATCAAGTCAGTGATGACAACCTGCAAACGATTCGCTAGAATCTTTGCCAAAATCTTTAACTCTGTGTTTAGCAGAGTCAAGGGCCTAAAGTCATCAAAATTTTCCACCCCACCATGCAGTGAGCTTTCCTCAGCAATGTGATCACTCCTTTGGTCACCTGTCCAGGGATGGAACCCTGAGCAAACCAATGGTTGAACATATCCTTCAGAATAGGGACCAACATGGGCGACATCCTCAAGTAGTACTCATAGGGTAAACTATCAAGTCCCGGGGACTTGTATAGCCGACCTGCTTCAGCGCAGTAATGACCTCATGTTCCATTAGAAGACCATCACAGCTAGCCACGCGAGCCGCCATGAGGTGGAGCTAGTCGGCCAAATAGCTGCCAAACTCTTCGATCCTGAGTCCAGGTAGTTGGATGAAGTGCTCTGATAGATGTTCCTGAAACCCCTAGCAGATCTCCCGAGTCGACACGAGGGCGTGTCCTTCCAGGTTATGTACTTTCTGAATGTACCCGTCTGAACCACGCCTTAAAGCCTTATGCTCAACTGCGTCAATGTTCACAGCTTCGTTAGAGACTTTCATTAACCTACCCTAACTACTTGACCTTCATACCGCTCACTAGCCAAGCGACTGAGGTCCTGTTTAGTTAGTCCCCCCACTCCAGGTCAGCTTATCTTCTTTGCCTTAGCCTTATTTAAAGCGAGGCGTTTCTGTACTGAACCGAGAAGCGTCTGATTTTAGCCTTAAGACTAACCCACCAATTACTCCCTGTAACCGCCCTCACTAAAGCCCAATGAATTAATTTGGTAACCTTCAACCGGTAGTCCTCCAGCTCCAACAAGGTGCTGTTGAACTTCCAGTATCCAGCTAGTTTAGGCCTAACACTTAAGTTTAAACAAGCCTTAACGAGTTTATGGTTGGAGTGTCCTAACAAGTGGAATGTGGGGCACGATAGAAAGTCTAAGTCGCCTCTTCTAACTAACATCCGATCCAAGTAGGTACTCAGATGGGAAGGCACTACAGAATGCCACATCCACATCTCCCGCCACAGATGATCCATACGAAATCTGTCGACGAGATCGCACGAGGCCATCAGGTCAGACAGACTGCTGTCACACCGCACCAATCCACTAGCCCCCCCCTCCAACCTTATCTATATTGGGATCAAGGATTGCGTTCCAATAACCCATTAAATCTAACCGTTCCGGATCTACCAAGAAGCCCTCCACCCGTCGAAAAAAGGATACCCTCTCTACAGCAGAATTGGGAGCATAAACAGCGTCAATCCTAAAAACACTGCAATTAAAGGCAACATCAACAACGACCAGCCGCCCGTCCTCGCCTGCGTAAACAACATTCACCGATGCTGACAGGGTGCGACTCACTAGCAAGGAGATTCCACGACTATAAGTATTGCCATATGCTGAGTAAACATCGTAATCGTTTACCAGCACCTGGCAATCCTCATCACAAAGAAAGTGGATCTCTTGGATAGCAGCAATATTTACGTTAAGGGACACCAGGTCTTTCACAACACGCGAGGCCTTGCTTCGACACCTGATGCCCCTCATATTAAAAGTGGCCAAGTTCAAAGACATGTTCACTTACCTTAAGCAGTGTCACAGACGGGTCTGAAATCCTCGGCCATGAGGACGTGGAAGGCCTGGCCAAGGCTGCCGTTAAGTAAATCCGTAGAAGGCTGTCCATCCTTAGCCACGCCTCCGACATCCAGGGGAAAAATTAGTTTTAACACCCTGTAAAAGGAAGGATGACAATAGATGGGGATTCTGCCTTCGAACTGAAAGTTCATTTTTCTGAGCGAGGGGTGCTCCATGTCCACCAGCTGCTAGCCCTTTATGGCATCCTTCGCTGCCTCTAGCATACTCCAGAGGGCTTGAGTTCTGGAGTCTTTGTTCTCCCGAACAAAGGTTGTCAGCATTGGCGCGTCTTTAGAGTTACTGGGGTTGGTAATGTTTTCCGCCCCAATGAACACGAAGTTCCGAAGTTTCTCATATTGTGCTTTCTGCCTCCCTTTCAACTCCGGAATTGATAGCAGAGAGCCCATTTCGCATATGCTGTCTCCTGGCAGGAAGGGAGACTTCTTAGTCCGTTCTGTACGGATTTTCATAGCAGTGACCTGGTCTTCTTTGGTAGTACGAGGGGTAGGAGGGGGAAGAAAAGGGGTGGGAGTAGTGACCGGACTTGGAGGAGTGTCCTGAGTAGGGGGGTTTGGGGGATTTTCAGTCCCTTTAACAATGTCTCCAGAGGGGTGCCAGGATGACTTCTTGGGGGATTTTGGAGGGGAGGGGGTTTTTGACTCTGGCTGAATGGGGGTTGGGGGTAAGGGGGTTTCCCTGGTGGTAATGTCCGGGTAAGTAGCTTTGGTTCTCCGGCTTTTCTTCCTCCTCGTCTTTCTCACCTCCTTTGTGGTTCCTGTGACATTGTTGCTGGTCGTTTCGGGTTGGCCGGCCTCTTCTTCGGATGCTCCCTCCTCCTCCTCGGACTCTTGTAGCTTCCTCTTGCCAGAGGAAGAGGGTGCCTCCACTTCCATGGCCGAAACACTAGTGGCTTTTTCGGGATGGTCTTTGATCACCGCTTGCTTGGGTAAGTTTTTGGAGGGTTTATCCTTCCTGGTGCCCGTCGACCATCCAGCCTCTGCTGCTGGGGGAGTCAGAACCGCTGATGGCAATCTGGTTGGGACTGCCTCAGTCGTTGCCTTGGCTGGTGTTTTTTCCGGGGCTTTGGCCGGGGCTCTTTTTGGGCAGTCCTTGGCCATGTGGACTTGTTTCTAACAATGCCAGCACTGTGGCTTTCTTCCCTCCACAATCACCGACATTGTCCACTTATCGAATTTGAGCATCGCCGGAATTTTGTCGAATTCTGCTCTGCTCAAGACCATCCGTATTTTGTAGTCCCCGCTCAACATGTTGCGTTGGCCCTTGACCAGGGTTACCGAAGCCACGTCACCGTACTGGCTGAATATAGCTCCCAGTTGTTTGGCCCCTAAGTGACATGTAACGTTCAGTGACATTGGTTCTTCGTTTGTTCAGGTACTCCAGCTGGATGCGGATGTTTTTCCTTTTCTGGTCCATCCTGGACATTCTTGCCGCTTCTTCTTGGCTAGGGAGCAGCACGTCCCACAGCGCATAACTTCTTCTGCAGACGTATTTTGCCGGAATGTTTTGGTCCAGAAGGAGTTCAATCATTGTCTCGTTGCTGACTCCCATGAGGCTTCTGGTTCTGAGGTCTGAAGTGACCAGGGAGAGAACCCGCTTTTCCAATTCCTCGACTTGTCCAGGGCGGGAAAGGATGATGTTTCCTTTTGTATACTCCTTATAAGTAGAGGAAAAGAGTTCTCTGTAGCCCTCGGGTGTCAGCTGTTCTTCTTGGGATTGCGGACCCCATGCCGTGTTCTCGCCGTGCTTGGTTTTAGCTGGGTCCGTGCGTGGGGTTGCTGGCACTACTCCTTTACTGTTGGATTGGCCGGGTTTGGGGTCCACTTGGCTCATCTCAATGTTGGGGGACAGCGCTGGCCAGTCTACTGATGAGTTTGTATCCTGGCTGTGGCCGACTCTCTGGGTTACTCCTTTCTTCCTCTGGGGAGGCTGCTGAGCATCTTTTTCCTTGGGGATTGGTGATAATTTCCCTCCTGGGGATGCGCCTCCGGCAGGTGCTGTAGAAGGTCTGTTGGCTGGGGGTGGTGTTGTTCCTGCCCATTTGGTTAGGTCAGCGCAGACAGGTGCGTTGCTGCTCCCTTCTTCCGCTACCTTCTGGTCATTGCCCTCTTGGGGAGTGTTGGAGGCCAGATCTGTATCTCCATTCTTGAAGAGTGACTAAATGGAGGTGATTGTGTCGAAGAACAGCTCCTCGGATTTGCCGCTCTCATCTTCCTTTTCCACTGATGGGGAGCCGCCTTTTAGGGGAGCGGGAGAGACTTGCCCCGGCATTCCTTTGATGGATTCCGAGCCTTTGGGTGTCACTGGCCCAGAATCCATTGACTTTCCTCCCTCTGGTGTCCTGGCTGTGCCTTTTCCAGAGATGTCGGCCTCGTGAGGAGCCGTTGCTTCTGTAGTGTACAAGGTCGCCGCGGGCTGCAGCCCTACCTTGCCTTCCGCCTTCATCTTCTGGGAAGAAAGCCTAGCTCCCTTCGTGGGAGAGTCCTCAAGGGGTGCAATGTTCCACATTTGGACTGGTATGGTCTGCCTGCATGGCATCGTGGTGGTACTACTGGCCGCTGACGCGGACCAAAGTGTAGTGGGGCGAAAAGAAAACCCAGGGGAGTGGAGGGTGTGGAGGGGGAGGAGCGGGCTCAGAAGAGATTAGTGTTTTTGACCTCTCCTCACGGGGATGTCAGGTCAGCAGCTCAAATGCCCCCACGAGGGGGGAGAGCAGAGAAGAAAGACACAGTGGGTGCTAGCAGGTCAGAGTGCCACGTCGCAATTAAGAGAGAGAGGGGTAGACATCTCTGCCCACAGAGGGGAGCAGAAAAGAAGCACCTACGTCACCCTACCCACTAACTACCCAACGGAAGCGAGAAAGAGAACCCTGTCTGCTCAATCCAATGGGAGAGCAGCGAAAATAGACAAAGTTTTGGCCTGGCAGGTCAGAGTGCTGCTCAGGCAATTAAGTGTGGAGAGTGTAGACCATCCCCTGTCTCTAGAGGGAAGAGACCGGAATGAAGAAAAAACATGCAAAACGGAAAACCCAAAAGGAAGGTCTCAACTACCAGCTAGTGGTGTTGATCCTGAGATTCCAGTCTCCCAAAAAAGGGGATCGGTTTTCGGGTCCAAGCTCCCACAAATGTGGAGTCTGTCCTTTAGGTCCTGACTCCCTAGAGCAGAGGGTCAGTCCTTGCTAACAAAAGTTAGTATAAAAAAACACCTTGACCTAGCCCGAGAGCCCGGTGGTGGATCCCTTCTAAGAGCGAAAGTTTTGTAGCTGAGAGAACAGATACTACACTTTGATTTTATATATTTTATTTCCGGCAAAAGTACACTAAATCTTGATAAAAATAAATTTTCACAAAATATATGTAGCATTTACAGTAAACAAACTTAGGCACAAGGCCCTATAAGAAATTGGGCAGGGGGAGGGTACAGGGTCTTTGTGACTATCTAACAAAAGTAAATCATGAAAACTTAGGAGTCTTACTCTTGACTGGCAACATTTACCAAAATACCTCATTCACTCTATGGATCTTAATCTAACTAATAAATCCCAGTGTTGTAAAAACTTATCTGTGTTGTGTGTGCATTTTTTTTTTTTTTTGGTGTGCGTGTGTGTGCATGTGTAAAATAGTTCAATTCATTAGCAAAACAAATCAATGGTTGTTCGAGGAATAGGGAAGCTAAGCAGAAAGTTCATAAAAAATAAAATGCCTACTGGGTGTTAGTAACGACCTCCCCCCCCCCTGAGTTAGTCTAATCAATTAGACCACCCACTGTTTTCCAGGGAACCGAAAACAAACAGGGAAGTCCCTATATGGGATTGAGGAGAATTTTGATCAGGAGTAGGGGGCAAAATAAAGCAGCGGACAGGGGCGGGAGGGGGGCAGGTGACCTCCGATTAGGGGATGACCGGGGATATATCAAAATAAATGTGTGGTGCAGGGGGGTGGGCAGACTCGGATGTTCTCTAGCACCAAGAAAAATAAAAATAAAAAAAACAGGAGCGGGATCTCATTTGTACAACCAGTCAAGAGTCACTTTACTTTTCATTTTATACTAACCGAGGCGGGATGGATTCCGAAGGACCCAGCACCGCCCGTGCCATGCCCAAGGAGGGAACACATATTGAAACTTGGCTCCTCGACGGATGCACAAACTAGTGCTGTGCACCCACCTCTTGTCAAAATCCACTCTAGGCAACCTCCTCCAATCGCATCTGATCTTTACTTTAAGCAAATGTTTAAAGTAAACGATCAGATCCCGATGCGGAACAAATGTCCCTTCGCGGATCAACTTGAGGAGCGTGATCCGAATCACCATGCGCGCTACTGCCAGGATCGCCAGGAAAACCATTCTTTCCTCCCTGAGGAACGGCAGGTCCATGTTGTACACAAAATAACCTTCGTCGAGATCTAGCGGACACTCGGCATGGATGCGAGCCATCACCTCTCTGACGTACTCCAATAAGGGCTGGATCCGGCTGCAACTAAATAAAGCGTGCCCGATCGTTTCGGGCTCGCATTCATCACAGCACGGACAGAAGCCCCTCGTATGTTCTTTATACCGGCAGAGTTCATCAAAAAGGGGCAGGGCGTTTCGGACCAGTCGCCAAGTAAGGGAAAATCTCCCGTCCCGGCGCCCAACTCCACTGATCATCCCATCTGCCTACAAAGTGGATCCTTCGCGGTCCCCTCCACTAGCTCCCGATAAAGTTTCTTTCTTGGCTGATCGAGGACACTGATCCCCAGCAAGGCTCTAAGAGCGGTCCGGCATTCAGAGAAGAACTTGGACTCCCCCTTCGGTCTACGACAACCTTCTACCAGGGGATTGGGTTTGAGATTGGGAAACGAGTTCTCAACCACAGGGACCCAAGGAGCGTCTGCTTCAAGCGAACGACCCAGGAAAGCCAATCTCTCGGCATTTCTCCCTCGCTCGGACTCTGGACACAGACCTCTCTGCAGACATAATGCTTACCCTCGTTTCACAATAGTGAATCGAGGCGCCCTTGTAAGCGGGTTAGTCGTTTTGCAGGGAGAGGAAGTACAGACAATCGGTAAAGGATGAGCGGAAAGACGTATGTAACACACGCCTCCGCCCGACCCTTCAAGGACAATTTCCTTCCAATCCAAGTCTTCACCGACGATTTGACCTTGGACTGTACTTCCGACCAATTCTTTTCCAGCTGAAGTCCTGGTCACAACCAGACACCGAGAATACGAACCAATTCATCGGTCCAGCTGAAGATACCTGGAAGCGAGTTTACCCCGGTCCAGGCCCCCAACCGCAGGCCGACAGACTTGCTGAAAGATGGCCCCTGTGACTTCTTCGTATCGAGCGAGCGCCTCGATCACTGCTTGAACTTCCGTGTGGCTAGTCACGAACACGGTGACATCATCAGCGAACGCAGAAACCCTGGCTCGTGTGCCTCCAGGGAGAGCTATTCCACGCAGGACTGGTGTAGCCGCCTAGTCCCTTAACTTACAAATGAGGGGTTCCAACACCAGGACGTACAACAAAGGCGACTGTGGACAATCCTGACGCACCGACCGAGAGACAGCGAATGACTCCGACAGCTTACCGTTGATCTGCACCGCTACCATCGGCTTATCATACAGGACAAAGATCCACTTGCGGAAGTCTGGATTAAATCCGGCGGCCTCTAGCACAGATCCCAGGAACCGATGGTTTATCCTATCGAGAGCGTATCAAATGCAAATTGTCTTGAATCGATCTTCCATTCACAGCATAAGTCTGGTCCGGTTCGATCAAGTCAGTGATGACAACCTGCAAGCGATTCGCAAGAATCTTTGCCAAAATCTTTAACTCTGTGTTTAGCAGAGTGAAGGGCCTAAAGTCGTAAAAATTTTCCACCCCACCATTCCGTTGACCTTTCCTCAGCAATGTGATCACTTCCTTTGTTCACCTATCCAGGGATGGAACCCTGCGCAAACCAATGGTTGAACATATGCTTCAGAATAGGGACCAACATGGGCGACAGCCTCAAGTAGAACTCGTAGGGTAAACCATCGAGTCCCGGGAATTTGTTGCAGCCGACCTGCTTCAACACAATAATGACCTTATGTTCAGTAACCAGACCATCACAGCTAGGCGCCCGAGCCGCCGTGAGGTGGGGCGAGTCAACCAAATAGCTGCCAAACTCATCGACCCTGAGTCTGGGTAGTTGGGTGAAGCGCTCCGATAGATGCTCCCGAAACCCTTTGCAGATCTCCCGAGTCAAAACTAGGGCGTGTCCTTCCAGGTTATGTACTTTACGAATGTACCCGTCAGAACCGCGCCTTCAAGCAGCCTTACGCTCAACAGCGTCAACATTCTCAGCCTCGTTGGAAACTTTCATTAATCTAGCCCTAACTACTTAGTGGTTGAGGTCTTGTTTAGCTAGTGCTTACTCTAGTGCTTACTCTAGGCGCCCCCCCCCTCCACCGCCCGGGTCAGCTTATCCTCTAAGCGCTTCTTTGCCTTAATCTTATCTAACGCGAGGTGTTGGCTGTATTGGACAGAGAAGCGTCTAATTTTGGCCTTAAGACTAACCCATCACTTACTCCCTGTAACCGCCCCCACTAAAGCCCACTGAATTAGATCAGTGACCTTGAACCGGTAGTCCTCCAGCTCCAACAAGGTGCTGTTGAACTTTGAGTATCCGGCCAGTTTAGGCCTAGCACTTAAGTTCAAATGGGCCATAACAAGTTTATTGTCTGAGTGTCCTAACAAGTGGAACGTGGGGCAAGATAGGAAGTCTACATCGCCTCTTCTAATTAACATCCGACCCAAGTAAGTACTCGGATGGGAAGGCACTACAGAATGCCACGTCCACATCTCACTTACCTTAAGCAGTGTCACAAACGAGTCTAAAGTCCTCAGGGGTGAGGACACAACTGTTTTCCGGGGAACCAAAAACAAGCAGGGCGATCCCTAATGGGGATTGGGGAAGAAACCTTAATGGAAGTGGGAGAAAATAAAACAACGGGTGGAGGGGGTTGGTAGGTGACTTCTGAGTAGGGGGATGTCCGGGGATGTCAAAAAGCAAAGATGTGGCGCAAAGGGGATGGGCAGACTCAGAGGTTCTCTAATACCAAAAAATAAAATCAGGAACAGGATCTCATTTGTACCACCAGTCAAGAGTCTTCTTAAAATGACTTAGCTAGAATCTAAGCAGGATGGGATCCGAAGGACCCAGCACCACCCGTGCCATGCTTAAGGGGGGAAGACATTAAAACTTGGCTCCTCAACGGATGCACAAGCTAGTGCTGTGCGCCCACCTCTTGTTGAATTCCACTCTAGGCAACCTCCTCCAATCGCATCTGATCTTTACCTTAAGCAAATGTTTAAAGTAAATGATCAGATCCCGATCCGGAACAGATGTCCCTTCGCGGACCAACTTGAGGCGTGTGATACAGATCACCATACGCGCTACTGCTAGGATCGCCAGGAAAACCATTCTTTTCTGCCTGTGGAATGGCGGCTCCATGTTGTAAACGAAATATCCTATGTCGAGATCGAGCAGCCACTCGCCATCGATGCAAGCCGTTACCTCTCCGACATACTCCAATAGGGCCTGGATCCGGCTACACCTGAAAAACGCATGCTTGACCGATTCGAGTTTGTGTTCATCGCAGCGTGGACACCAGGCCCTCGTTTGTTCTTTGTACTTGCTGAATTCGTCGAAGAGGGGCAGTGCTTTTCGGACCAATCACCAGGTCAGGGAGAATTCCGAGTTTGTCAGAAAATCCTGACCCGGCGGCCAACTTCATTCAGAGCGGATAACCTCCATCGACCAACCTAAGCAGGTTAGGCATTGTGCAGGGAGAGGAAATACAGACAATCGGTAAAGGATGAGCGGAAAGAGGTATGTAGCACATGCCTCCGCCCGACCCTTCAAGGACAATTTCCTTCCAATCCAAGTCTTCACCGACGATTTGACCTTGCCATATACTTCCGACCAATTTTTCTCCAGCTGAAGTCCCGGTCCAAACCAGACACAGAGAATGCGGATCGGTCCAGCTGAAGATACCTGGAAGCGAGTTTACCCCATTCCAGGCCCCCAACCGCAGGCCGACAGACTTGCTGCGGTTGAAGATGGCCTCTGTGACTTCTTTGTATCGAGCGAGCGCCTCGACCACCGCTTGAACGTCCGTGGGGCAAGACACGAACATGGTGACGTCATCGGTGAACGCAGTAACCCTGGTTCGTGTGCCTCCAGGTAAAGCAATTCCGTGCTGAACTGGTGTAGCCACCTCGTCCCTTAACTTGCAAAGGAGGGGTTCCAACGCCAGGACATACAAAAGAGGCGACAGCGGACAACCCTGACGTACTGACCGGGAGACGGCGAATGACTCCGACAGCTTACCGTTGATATGCACCGCTATCGTCGGTCTATCATACAGGACAAAGATCCACTTGCGGAAGTCTGGATTAAATCCGGCGGCCTCTAGCACAGATCCCAGGAACCGATGGTCAACCCTATCGAATGCTTTGGACTGATCCAAACTGATCAGCGCGGCTTCGGTGGCGTCTTCTATTCTCTCTATAATCGATCGAATCAGATGAAGATTGTCTTTAATTGATCTCCCCTTCACAGCATAGCTCTGGTCTGGTTCGATCAAGTCAGTGATGACAACCTGCAAGCGATTCGCAAGAATCTTTGCTAAAATCTTTAACTCTGTGTTTAGCAGAGTCTAGGGCCTAAAGTCGTAAAAATTTTCCACCCCACCATGCCATTGACCTTTCCTCAGTAATGTGATCATTCCCTTGGTCACTTGTCCAGGGATGGAACCCTGGGCAAACCAATGGTTGAACATATGCTTCAGAATAGGGACCAACATGGGTGACAGCCTCAAGAAAAACTCGTAGGGTAAAACATCAAGCCCCGGGGACTTGTTGTAGCCGACCTGTTTCAATGCAGTAATGACCTCATGTTCCATAACAAGACTATCACAGCTAGCTGCCCGAGCCGCCATGAGGCGGGGCGAAATAAACCAAATAGCTGCCAAACTCATCGACCCTGAGTCCAGGTAGTTGGGTGAAGCGCTCCAATAGATGCTCCCGAAACCCCTCGCATATCTCCCGAGTCGATACTAGGACACGTCCTTCTAGGTTATGTACTTTCCGAATGTACCCGTCCGAACCGCACCTTAGAGAAGCCTTACGCTCAACAGCGTCAACATTAACAGCTTCGTTAGAGACTTTCATTAACCTAGCTCTAACTACTGGACCTTCATACCACTCGCTAACCAAGTGGTTGAGGTCTTGTTTGGCTAATGCTATCTCTAGGGAGTCCCCCCCTCCACCGCCCGGATCAGCTTATCCTCTAAACGCTTCTTTGCCTTAGTCTAATCTAGCGCGAGGCGTTGGCTGTACTAAACAGAGAAGTGTCTAATTTTGGTCTTAAGACTAACCCACCACTTACTCCCTGTAACCGCCCCCACTAAAGCCCGCTGAATTAACTCGGGAACCTTCAACCAATAGTCCTCCAGCACCTAACAAGTGGAACGTGGGGCAAGATAGAAAGTCTACGTCACCTCTTCTAACTAACATCTGATCCAAGTAAGTACTCGGATGGGAAGGCATTACAGCATGCCATGTCCACATCTCCCGCCCTGGATGATCTAGACGGAATCTGCCGATGAGATCGCACGAGGTCATCAGGTCAGACAGACTGCTGTCACACCACACCAACCCACTAGCCCCTCCGAACTTATCTATATTGGGATCAAGGATTGCATTCCAATCACCCATTAAAACTAACCGTTCCGGATCCACCATGAAGCCCTCCAACCGTCGAAAAAAGGATACCCTCTTTACAGCAGAATTGGGAGCATAAACAGCGACAATCCGAAAAACACTACATTTCAAGGCAACATCAACGACGACCAGCCGCCCGTCCTCGTTTGCGTAAACAACATTCACCGATGCTGACAGGGTGCGACTCACTAGCAAGGAGATTCCGCGACTATGTATTGCCATATGCTGTGTAAACATCGTAATCGTTTACCAGCACCTGGCAATTCTCGTCACAAACAAAGTGGGTCTCTTAAGGGACACCAGGTCTCTCCCAACGCGCGAGGCCTTGTTTCGACACCTGATGCCCCTTACATTAAAAGTGGCCAAGTTCAAAGACATGTTCACTTACCTTAAGCAGTGTCACAGACGGGTCTGAAATCCTCGGCCATGGGGATGTGGAAGGCCTGACCAAGGCTGCCGTTAAGTAAATCCGCAGAAGGCTGTCCATCCTTAGCCATGCCTCCGACATCCAGGGGAAAAATTAGTTTTAACGCCCTGTAAAAGGAAGGATGACAATAGATGGGGATTCTGCCTTCGCACTGAAAGTTCATTTTTCTGGTTGGCCGGCCTCTTCTTCGGATGCTCCCTCCTCCTCCTCAGAGTCTTGTAGCTTCCTCTTGCCAGAGGAAGAGTGGACCTACACTTCCATGGCCGAAACACTAGTGACTTTGATCACCACTTGCTTGGGTAAGTTTTTGGAGGGTTTACCCTTCCTGGTGACCATCGACCATCCAGCCTCTGCTGCTGGGGTAGCCTGGGCCGCTGATGGCACTCTGGTTGGGACTGTCCCAGTCGTCACCTTAGCTGGTGTTTTTTCTGTGGCCTTGGCCGGGGCTCTTTTTGGGCAGTCCTTGGCCATGTGTCCTTGTTTCTGACAATGCCAGCACTGGCTTTCTTCCCTCCACAATCACTGACATTGTCCTCTTGTCGAACTTGAGCATTGCCAGAATTTTGTCAAATTCGGCTCTGTTCAGGACCATCCGTACCTTGTAATCCCTGGTCAATATGTTGCATTGGCTTTTGACTGTGGTTACCGCCTCAACGTCACCGTACTGGCTGAGTATGGCTCCCAGTTGTTTGGCCCCTATGTGACATGTCATGTTCAGCATGGTGACGTTGGCTCTGCTCTTGTTTAGGTACTCTGGTTGGATACGGATGTTTTTCCAGTTCCGGTCTGTCCTGGACAGTCTTGCAGCTTCTACTTGGCTGGGGAGCAGCATGTCCCACATTGCATAACTCCTTCTGCAGACGTATTTAGCTGGAATGTTTTGGTCCAGAAGGAGATCAATCATTCTCTCCTTGCTGACTCCCGTAAGGCTCCTGGTTCTGAGATCTGAAGTGACCAGAGAGAGAACCCGCTTTTCCAATTCCTCGACTTGTCCGGGGTGGGGAAGGATGATGTTTCCTCTTGTATACTCCTTATAAGTCGAGGAAAAGAGTTCTCTGTAGCCTTCGGGTGTCAGCTGCTCTTCGGATTGCAGACCCCATGCCGTGTTTTCACGCTGCTTGGGTTTGTCTGGCTCCGTGTGCGGGCTTGCTGGCGCTGCTCCTTTAATGTTGGATTACCCAGGTTTGGGGTCCGCTTGGCTCGTCTCAATGTTGGGAGACAGCGCTGGCCAGTCTACTGATGCGTTTGTATCCTGGCTGTGGCCGACCCCTTGGGTTACTCCCTTCTTCCTCTTAGAAGGCTACTGAGTACGGCTTTTCTTGGGGCTTGGTGGTACCTTCCCTCCTGAGGGTGCGTCTCCGGCAGATGCTGTAGAAGGTGTGGCGGCTGGGGGTTGTGCTGTTCCTGCCCGTTTGGTTTTGTCGTCACATGCAGGTACATTGCTGCTCCCTTCCTTTGCTACCTCCTTTTGGTCATTGCCCTCTTGGGGAGTGTTGGAGGGCGGATCGTTAGCTACATTCCAGAAGAGTGACTGAATGGAGGCGATCGTGTCGAAGAACAGATCCTCGGTATTGCTGCTCTCATCTTCCCTTTTCACCGAAGGGGAGTCGCCATTTTGGGGAGCAGGAGAGACTTGTTCTCTTGCTGTTTTCGATGGTTCTGGGTCTTTGGTTGACTGTCTCAGAATCCACCGCTTTTTCCACACCTGGCATGTTGGGAGGGACTTTTTCCAGCGGGTTGCCCTCATGGGGAGTAGTTGCACCATTTCCGGGTGCTGCAGGTGCCTCTTCATGGGTCACCGCGGGCTGCAGCCCTACCTTGTCGATCTTATGCAAGGTCGGCGTGGGCTGCGGCAATACCTCGTATTCCGCCTTCTTAGGGGAAGAGGGCTTCGTTCCCTTCATCGGCGATTCTTCCAGCGGTGCAATGTTGCGCATTTGGACTGGTATGGTTCGCCTGCCTGGCATCGTGGTGGTAGCTCTAGCTGCTGACGTGGACCAAAGTGTAGTGAGGAGAAAAGAAAACCCAGGGGAATGGAGGGGGTGGAGGGGGAGGAGCGGGCTCGGAAGAAATTAGAGTTTTTGACCTCCCCTTATGGGGATGTCAGGTTCGCAGCTCGAATGCCCCCGTGAGGGGGGAGAGCAGACAAGAAAGACGCAGTGGGTGCTAGCGGGTCAGAGTGCCGCGTCGCAATTAAGAGAGAGAGAGGGGATAGACATCTCTGCCCACAGAGGGGAGCAGAAATGAAGCACCCGCCCTACCCCACGTCACCCTACCCAGTAACTACCCTAACGGAAGCGAGAAAGCGAGCCCTGTCTGCTCGATCCAATGGGAGTGCAGCGAAAATAGACAAAGTTTTGGTCTGGCAGGTCAGAGTGCTGCTCAGGCAATTAAGTGGTGAGAAAGTAGACCACCCCGTCTCGAGAGGTGAGACTGAAACGAAGAAAAACAAGAAAAAACAAACGAAAGCCGGTCACAATGCAAAAAACACCTTAACCTAGCCCGAGAGCCCGGTGGTGGATCCCTTGAAAAAGAGCAAAAGTTTTGTGTCTGAGAACAGATACTACACTTTGGTCTTAGCCAAAACGCCAAGTAAACAACAATGCAAATTATATATTTATCGTACACTACATTGAGACAAGATGTCATATTCCAAACATCACACATCGCTAAGCTGCTTATTCCAAATTCTGAAATAAAAACATTATTCAGAAAGCCATTCTTTGTATTGGGAGGTTATATGTACTAGCAGAACAGCCGGTGTCACCCGGGATTGTATGACATAGGTGGATATGTACTAGCAGAATACCATGCGTCGCTCAGGATTATATGATATAGGTGAAGTATAGGTCCAATTGGACAATTTTGAAGGTGATTGTGCAGTATAGGTCCGATTTGCAAAATTTTAAGGTACTTGTGCAGTATAGGTCCGATTTGACAATTGTGAAAATGCTTCTGCTGTATAGGTCCGATTTGAAAAATTTTAAAGCGCTTGTGCAATATAGGTCCTATTTGACAATTTTTAAGATTCTTGTGCAGTGTAGGTCCGATTTGACAATTTTGAAGGTGCTTGTGCAGTGTAGGTCGGATTTGCAAAATTTTGAAGGTGCTTGTGCAGTATACGTCGGATTTGAAATGTTTTGAATGCGCTTGTGCAGTGTAGGTACAATTTGAGAATTTTGAAGGGCCTTGTGCAGTATAGGTCAGATTTGACAATTTTGAAGGTGCTTGTGAAGTATAGATCCGATTTGACAATTTTGAAGGTGCTTGTGAAGTATAGATCCGATTTGACAATTTTGAAGGTACTTGTGCAGTATAGGTCCGATTTGACAATTTTGAAGGTACTTGTGCAGTATAGGTCCGATTTGACAATTTTGAAAGTGCTTGTACAGTGAAGGTCAAATTTGAAAAATTTAGAAGGTGCTTGTGCATTATAGTTCTGATTTGATAATTGTGAAGGTGCTTGTGAAGTATAGGTCCGATTTAATAATTTTGAAGTTGCTTGTGCGTTATAGGTCGGATTTGAAAAATTTTGAAGGTGCTGGTACAGTATAGGTTGGATTTGAAAAATTTTGAAGGTGCTGGTACAGTATAGGTCCGATTTGACAATTATGAAGGTACTTGTGCAATATAGGTCCGATTTGACAATTTTTAAGGTGCTTGTGCAATATATGCAGATTTGAAAAATTTTAAGGTGCTTGTGCAATATATGCAGATTTGAAAAATTTTAAGGTGCTTGTGCAGAATAGGTCTGATTTGAAAAATGTTGAAGGTGCTACTTGGGAATACAAACTTCTTTATGTAGATCACCAAAGTTAAGCACCATGTTCTTGGTCATTATCAGATGGGTGACTACTTGGGAATACCAAATGCTTTGTGTAGATCACTTAAGTTAAGCAACATCGAGTCTGACCATTATCAGATGAGTTACTACTTGGGAATACAAAATGCTTTATGTAGATCACCAATGTTAAGCAACATTGCCTCGGTCATTATAAGATGAGTGACTACTTCGGAATACCAAATGCTTCCTGTAGATAACCAAAATTAAGTCTTGGTTATTATCGCATGGGTGACTACTTGGGAATAACAAATGCTTTATGTAGAAAACCAAGTTAAGCAACATTGTATTGGTCATTATCAGATGGGAGACTATGAATACCAAATGCTTTATGTAGTTCACCAAAGTTAAGCAACGCTGTCTTGGTCATTATAAGATGGGTTACTATTTGAGAATAACAAATGCTTTGTATAGATCACTACAGTTAAGCAACACGGAGTCTGGCCATAATCAGATGGGTGACTACTTGGAAATACCAAATGCTTTATGTAGCTCACCAAAGTAAAGCAACATTGTCTTGGTCATTATCGGATGTGTGACTACGTGGGAATACCAAATGCTTGATGTAGATAAGCAAAGTTAAGCAACATTGTCTTGGTCATATATATACTAGCAGAATACCCAGCGTTGCTTGAATTAAATGAGGGTGGCAGAATGTAAATTTTGTCCTGGAAATAGCTTAAACAATTTTCCATCTAAAAATTACCTTATTTGTGAAGTTTATTCCGGATATGGCTGAAACACTTTACGATCCTAAAATTTGATTAATTCATTTATATTGTTTTTTTATGAAAGTTTACTAGGCCAGTTTTTTAGGGAGTGATCCATATTTTTTAATTTTTAATATTATCAACCGGGAATGATGTAGCGGAGGAGGGGGGTAGAAAGAAGCATAATTATGTTAATTTTAAACAAGCTCTTGAGTTCTCTTTTGGGGTTGTTTTGGAGAGAGTAATGTTCGTTTTGTGGTTACAAAGCAATGTCCCACAATGTTATATTCCAAAAAATATAGAATATCTGTGGAATCATATTCCAGAAAAGACATAATTTCTCGTACTATTATGTTGTTGGTATGTGGGAGGGAATAACTACATTAATATTGAAATTCTTGGTGAAGTAAAAGTTGCCTAATCACAATCCGTGTCAATGCATTTCTATACTTACTTGGAAAACCTGCTCAGTTATGTTCAAGAAATGATATCATTTCACTTAAAAATATGGCATCAGTAGTCAGGAGGAATAGAACATAGTAATGTGGAATTTTGTAGTGAAGCAAGGGTTGCCTAATCACTAAACTTAACACATTTGTGTATTTGTTTGTAAAACCTACTGAGTTATCTTCAGAAAATGAGGTATTTTTCAAAAAAAATTGGTGTCAGTAGTGAGGAATTAAAATGAAATACAGTAATGTGGAATTTAATAATGAAGCAAGGGTTGTCTAATCACTGTGTCAATGTATTTATGCATAAATTTGAAAATCCTACTGAGACATTGTTAAAAAAATGTCATAATTTTTCTTACAATTTTAGTGCCGATAGTGACGAAGGAAAAAAACAGTAATATTGAAATTTATGATGAAGCAATCCTTGCCTAATTCTTAACCAAGATGATGTATTTATGTACTAATTTGGAAAGTCTAATGATCTACTTTCTAAAAATTGTTTCAGTTTTTCTTAAAATTATGGTAGCCTTGGTGGCAAGAGAAATTATTTAACACGTACAATACCTGTCGATAGTATGTGAAATTGTTTCATGTATGTATTTTAATTACCCGTCCGAGGGTAGGTAAAATTATTTTAAATATGTGTTGTATATTACCCGTCCCTGCAAAGGAAACATTTCATATATATGGTATAAATTATCCTAGATTATCCAATTATTCCATACGTGTAATACCCGCCCTATGGTAGGTAAAATATTCTTTTGCTCAAAAAAGCTAAGGATACATAGACATTAAAAATTCCTCTCTCCGAACAATAACAAATATGTTCAAAATCAGCTTCAATTTTCTCATTGTTTATACGGTCCAGAGCAACGCCGGGTAGCCCCGCTAGTATATATGAAAATATAAAAATTAAATCTACATTTTAAGACAGGACATTTCATTATTATTTGCATTAGTCGAACCACAAAATTATTGCTTACAATCCAACATACGAGATTAGAACATGATTCCAGGCTTAAATCTGCTAATTGGCCTGCCTGTTAGACATTCAATCAGTATTTACTAAACAGCAATAAAAGTGTAGTATCTGTTCCTGCTTCTTGTGCTGATGTTAAGTATGTTTTGCCTTATTATTCATACGACTTATAGACACATTGTACTTGTCATAACTTGCATTCTCACAAGCATAAACTCTTCATTTGATAGGGAAGGAGTTAATTATTAATACCACGGGCTCCGTTATTATTCGATAATGCCAGCATGTTTTTCTCGGACATTTTGTCCTCATTCAAGTTTGCTTTTTTGTATAGTAAATCGAAAACTCATAAAAATCTCAAACTATTTTTTTTATTATTATTTTTTTCACGTTATCACCTCAGTTCGACGTAATGTGTAAAATCTATGGGTTTATACGTTTAACAACGTTAATTTTAATGTTTTGATTTGCATATAGACTTAACTCGGTTCGTAACGAATAAAGCTGAAGAGTTATATGTTTTGCTTTCGATCTAAGCTGATCGCATACTTCACATTTTTATTAAACCTTTTTGAATCACTAATATATTTTGGGTACAATATAATAACCAATACAGAATTGATTTTATAATAATAAATACAGAATCTGCATGAATAAAAATATCATAATTTAGCGTACTACCAAGCAACGTTGTGCGGCATACAAGTTAATTTTAAATTAGTACTTTTTCCTATCCACTTATTTTTTTTATTTTGTGTTGAATTAGTGGATACTTAGGGGAGCAAAGGTTAGGAGAGAAAGAAGTGTAGGGGAGAAAGAAGAGGGCGGATGAGGTGACAGAGAAAGCAAGAAACAGTGATGAGAGACGAGAAGGATAAGAGAAAGAGATAGGGCGGATGAAAAAGTCGGAGATGAAGAGAGAGAAGGTGCGAGATGAGTGGAGAGAAGGAAAGAGAGACAGTGAAAGGGTGTCTAGGAGATTGGTAACGGAGAGGAGGTGGGATAGGTATCGTAAAAAAGGAAAGGGTGAGAAAAGTGAATGAAGATAACGATGCTGGGATAATCAGAATAGATGAGAAAGTTAGTGAGAGGGGGAGTTAGAAATGAGTAAAAGAGGATGAGAGGAGAATGGCAGAGAAAGAGAGAAACAGAATTGAAAAAGAGAGAGAAGTGGGCGTGAGAAAGGATAGATAGAAAGAAACAGATGAGGGAGAGGGGAAAAAGGGGACAGGAAAGAAGGAAAGAAGTGTGAATGAGAGAGAGAATGGTAAGGAGAAAAAGAAGACAGATATTTTGTAATAAGAAAGGAAGCACGTTCAAGAGAGAGAAAAGGGAGAGAGGTAGGAAAAGAGATATTGAGACAGACAAGAGGAAAAGAAAAAGTGATAAGGGATGAAAGTAGGAAGAGCAAGTAAAATAATTGTAAAAGGAAACGTAAACACAGTCAGTTGTATAGAAATGATTAATGAGATTAGGAGGCAAAGAGAGGATAAGGAAGGGGGATAGATTAAAGTATTGTGACAAACAGACAGACAGATATACACATTTCACTCTCTCAATCACTCCCTTTATTTTTCTATAAAACTACAGAGAACATTAAATATATAACTTCCTCTTAATAAAACGTTGTCTATTTGCCAGACCCATCGCCAGCTTCACAATTGTTGAGAGAATTGAGTTTTTTCACGGGTAATCTGTCTATAACATCCGCCTCCCATGTTGCGGACCAGGATATAATAATCCTAACTCGCTACAAAAAGAAAATAATGAAATGAATGGAAGGAAGGAAACAAAACTTAATTGCTGAATAAAATAAACATGTCGTTTATTTTCTGTTGAAAATGAATGATTTAGGTGGAACAGGTGTTAATTCAGTCGTGATGACTACGCGCGTGAAAAAAGGGGGAATAAAGTAGGGGAAAGAGAAATGGCAGTCCAGCATGTAGAAAGAGAAAGAGTGAGGGGGTTGACCTCAGTAAAGCCGCGCATACATGGTAGTAGTCGTCCATGTGGAAATGTCTTCAGGCCACAAGTTCTGGACGCGAACTTGTCTGGTTGACGAACCAAGGCAAAAGGGAAGAAAGAGGAAGTTGAACGTTGTTGTTAACTTTTATATCGGGGTCAGTGTTCTGACTGCGCATGTCTGGATTTCCTTTCAGACGAAGTGACATTGCCCATGTGGGCGTACATGTGCACGTACGTGTGCATACGCTAGCATGTGTGTATGCACATGAATGTGAGTGTGTGTACGTGAATGTGAATATATGTACGTGTCTGTGCATATGGGTGTGTGTATGCGAGGAAAAACATGTTCGAACACCCATAAATTCCTAATTTCGGTAACCAAAAATATGTGTAAGCATCGTTAAAGTTGGTTTACATGTCCAATTTCCGGGGTCATGAGTGTAGTTCAACCAATACATACGAAATCTGTTGGAGGTTGTTAGACATTTTAGTTCATAGATCTACAGGATGAGGCATAAATACTCTTACAAAGATAAAACTAAGATTTATTCCAACAAAATAATTTATAACAAAACTTAATTACAGAAAACGATTAGCAAATAATGGAGGAAAAATATGGCATAAATATTATTCAAAATGTTTCCCTTGAGCCTTCATTAAACTACAAAGTCTTTTAGGGGAAATTACCTATAGCAGCATGCACAATATGTAATGGAATTTTCTCCCAGCATTTATTCACTTTTATTTTGAAAGCTTTAATATTTGGCAAGAGATAAAGAAGGTTTCAATCTGAAGGATTGACCACAAAGAATAATCAAGAGCGTTAAGATCAGGTGTTGACAGAGGTCATTGTTCTTTGTTGATCCAGGACTAAAGCTGTCCTTTCACCACTCCTGTGTTACTTGAGTAGTTTGGCATGTCGCACCATCTTGTTGGAGAGTCCAAACTTCATCAGCAAATACAGAATTATACCATGGGGTTAGTGAACGTACAAAAATTGAGGACAATGTGTTACGTTCTTTTTTAATCCTGACCCCTTGATGGAGATAAACAAGTGGAGATTTCCCTCTTTCGGAAATAACTGCTCAGATCATCACTGATGGTTATTTTTGCGTTCTGAAAGTCTTTCCTGCATTATCAGGAATTGCCTCAGGATTTCTCACAAGGATTATCATTTTGATGCTTGTGGGACAATTTTCATCTGTGAATTTGATGTTATTGAGCATGCCTTATCTGATACGGTTTAACAATAGTCGACTTCTCATTAGTCTCATTATGACCTTCACCTTCACCGAGGTGTGTGACTTGACACAAAAAAAAAACAGCTTCTTAATCAACTGCTAACGCACACGTCACTGTAACGTCCAATGACAACAACAACCTTCTCACTCCACCTGCCTTTTATACCACTCTCTCAATCCCTCCTCTTGCGCATGCGCCAGGAGATTCCTGACAACCTCAAGACTTCCGCTTATAAAAACCCAAGTTTTGTTGTCGTGCATGTCTACACAAGGCGTAAACACGTGGGCGTTTGTTTTGTTGGTAAGTACTACAGTCTGCGTTCTGAAAATCTTTCCTGCATTATCAGGTATTGTCTCACGACTTCGCACAAGGACTTTTATCATTTTGATGCTTGTGGGATTGTTGAAGTGAGAATAACTTTTCATCTGTGAAGATGAAAATAATGAACGTGCCTTCTCTGATATGGTTTAACATGAGTCAACGTCTCATGAGTCTCTTTGCAATTGTGGGTGCAGAGAGAAGCTGTCTCTTTTGGAGCTTATAGGGTGACTAAGTAGGTCACTTTGACATATCCTTCGCATAGTTGTTGTTGTTGTTGTTGTGTGGTCTTTGTTTGTCATTTGTTTCATAGATTTTTTTAGATTTCGCCTGATTTTTTTTTTTTTTTCAACATTTTGATGAGTTTATGTGTTCTTAAGGTGTGGGAACGACCTGATCGATGAAGTTTCCAAGTAACGATCAATCGTCCTTTTTTATGGACATTTTGTTAATTTGGAGGTTTTTCCCCAACTTAATATTTCTGGTGCAGGCAAGCTTTTCTCATGTGGCTTTATGGTAAATTTTCTCTCCAATTCAACAGACATTGTTTAAAAATTAGTATCTGTTGTTTCTAAAAAAAAAGAAGAAATCATACATTACATTATCATATGATGACAATTAAATAGTAAATTTATTTTAATATTATCATAAGAAATAGTTCTGGAAATTTTTTTATAGGACTTATGCCCCCACCTGTATATCGAAAGAAGACACTTTCCGTAGGTGTAGGCAAGTTTCATACACTTACACGTTTGTGATATATACATGCAAATTAGATACCATAAGAACATTGGAATTACAGTGGATTTTTGTGGTGTGCAAAGAGACAGGTGATTACACAGAAGGAATGCAGACCTGTGAGCTACCTGAAAGGATTTCTGATTTTGGTTGTATTATCGGGGTGAGCGAGTACACAGACCCCACACTTAGAAATAACGCGTCCGAATCATCCACATTTGGGACGCTCGCAAAGGTCAACCCAAACGCAGTAGATGGGTCTCACTCTGGGGGAACGACCTGAATGATCACCGTTACCCCTACGCCAGGTAAGGCTATTTATTTGCTCCACCAACAAGCAAATTAGGCACAAGGCCGATTTTTAAAGTGAGGAGTGAAGGTGAAATGGGGACCAACTCCCCAGGGTGTAGGGGAGCTGGATAGTGACAATTGGTATGAAGGGTTTTCCCTACATTGACCAAGGTTTTATATGTGGGGTTGCTCCCACATATGGTCTTTGCTTGACACTTGTTGCCCAGGCCCCGAAGGACCAGGGCCGAGGAAGTTTATTTAGTGCTTGGTCCCGGGCCTGGCATTATCTACTGCCAGGCTCTTATTTGGGGTCCACGACACTTAGGCATGAAGCCAGTAGGAGGAAGTGGGGGTCGAGGGTCATTCTACACTAATAGCTAGGTCTTTGAGAAGACTTTATTAAGTTCCCAACACTAAGACACTATCAACATAATACCTCATTCTTACCATGGAGTTTTTCTACTTAAAATCTCCCGAGCATATGTGTCGGCTTTATATACAAACTGAAAAACGAATATTTACATGTTTTAACAAAACAAAAATTATATATACAAAAAAAAAAAGATTTTTTTTTTGGTTTTTATTATTAATTTCAAATTTTAAATTTAAATGAGGGATGAGATGTTGGGGAGGGGGGCAAGCTAAGATACACCCAAAAAGAAAGAAAAAGAAAACAAGTAAACAAAATGCCTATGGGGGGGGGGCGGGTTAGTAAGGGATCCTCCCAATTTACTTCTAAATATGGAGCGCCCAGTCTTTCAGTCCTGGAGGTCGAAAGCAAGCAGGTCGTTCCCTAGTAGGGAGTGGGGGACCTAGGGACGATATTTTGAAAACAAATTAGATAGGGATGGGTAACATAGGGAATGGACGGCGTCTTCCAAGATAAATGTACGTGTAGGGGAAACAGACTGGGGACAAAATAAAGAGTGGACTGGGCATCTTTGGAAGCTCTCCTAGTGCCGATGAAAAAATAAAATCAGGGACGGGATCAACTTTCATACTTGCCCTAGTCTAGTACCAAATAAAGAATTTTCCACTTGTAGTGGTTAAGACTTAACTAACCTTACTATATAAAAAATAACTTTGTTCGGGGCTGGGTTCCATAGAACCTTAGCACCGCCAGACCAATACCACTAGGGTGAGAAAACAAACTTAAACCTAGCGCCTCGTCGGATACACGAACTAGTGTTGTGCACCCATCTCTTATCAAAATTTATGTGATGTCATCTTTTCCAATCGCATCTGATCTTTACTTTATGCTGATGTTTAAAATAAATGACCAGATCCCGATAGGAAACAGATTACACCCCATAGACAATTTTAAGACGTGAAACCAACGTCACTAACCTAGCTACCACTAGGATCGCGAAAAAAACCAACCGTTTCTCCCTAGTGATCAGCAGATCCATGTTGTCAACGACGTATGCCAAATCAAGTGGCACCAACCACTCGGGGTCGATGTGAGCCGTTACCTCTCCGACGTACTCCCAGAGCCTCCAAACTCCGCTGCAAAGAAAAAAGGCATGATCCCTTGTTTCATCCTCGTCATCCTCGCAGCGGGGGAAAAAGGGAACGTATTCATCCCTCTTGCAGTCCCTGGCAAGCATGCCAAAAAGTGGCAGCGTATTCCGGACAAGCCTCCATGTTATAGAAAACTCTGAATTGTTTACAAAGCTTCTGGCTGGCGCCCAATTGCACTGAGAGAGGACCTCCTCCCTTGACATGAGCAGCTTCTCAACCAGCGGATCTTTTGTGGTCCCCACCACTAAATCCTCATATAGCCTCCTCCTAGACCGTGCAAGGTCACTGGACCCTGGCAATTCCCTAAGGGTGGCTCGGCATTTGGAGAGGAATTGCCGTTCTCCCACCAGTCTTCTGCGACCTTCAGCAGCAGGGGAGGATAAGAGCTGTGGAAAAGCTAGCTCCACAACTGGTACCCAGTGCAATTCCTCAAGCAGTGTCTGACTCAGGAACGCCAATCTTTCGGCGTACTTAGGACTTAACAAGTCAGGCATTCCTAAGCCTCCCTTGCTGAGTTTCTGTGTACAGACCTGTCTACGAACATATGGCTTTCCCCCTTTCCAAAGAAATTTGAAAAGGAGTTACTTCAAAGACTTACAGCGGTCCGCAGGCAGAGGAAGTACTTGCAGGTGGTAAAGGATCAACGGAAAGACGTAAGTTTGACACGCCTGTGCACGACCCTTCAGGGATAAGCCCCTGCGAATCCAAGTCCTTACTGACGATTCGACCTTCGTCTGTACTTCCGACCAATTTTTGTCCAGCTGGAGTCCAGGCCCTAACCACACTCCGAGAATCTTTACCGAGCCATCTGTCCAGCCGAACCCACCTGGAAGCGAGTTTACCCTGGTCCAGGCGCCCAACAGACTTGCTGCGGTTGACTATGGCCCCTGTGACTTTCATACTCAGCAAATGCCTCCATCACTGCTTTGATATCTTTCTTTCGGCCTACAAAAATGGTGACATCATCAGTGTACGCGGACACCCGGGCGACTTTGCCGCCAGGTAGAGCTATGCTGCGCAGAACTGGTCTAGTCACCTCGTCTCTTAATTTGCGAAGGAAGGGCTCCAATGCCAGGACATACAACCGAGGCGACAGCGGACAACCCTGGCGCACCGACCAAGAGACCCCAAAAGACTCCGACAACCTACCATTTACTTGTACCACTACCGCAGGATCCCGATACAGAATGGAAATCCACTTGTGGAAGTCCGGACCAAAGCCAGTCGTCTCCATAACAGATTCCAAGAACCCATGGTCGACCCTATCGAACACTTTGGACTGGTCTAAATTGATCAGTGCGGCTTCTGTGTCACCTTCTAACACTTCTATTATCGTGCGCACCAAGTGCAAGTTGTTTTGAATCGATCTCCCCTTCACAGAACAAGTCTGATCCGGTTCGACCAAGTCGCCGATAGCAACCTGCAGTCAGTTTGCAAGAATGCCGCACAAAATTTTCAACTGTATTTAACAGAGTGATGCGCCTATAATTATCTAAGTCCTCCCCACCATGCCGCTCTCTCTTCTTCAGTAGTGTGACCACTCCTTTGGTTACCTGCCCAGGGATAGATCCCTGAGCAAACCAGTGGTTAAACATACCCGTCAGAAGAGGAACAAACATGGGTGACAGCCTCAAGGGCAGACCATCGAGCCCTGGAGATTTGTTATGGCCAACCTGCTTCAATGCAGTAATTACTTCATGCTTCGTAACCATCTCATCACAGCTAGCTGCTCGGGCCGCAGTAAGGCGGGGCGAGCCGGATAAGTAGCAGCCAAACTCCTGGCTGCCGAGTCTGGGTAGTTCCTCCAGATGCTGACAAAACCTATTGCAAATCTCTCGAGTCAATACGAGGGTATGTCCTCCCACGTGTTTAACCTTCCGAATGTACCCATCTGAGTCACATCTTAAGGCAGCCTTACGCTCAACAGCATCAACATTCACGGCTTCGTTAGAGATTATTTTACCTGGCTTTAACTACTTGACCTTCATAACGCTCACTAGCCAAGTGCTGGACGTCCCCCTTAACTACTGCTATCTCTAGGGGATCCCCACCAGCCACCGCCCGGGTCAGCCTATCATCTAGGTGCCTTTTGGCCTATGCCCTACTTAACGTGAGGCGTTGGCTATATTGGACACAAAAGAGCCTAATGGTAGCCATAAGTTTAACCCACCAGCTACTCCCGGTAACCGCCCCCACTAACTCCCACTGAATTAGTGTTGTCAGCTGCTCCCGGAAGTCGTTCATCTCCAGTAAGGAGATGTTCAACTTCCAGTAGCCAGCCAACCTAGGCCTATTACCTACTCTCAAACAGGCCATTACTAATTTATGGTCCAAATGACCTAGCCAGTGGAACGTGGGGCAAGATAAGAAATCTATGTTGCCTCTTCTAACTAACATCCTGTCCAAATAAGTATTTGGATCGGAGGCCACGCTATTTTGCCACGCCCACATCTCCCTCCCCGGGTGATCCAGGCGGAACCTGTTGACAAGATTGCATGAGGCCATCAGGTCAGACAGGCTGCTTTCACACCTCTCCGACCCTCTATTCCCCCCGACCTTATCTATCTTGGGGTCCAGGATGGCATTCTAGTCCCCCATTAAAACTACCTGCTCCGGACCCGCCGAAAGGAACACCTCCACCAGCCGAAAAAAAGAAACCCTCTCCACAGCGATATTGGGCACGTAAACAGCTAAAATCTGAAACTTACCACTTAACGGCAACATCGACCACGATCAGCCTTCCATGAGCGTCCGTGTGAACCACAGTAACCGTTGCAGCTAGGGTGCGACTCACTAGCACAGAAACCCCACGGTTACGAGGATTGCCTATGCTAAGTAAACGCTACAGTCGTCCACCAGCACATTGCAATCCCCAGGCTCAACAAAGTGGGTCTGCTGAATCATAACTAGATCTACCTTAAGGGCCATGAGATCCCTCAGCATACGAACAGTCTTGCTTCGGGTTCTCATGCCCTAGCTAGGTTTAAGGTTGTTGCCATGATTCCCTAACAAGTAGTATTCGTCGAAAGCGGGTCTAAAATCCTCGGGAGTTAGAACGCCAAAGGACTGACCGATGCTGCCGGTTAACAAATCGGTTGTGAACTGACCTCCTCGGACAAGTCCCCCCACATCCAGGGGGAAGGTTATTTTGAGAGCTCTATAGAGGGACAGGTGTACATAAACTGGGACCCTCCCTTCACATTTCACTGCTATCTGCATTAATGATGGATGTTCGTCCGGGGAAGTATGTTTTTTTTTAGGTGCCCACCACTGTTTTTATATCACATTTCTATACTCACCACCAACAAACACTAAGAAGAACTAAAATACCTCCATATAATTCTCACCAATATCACTATTTCTCAACTTTTTCATTTATCAGTAACAACAATTCATAACAAAAAATTATTATCATTTAAAATTACCAACATTTCCACAAAATACCTCAATTCTTAAAACTTACATTTTACTGTAATATTCAATGTCAAGGTCATTTACATGTCAACACCATAAATTCACAATCTTTTCAACGAGAACAAATAAAACGAATAAAAACTTGTAAAATTCAAACCAAAGCACAAAAACAACCACATTTTTATTGAATAAAATCAAACATTTTTGTTTTCGTTAATATTATATCAAAGCACGGATGAAACAAAAATAAATAAAAAGTTACTATCTGAAGTGTTATTTCCCCGTACATAAGCAGTAAATAACAAAAATGCCAATAGACGCTATATATTTATTTCATATATTAATCTCATGAAAGTTTGTAATTTTCCCTACATAACAGTAATGTACATAAGCAGTAAATAATAAAAATAAAAAAAAAATGCCAATAGACTGTATTTTTTCTCTTATATGTTAATTTCATGAAATAATTTGTAATTAATATAAATTAAAGTTATTCAAGGCAATATCCTACTGTAAGGTGATGTATTGGTTCTGACAGATTTTCTAGATTAAAGGCAGCATCAAAACAAACGTAGTCGAGTCTAACTATAGAATTAATTAATAGAAATAATTATATATATAAAAAATTAATTAATAGAAATAATTATATATAAAAACATTAATTATTGGAAATAATTATATATTAAAAAATTCTATTTTTTTTCATAGAATTACTTTTTTAAAAAAAATTAAACAAATGAAAAAAATAAACGAAAGATATTTTTTATTTTATTTTTTTACAAAATAAAAAAGTAAAAAACACTAGCCCGGCTTGATTTTGTAGGCTCGAAATGTTCTCGCTTGATAGCATTTGTCCATTTATCACGTAAATCCTTATGGTCATGGAATTTAAATACACTCACTTTGGGTCCATCTGCATAATTACCTTTGCATAGTTGGTACACAACAATAACTAGGCATTTTAAAAGAAAAGCAAACAAATTGGCACGTCTTTATTAGAGCGAGGAATAAAACAAAATGGCCGTTCGATACGGCCCAGTTCCCAAACGTGACTTCAACGTAAACTTCCCATGTGACGTCACATTTCATATTTGACCGGCTTTAATATTAATAATATATCTCGGCGGCCTCGGTCTAGCCACGGCCATCGTAATCACCGAGGTCCTAGCAAGCAAGATATGTGGAACATTTAGATTGTCGATAATGAGCAAAAATTTACACAGAAAGCGTTGGAAAACTTTAAAATTGGATTTAAAAAAAAAAAAAAAATAAATAACGAACACATTGATTTATTCTGTAACTCATCCAATATTAATAATAAAAAGAATTAGAAGTGGGGAAAGTTGTTTGTTTATGCGTTAAAAGCAATTGAACATTTTGTTGTATTATGAATTTTTAAGATTAGAATACGTTCTTTATTTACTTATAAATTACATTTAAAAAGAAGAAAAGGAAGGAACACAATTTTATTTTGTAATAATTTCAAAAGATCCTATATGTTTTATGTTATAGTATGTTCCAATTTTGAATTCGCAAAGAATACAATTAAAATTAAATTCTAAGAATAATTAAATGAAAATAATGCATTCGTGTAAGGCCCCGTAATATTGTGGTCGCGTAAATGTTGGCTAAGGCTAAGGTAATTATTGGTCGCCATTTTTGCAGTCTCTTTTTTTTCTTTATTCTCATATCCAGACGTTCATTTCAAGACTGCGGGATAAAAAGTGATAAAAAGTTGTTTTATGCATTGTTACGCGCGTAGATTTGTTTATGGCGCGCGCGTATGCGTGCAAAAAGATATCCGCCAAACAATACAATGCATAAAACAACTTTTTATATCTCGATAACTACTTATTTCTACAAAATTTCAATGCGATTTTCGTATTCAGGATAGTCGAAAACCCACAGAAGTAGCCATTTAAAAGAAAATTGTGGAGGTGGACCTAATCTAAAAATTTACCCTATTTTTTTAAAAATTAAAACAAATAATAAACACCTTTTTTTTTTACCAAAACGAACAACAATATTTTTTTAAATCAAAACTGAAAAATCGAACAATTAGTTTAACTGAAAAATAGAAAGATAAATTTGTTTAACTGAAAAATAGAAAGATAAATTTGTTTAACTGAAAAATCGAACGATAAGTTAATAAAAATTAAATTCAAACAAATAATGTTAGTATAAACAAAAAATATTTCAAATATTAAAACATTATAAAAATCTGTTGTAGAATTTAATGAAAAGTTTTAATTTTTCTTTTTCTGATAATTTTTTTTTTACTAATATTGTCATTGTATTTGCGACAAAAATTGATTTGACAGACAAAATTTTTTAAATTTATTTTCATATAAAATACATTAGACACTAAGGCTGAAATAAAACCCGAAAAAAAATTAATTTTTATGTTTTGCAACATTTTTCAATAGACTAAATGTACAATAATCGAGGTAGCCATCTTGTTTTGAGAATTTGGCCTTTCTAACTATTTTTTTTTTTTTTTGTATAGTGGGGATAGCACCCTATATAAAAGAAAAAATTCTGCCTAAAAGGAGTTAAAAAAAAAAAAAAAGGAAAATATCAGAATATAGTAAAGTCAGAACATAATTTTTTTTTTTTTTTTAGGAGCGGAGTGTGATACCAATTAAACATTAACCATGCATTGACACACTCACTCATATTCAAACATATCAGCAGACATTAGAAAGTGTGTTAAAAACATTTTCTTTTTTAATCTTCCATACTTATATTTTATCAAACATTCGTTTTCGATTTTTAGATTAATTAGCAGCAGCAGCAAAATTTACAAAGAAAAAAAAATCGAAAACAAATTCATAATCTTTTTTTTTTTTGTCACCAAAATAAGGAAAAAAAAAATAAATAAAAACAAAGAAATTGGTTTTTAATTCTGCATCAATGCCATTGTTGGAAAAAAAGTCATAACTAAGAGTAGCTAACCTGAAGTGAGGTTGCGAAAAAAATACAATCTTCTTCGCGACCTTCTTCTCAGGTCTTGTAACCACAATAACATAAAAATAAAGGAATAAGTGACTCTTCACAAAGGAGGAAGGTTTTTATAACAATTTCCTTACTCTATTAGTATAAATAACCACAAACAAGGCTTCTGTTCTTCTTGATTGTTGGAAGAGCATCCTCACCTCCGGCAACTACACTCATGTAAGCTATGTATTATTCACCACACCTTAGAAATAAAGCACTGACAGTTAATAAATAAAAAGCTTTTTTGAATATGTAAGTCTGAGATGAAATCCAAATAATTATTAAATGTTCAGTCTTAATAAATAAACCCGCTTTTTATCTTCATATTTTTTTATTCATTAAAAATTTGATTTTTATTTTCATATTTAAAATTTTTTTTAGTACTCATGCGGAGAGTGATCCGTGCTGAAATAACGTTATTTATGTATGTGAGGAAAAAAAGAAAAAAGATTGCTTACGTGGTGGTGCCGGCATCGAGGGCGGAATTCTAATCTGATTGGTTGAGAGGACGAGTCTTTTATAGACTTGGAGGAGTAGTGGGAGGCACAATTCTTCTGTTAATTCGCCTCTTCTAACATCCTATCCAAGTAAGTATTTGGACGAGAGGCCACGCTATTTTGCCACGTCCACATCTCCCTCCCCGGGTGATCCAGGCGGAACCTGTTGACAAGATCGCACAAGGCCATCAGGTCAGACAGGCTGCTTTCACACCTCTCCGACCCTCTATTCCCCCTGACCTTATCTATCTTGGGGTCCAGGATGGCATTCCAGTCCCCCATTAAAACTACCCGCTCCGGACCCGCCGAAAAAAAGAAACCCTCTCCACAGCGATATTGGGCACGTAAACAGCCAAAATCTGGAACTTACCGCTTTTAACGGCAACATCGACCATGATCAGCCTTCCATGAGTATCAGTGTGAACCACAGTAACAGTCGCAGTGAGGGTGCGACTCACTAGCACAGAAACCCCACGGCTATGAGGATTGCCATATGCTGAGTAAACGTTAGTCGTACACCAGCACATCGCAATCCCCAGGCCCAACAAAGTGGGTCTCCTGAATCGTAACTATATCTACTTCAAGGGCCATGAGATCCCTCAGCACACGAACAGCCTTGCTTTGGATTCTCATGTCCCTCGCATTTAAACTAGTTAGGGTTAAGGTTGTTGCCATGATTCCATAACTAGTAGCATTCGTCGAAAGCAGGTCTAAAATCCTCGGGAGTTAGAACACCGAAGGACTGACCGATGCTGCCAGTTAACAAATCGGTTGTGAACTGACCTCCGCGGACAAGTCCCCCCACATCCAGAGGGAAGGTTGTTTTGAGAGCTCTATAGAGGGACGGGTGTACATAAACTGGGACCCTCCCTTCACATTTCACTGCTATCTGCATTAATGATGGATGTTCGTCTGGGGAAGTATGATTTTTTTTAGGTGCCCACCACTGTTTTTATATCACATTTCTATACTCACCACCAACAAACACTAAGAAGAACTAAAATACCTCCATAGAATTTTCACCAATATCACTATTTCTCAACTTTTTCATTCACCAATAACAACAATTCATGACAAAAAAATTATCATTTAAACTTACCAACATTTCCACAAAATACCTCAATTCTTAACAAAACTTACATTTTTCTGTAATATTCAATATCAAGATCATTTACATGTCAACACCATAAATTCACAATCTTTTCAACGAGAACAAATACAAACGAATAAAAACTTGTAAAATTCAAACCAAAGAACAAAAACAACCCCATTTTTATTGAATCAAAACAAACATTTTTGTATTTCGTTAATTATATCAAAGCACGGATGAAACAAAAATAAATAAAAAGTTACTATCTGAAGTGTTATTTTCCTGTAAATGAGCAGTAAATAATAAAAATAAAAAAAATGCCAATAGACTGTATTTTTTTTCTGATGTTAATTTCATGAAATAGTTTGTAATTAATATAAATTAAAGTTATTCAAGACAATATCCTACTGTAAGGTGATGTATTGGTTCTGACAGATTTTCTAGATTAAAGGCAGCATCAAAACAAACGTAGTCGAGTCTAACTAAAGAATTAATTAATAGAAATAATTATATATATATAAAAATAATTAATATAAATAATTATATATAAAAACATTAATTGTTGGAAAAAATTATATATTAAAAAATTCTATTTTTTTCATAAAATTACTTTCTTTTTTTTTTTAAATTAAACAAATGAAAAAAATAAACGAAAGATATTTTTTTCTTCTTTTACAAAATAAAAAAGTAAAAAACACTAGCCCGGCTTGATTTTGTAGGCTCGAAATGTTCTCGCTTGATAGCATTTGTCCATTTATCACGTAAATCCTTATGGTCATGGAATTTAAATACACTCACTTTGGGTCCATCTGCATAATTACCTTTGCATAGTTGGTACACAACAATAACTAGGCATTTTAAAAGAAAAGCAAACAAATTGGCACGTCTTTATTAGAGCGAGGAATAAAACAAAATGGCCGTTCGATACGACCCAGTTCCCAAACGTGACTTCAACGTAAACTTCCC
The DNA here is from genome assembly GCF_053919585.1 of Euprymna scolopes. Classification (NCBI taxonomy): domain Eukaryota; kingdom Metazoa; phylum Mollusca; class Cephalopoda; order Sepiida; family Sepiolidae; genus Euprymna; species Euprymna scolopes. Next base: position 119,898,903 of record NC_136500.1, on the reverse strand, counting down.
ATGTGACGTCACATTTCATATTTGACCGGCTTTAATATTAATAATATATCTCGGCGGCCTCGGTCTAGCCACGGCCATCGTAATCACCGAGGTCCTAGCAAGCAAGATATGTGGAACATTTAGATTGTCGATAATGAGCAAAAATTTACACAGAAAGCGTTGGAAAACTTTAAAATTGGATTTAAAAAAATAAATAAATAACGGACACATTGATTTATTCTGAAACTCATCCAATATTAATAATAAAATAATTAGAAGTGGGGAAAGTTGTTTGTTTATGCGTTAAAAGCAATTGAACATTTCGTTGTATTATGGATTTTAAAGATTAGAATACGTTCTTTATTTACTTATAAATTACATTTAAAAAGAAGAAAAGGAAGGAACACAATTTGATTTTGTAATAATTTCCAAAGATCCTATATGTTTTATTTTATAGTATGTTCCAATTTTGAATTCACAAAGACTACAATTAAAATTAAATTCTGAGAATAATTAAATGAAAATAATGCATTCGTGTAAGGCCCCGTAATATTGTGGTCGCGTAAATGTTGGCTAAGGTTAAGCTAATTATTGGCCGCCATTTTTGCAGTCTCTTTTTTTTCTTTATTCTCATATCCAGACGTGCGTTTCAAGACTGCGGGATAAAAAGTGATAAAAAGTTGTTTTATGCATTGTTACGCGCGTAGATTTGTTTATGGCGCGCGCGTATGCGTGAAAAAAGATGTCCGCCAAACAATACAATGCATAAAACAACTTTTTATATCTCGATAACTACTTATTTCTGCAAAATTTCAATGCGATTTTCGTATTCAGGATAGTCGAAAACCTTTAAAAGTAGTCATTTAAAAGAAAATTGTGGAGGTGGACCTAATCTAAAAATTTACCCTATTTTTTTTTAAATTAAAACAAATAATAAGCACCTTTTTTTTTTTTTTACCAAAACGAACAACAATATTTTTTAAAATCAAAACTGAAAAATCGAACAATAAATTAGTTTAGTTTAACTGAAAAATAGAAAGATAAATTTGTTTAACTGAAAAATAGAAAGATAAATTTGTTTAACTGAAAAATCGAACGATAAATTTGTTTAACTGAAAAATCGAACGATAAGTTAATAAAAATTAAATTCAAACAAATAATGTTAGTATAAACAAAAAATATTTCAAACATTATAAAAATCTGTTGTAGAATTTAATTAAAAGTGTTAATTTTTTTTTTTTACTAATATTGTCATTCTCTTTGCGACAAAAATTGATTTGACAGAAACTTTTTTAAAAAATTTATTTTTATATAAAATACATTATTAGACACTAAGGCTGAAATAAAACCCGAAAAATTAATTTTTATGTTTTGCAACATTTTTCATTAGACTAAATGTACAATAATCGAGGTAGCCATCTTGTTTTGAGTATTTGGCCTTTCTAACTTTTTTTTTTTTTTGTATAGTGGGGATAGCACCCTATATAAAAGAAAAAAATGCTTCTGCCTAAAATGAGTTAAAAAAAAAAAGGAAAATATCAGAATATAGTAAAGTCAGAATATAATTTTTTTTTTTTTTAGGAGCGGAGTGTATGGTAGATACAAATTAAACATTAACCATTCATTGACACAATCACAAATAATAGACTCTTTTTTTTTACCAAAACGAACAACAATATTTTAAAAAATCAAAACTGAAAAATGGAACGATAAATTAATTTAACTGAAAAATCGAACGATAAGTTAATAAAAATTAAATTCAAACAAATAATGTTAGTATAAACAAAAACTATTTCAAACATTAAATATTAAAACATTATAGAAATCTGTTGTAGAATTTAATGAAAAGTTTTAATTTTTCTGATAATATTTTTTACTAATATTGTCATTCTCTTTGCGACAAAAATTGATTTGACAGACAAAATTTTTAAAATTTATTTTTTTATAAAATACATTACTAGACACTAAGGCTGAAATAAAACCCGAAAAAATTTTTTTTTTATGTTTTGAAACATTTTTTATTAGACTAATGTAATAATCGAGGTCACCATCTTGTTTTGAGAATTTGGCCTTTCTAACTAGTTTTTTTTTTTTTTTTTTTTTAATAGTGGGGATAGCACCCTATATAGAAGAAAAAAATGCTTCTGCCTAAAATGAGTTAAAAAAAAAAAGAAGGAAAATATCAGAATATAGTAAATTAGAATATATATATATATATATATATATATATATATATATATATATATATTGTGATAATTAAATTGATTGACTTACCGAGGGTGGCTCGGTGGGAAGGGAAAGACACTCATGGCTGTTAACGGGCCGGCCTGGTGTTTGTTAATGAAGAAAATAGGATGTCTATTCCGTATAGCTTAAATAGACATTCCAGTCTCGTTTCAATCTCGCTCAACGAGAGATTGAGACTATAAAAACAGTCACCTTTGTAGGTTGTTGTAGTTTTTGTTCTTGTCGTTGTTAGAGATCTATCAGACCGGTACAACTGTTAACAGCGCGTTATATTTACAAGAATACGTTTGCTTGTAAGCACCGAGGTAATTTTTCGTTGCAAGTTTAACGTCTTTCCCCCCCCCCCACTCGTCGGTAGGAAATATCGACAATATATATATATATATTTAGGAGCGGGGTACGGTAGATACAAATTAAATATGAACCATTCACTCACTCATATTCAAACATATCAGCAGACATTAGAAAGTGTGTTAAAAACATTTTCTTTTTTAATCTTCCATACTCATATTTTATCAAACATTCTTTTCGGTTTTTAGATTAATTAGCAGCAGCAGCAAAATTTACAAAGAAAAAAAAATCGAAAACACAAATTCATAATCTTTTTTTTTTTTTTTGTCACCAAAATAAGGAAAAAAACAAAACAAATTAAATAAAAACAAAGAAATTGGTTTTTACTTCTGCATCAATACCATCGTTGAAAAAAAAAGTCATATAACTGAGAGTAGCTAACCTGAAGTGAAGTGAGGTTGCGAAAAAAATACAATCTTCTTCGCGACCTTCTTCTCAGGTCTTGTAACCACAGTAACCTAAAAATAAAGGAATAAGTGACTCTTCACAAAGGAGGAAGGTTTTTATAACAATTTCCTTACTCTATTAGTATAAATAAACACAAACAAGGCTACCGTTCTTCTTGATTGTTGGAAGAGCATCCTCACCTCCGGCAACTACACTCATGTAAGCTATGTATTATTCACCACACCTTAGAAATAAAAGCACTGACAGCTAATAAATAAAAAGCTTTTTTGAATATGTAAGTCTGAGATGAAATCCAAATAATTATTAAATGTTCAGTCTTAATAAATACACCCGCTTTTTATCTTCATATTTTTTATTTATTAAAAATTTTATTTTTATTTTCATATTTAAAATTTTTTTAGTACTAGCAGTATCAGAATTTTGGGGACATTCGCAGGCGAAGTCGCCATTTTGAATATACACCTATCTTTCTTTCAGATTTTAATAGTAAAATAAAATTTAAACCCGTAAATTTTATTTCAATAAAACGAGCAAAGACCAAATTTTAATATCATAAAAGCTTTAGAGAAATAAACAATTTTATTTATTTTTCCGTCGATTTCTTCACTTAACATTCGAACAATAACATTACTTGAATATGCGGAGAGTGATCCGTGCTGAAATAACGTTATTTATGAGAGAGAGAGAGAGAGAGAGAGAGAGAGAGAGAGAAAGAAAGAAAGATTGCTTACGTAGTTCGAGGGCGAGGGCGGAATTCTAATCTGATTGGTTGAGAGGACGAGTCTCTTATAGACTTGGAGGAGTAGTGGGAGGCACAAGTCTTCTGTTATAAAACAAGTGTGTCGCTGACCAGTGGTCAGTTGTGTTAATGGACTTACTGGTGAACGGTTCGCACAACTTAGTTACTCGCTGCTCGCCGTACTACAATACTTGATACTCGACCCTTTGCAACCCCTCGGAGATTACGCTATCACTGAGTAATCTACTTTACCCTCTAAATAGTTTTTTTTTTTTCCACATTTAAAAAGCTGAAAAATAAATAAATGGTGGCGAAATTACCGAATTTCTTGAAATGTTCAGGTCCGTAATTTAGCCCACTTTTTGCGCCTCCCGTTCGTTCACCTCAAACACACAAAAGGGAATAAATCCGAGAAAGTAGACTCTCCACTCCCGTTGCACCTCCTGTCAGATCTGGAATCTAGCACCGAAAAATGGAGCTCGTTTTGTAGTTTCCAACTTCACGCGCGCACGAGATTTTGCGAGAACGTACGTAGTAAAATGCTGGCCGCCATCTTTGTTTTTCCTTTTCTCGGCCTGGATTCAGTCGCTGCCTGCACACCCACGGTAAGATTTCTGTTTTTCTTAGCTTCTGACCACAAAAGCCATTCTTAACATATTAACCTATTCTGTACGTTAACCTTACAATTAAATAAAAAACATATCATAAAACTTTAATTAAACGTGGAAATACGATTTTAAAAAAATAGCACGGATAACTCTCTGCATAGTGCATTACCACCAATCTTTTTTTATGAATTAGATACACATATACCTGGTTTTTATCTTAATGATTTTTTTTATTTTCACATTTTTTATTTTTTTAATGAATTCGGTACAAAAAAGAGAAATCATAATACGAAATCGTATATTGACAAATATAATTTAAAATTGATAGGAACGAAATAATGCTCACACCGTTTTAGTAAAAAGAAGTTACGGCCATCGTAAAACGGCGTTTTACGATGGCCGTAACTTCTTTGTTCTTAAGCAGTTGATTTTCTCTTTAAATAATTTCACGTTTAAATCGTGTTTTTCATCTTTTAATTTTAATTCTTTTATATTTTCATATATTTTATATGGGGAGGGGAGGGCGTTTTGTACCTATTCTGTACGTTAACCTTACAATTGAATAAAAGAACATATAAAACTTTAAGTAAACGTGGAAATACGATTTAAAAAAATAGCACGGATCACTCTCTGCATTATCACCATTTTTTTTTATGAATTAGATACACATATACCTGTTTTTTATCGTAATGATTTTTTTTATTTTCACATTTTTTATTTTTTTAATAAATTGGGTACAAAAAAGAGAAATCATAATACGAAATTGTATATTGACAAATATAATTTAAAATTGATAGGAACGAAATAATGCTCACGCCGTTTTACGATGGCCGTAACTTCTTTGTTCTTAAGCAGTTGATTTTCTCTTTAAATAATTTCACGTTTAAATCGTGTTTTTCATTTTTTAATTTTAATTCTTTTATATTTTCATATATTTTATTTCTTAATCAATTTGACACATAAAAGTTGTATCAATTTATTAAAGAAATTTTAACAAATTTTCTGTTTTGAACACAAAAAAAAACAAAAAAAAAACGAATTCATCCCATTTTTCTCCGCATTGAATTCCTGGAATAAAAGGGTTTTTTTTGGGTTTTTTTTCCCTTTTTCATACTTAAAAAAAAATGTCCTTCACTAACTTTTAAAGTAACCTGAAAAACTTTATAACTTTATTGAATCCGCTATTCTTTATAAAAGCCGTGAATAAAAAAAAAGTTATGAAACCCCAATTAAAAAAAAAATACCTTAAATATATTTTTCAATCTAACATTTAGATTTTGGTAAATGTGCTTATTTTAGTAAAATAAAAATTAATGAGAAAAATTATGCTTATGTGATTTTTGAGAAAATTATAATTTTTACCATAATGAACATAATTTATATTGAAGTTGGTCGAATTCTTAGAAAACTGTTTTTTTTTCGATATTTAAGCCGTTTTAGCATTTTATTTTTAATCTTGTTTATTGTCTGTCTTACCTATCTTGTCGCTAGAGCATTTTGTTTTCTATTTGAATGTTGATCAGTTTCTTTTATAAAGTTTACATTAAACAAGCACCCATTTATTGGCCATCATCAATTAGAAGAAACTTAATGTAGAAAAAATATTTTCCCCTAAAAATAAAATGTACTGTTTTTTTTTTGTATTTTTTTTTTTTTTTTTGTTTTTGTATTTTTTTTGTATTTTTTTTTTTTTTTTTTTTTTTTTTTGCTTTTTTTTTTTTTTTTTTTTTTTTTTTTGCTTTTTTTTTTGTATCTTTTTGTTTTTTTTTCGATATTTAAGTCGTTTTAGCATTTTATTTGTAATCTTGTTTATTGTCTGTCTTACCTATTTTGTCGCTAGAGCATTTTGTTTGCTATATGAATGTTGATCACTTTCTTTTATGCATGAGGATACATAAAATAATCATCCATTTACGGGTCATCATTAATTAGAAGAAACAATGTAGAAAAAATATTACCTCAAAAAAATTAAAATATACTTTTTTTTTTTTTTGTTTTTTGTTTTGTTTTTTTGTTTTTTGTTTGTTTTTTTGTTTGATTTTTTTTTTGTATTTTACGTTTAAATTGCCTTAAAAATATCCACAAAGAAGGAACTAAAAACAAAAATATGTATTTTAACATTTTAATTTTTCTGTTTAAGATTTTAGATTGGAAAATTACTTTCCTATATAAGTTTAACGTGCCATGAACATTCACTTTGTGGTCAGTTACCGGTCAACAAAACATGTAATCTATTTGCAGTTTACAATATCTATGTCGGTGGTACAGGGGGATCGTATCAATTTTTCTTTATTATGCCTTCGTGGTGAGGGTTGGAGCCCATGTGTTGTTAACTATTTTTTACTTTCACCTAACAATTTAGTAATTAAATATGCAAAAAGTGTCACCGTGACATTTATTTCTGGTGATTTTATTACAAAGAAAATAAATAATAATCACTACATAAATACTTGATTATCAATTTAAAAAAAAAAAAGTACTTTATCATCTGAATTTAACAACGGTGGTTACACCAAGAGTTATATTTTCTATATATTTTAATCTTATAAAGTATATGTTTTACAAAAAAAAAAAAGCGTTTTACTTTGTGTAAGGATTGAGTTATCCTTCATAAAAATCCATTAAAATTTAAAAATGTGGTAAATTTCCAGGATACGGTCCCTGAAAGATTGTTGACAACGTTGCAACAGATTCGTCTGTTGCGACCACAAAGTCACTTAGTTGATAGTTCGTATTAGATGATCGTTACTCACAAAAAAACAGGTACTTGTCTCTGTCACAAGTCGCCTTAAATAGAACAATGCTTTTGAACACGAAAGGAAAAATCACGTGCACATGATATTATGCGCCCAAGCCCTCATAAAAGCTAACACAAGGAAGCAAGCAACTTTCTGTTGCTGGAGCTCCCCAGAGATGAGTAATTATTTCCTTTACATAAAAATTCACCAAAAATCAGAAAATTAACCAATTTTAATGAAATTTTCAGTATTTATCAAATAATGATCGCGGAATATAATGAACTAATTATTTTTATTTAAATCTGAGTGACAATGTATTATTTTGTTTAAACAAAAATACCTTTACTTGTGAGAAATTATCTAAGCACGGATCAATAAGTGCATGGAGTGAGTACCGAAAATTTATTTTCTTTAGAGATTATATTTTAAGCGAAAATTTATTTCCGTATTGAAACTTTATTTTTGTTCAAATAAGTGAATACCAGAAAGTCAGTGGATCGATCACCGAATGATTTGTTTTATTAGGTACGGGCAAAATGAATGCCGATGCTCAAAATGTATAAACATTTTTACCCCTTCCCTTTACATATGTGGCGAATTCCCAGGTACTTGTCTCTGTCACAAGTCGCCTTAAATAGAACAATGCTTTTGAACACGAAAGGAAAAATCACGTGCACGTGATATTATGCACCCAAGCCCTCATAAAAGCTAACACAAGGAAGCAAGCAACTTTCTGTTGCTGGAGCTCCCCAGAGGTGAGCAATTATTTCCTTAAAAAAAAAAAAAAAAAAACTTAAGCTTGCACTTTACTCATCAAATGTCTCATCTCTCACAATGTCGTGTACCAATCTCTTACTTTCTCTCAAAATTATCACTTATAAATAAAAGAATTACACCTACCACACATTCCCTTTTAAGTACAAGACTTAAGTGTTTTTATGTTCAACTAAAAAAGGCAAGTCCTATTAAGCTCAAATGTTTCAAAATGGTTTCTTTTTCTCAACAAAGTTCATTTTGTAATGAGCAAATCGTTGCTCCAAATATTTTCTTGTTTTGAAATTAAAATTTTATACTGCTTAATATCGTTTCATGGACAAAAGATATCTGTTGCCCTTTTCTCTTGCTGGCACACAAGTTAATCGTATGAAAAAATATATGCCGTTCTTTTTCCCACTGACATGTGAATACGTACAAAATGACACCAAGTGAGCAAACAATCTCATCAGTCTAAGTAATACTAGCTTTTTATATGCTCGAATTCGACATATGCAAATTAAGACGCAGTCGAACCTGGGCATATGTTGCCTTTTCATATCCTATCAGTCAGATTTTGAGTTTTATGCCACTCTTATGCCGCTTGTTTCAATGACTTTTATCGCACTCCTCCCTGATCTCATGATCACAAACAGAGCAGAGAAGTACTGTCTTTGTCGGGTACTACTTAGCAGAACTGGGACTTCTCGGGAACATTTGCTTCCAATTCTGCCTCGTGCAAATGATCTGACTCCATTTAATCATTGTTGTATCTTAACCTCTCTGACCACACCTAGCCCACACTACTTGGCTAGATGCAGCTAGCCAACGATACACCACCAGACCAAACTGGCCCATAATACATTGTAAGACGCAACTGGCCCACGATAAAATGCCAGATGCAACTGTTAATTCAAAAAAAGTTTGGCTTGAATTGTAAATCAAACTTTTGTAATTCAATCTTTACATGACAACAACTTACAGTCTGGCATTTGAATTGTAATTTTTATATTCTTCAATAGCTCGAACTGAATTGTATTGTAAATTCTTTATTTTAACGTGATGACCTTTTCTAGCAAATCTAACAAAATCAAACCCTAACTACTTCGCTCAAATCAGTAAATTGCACTTTAAATACTTCATTTAAAAATAACAACTTTTTACAAATAAGTCAACCGAATCACATTTTAAGTTTAAAAAAAAAAAAGCGACAAAATTCTACAAAAAAGACCAAAAAAATCCAAAATTTGACACCGCCATTTCTCTAAAATCCAAATCAGATTATACTTTACTCTTCTATATAACTTGACGACAGTATTCCTGAAAAAATCTCTGTAACCTGACCACAGTATTTCTGGAAAATCTCCGTAACTGGATGATGGCATTTCTAAAAAATCTCTAACTTAACGACAGTATTTCTAAAAAATTTCTGTAACTGGATGATGGTATTTCTTAAAAATTTTCATAACCAGACGATGGTATTTCTCAAAAATCTCCATAATCTGAGGATGGTAGTCCTCAAAAAATTTCCGTAATCTAACGACAGTATTTCTAAAAAAATCTCCATAACTTGACGACAGTATTTCTAAAAAATCTCCATAACCTGATGTCAGTATTTCTCAAAAACACCCCTAGACTTTGCTAGCCTCTCAAACATGATTCTCTATTACACTACAGCGATTATAAAAAAGACAGTCTACCTCGACTCGCATTTAAATCGTGTCATGTCTCAATGCTTTCAATTATCAACATGACTTCCATTTTTCCAGGTTCGACGAAAAGCATTCCAATCTCTTCATTTTTCGACACGTTCAAATTTCCAAGTTCAATGCAAATCGATATTTCCCCCCTTTTTTTTATCATTTTGTGCACAAAAAAATATCTGCCACTCTTCTCTCACTGGCATATGAGTTAAAAAATAACCGTCAGTCTTTTTCTCTGCTGACACGCAAAGTATGTACAAAATGACACTGAGTGGAAAAACAAAAACATTTTTTCACGAATCAAAGAAATACCAGCATTTTATATGCTTAATTTCAACATATGCAACTCAAATCTGAGCATATGTTGCCTTTTCCTGCCCTATTGATTGGGTGTCAAGTTTTGAGCGTCACACACGCCACCCTTTGTCGCTTCCTTCCATGATTGTTGGCACAATCAAACAGGAAAGCTGAAAATATTGAAGGATTTAATTAGAATAATTTTTCTATAGAATAGAAAAAGCCTGTTCGAAAGTTTTAGAAAGGTTATAAATCGATCGCATTTTGTTCTGATTTAAAATATCAAAAATATCAGTGTTTCACCTCATGTCACAAAAGTAAATAAATTGTAAACAAAAGCAGATATGCATGTATATATGAAAAGAAAATTTAGCTCAAACATAGGTATGTAAAAATCCAAACAGAAAATTTTACCTTATATATATATATATATATATATATATATATATATATATAGGTAATCTCCAAAAATACCGTTAGGGCTTACAACATGGCCGCCAGAAGAGTCACGTGATCCGGTTGATCCAAAACATGAATCGCCGTATTACGAAACCGGAAAACGCAAATTTAAAGCAAACTTTGACAAACAAGCATAATAATTAAGTACAAAAACAGTTTTTCAATATCATAATAATAAATAATTTAACTAAAAACAACCTAAGATTGTTTCTCAAAGTTTGCCTATTTTTATAACAACATTATATCAACAAAAAATTAAATACAAACAAATTGTGATTGTTTGTCAAAGTTTGCCTTCAAGGCTGCGTTTTCCATTTGCACGATTCATGTTTTGGATCAACCGGATCACGTGACTTTTGGCGACCATGTTGTAAGCCCTAACGGTATTTTTGGAGATTACCTATATATATATGTATATATATACTCTTTAACTTGAAAAACTTTACCTTATAATTATATATATATATCTATTCTTCAACTTCAAAAAACATGTTGACAACTGTGTAAAAAAAGAACTATTAGAGCTCTACTCCGACTGTTTTTTATTACTTATAACCTTGGTTGTATATAACCTGAAATAATTCAGCTACTTTTGTATTGATCATGTTTAGTTCTTTTTTGTTTTTATTGTGAGTTACTTCTTTTATTTCATGGGCGCTTGGGTAGTTTATGCGCTGCACTAGAATAACGGCCATTGTAAAAAGAAAAAGACATTTTCTAACCGCTCCATACTTTCACCTAACGATTTAAAAGAAAAAAGAAAAGACATTGTCTAACCACTCCATACTTTCGCCTAACGATTTAATAATAATAATAAAAAAGGAAAGGACATTTTTTAGCCGCTCCAGACTTTCACCTAACAATTAAATGGAGAAAAGACACTTTTCTAACTGTTACGGACTTTCACCTAACAGTTGATTGAAAAAGATAAGATATCCCAGAATCTGTTAATTTGGAAGCCTGTCCAAAACATAATTATTTTCATGTATTATTTCCTTTTGTTTAATTATGTTTTCTCCTTTTAACTATTTGTTTTGTTTTTGTTTCAGATTTTTGACCTAATTAATAAAGCGTTTTCAACGTACCAGTTGTTTTCTTGTTGTGCCTTTCATATAAAAGAAAGGTAAGTGACTGTTTCATAAATTTGATGGAACAGATTTAAGAAAACAATGATCTTTTGTTTAAAAGGAACGCATTACAATTCACACTGAAATATCTAAAAAAATCTTTCAAAATAGAAACGAAAAACTTAACCTAAAATAACATACAATTTTTAGAGCTTAATTTAATATGTTTATCCTAAATGTGATTGAGTTTTAAAATCTTAACATTCAGCTGAATTAATTATTAATTGTTTAATTAATTTGATGGCACAGATTTTAAGATAATAATGATACGATTTCTTGATTAAACCAATACATTATTACATTTCACGATGAAATATTGTCGATATTTCCTACCGACGAGTGTGGGGGGGGGAAGAAAAGACGTTTAGCTTGCAATGAAAAATTACCTTGTTGCTTACAAGCAAACGTATTCTTGGAAATATAACGCACTGTTAACAGTTGTCGTACCGGTCTGATAGATCTCTAACAATGACAAGAACAAACTACAACAAGCCTACAAAGGTGACTGTTTTTATAGTCTCAATCTCTCGTTCAGCGAGATTGAAACGAGACTGGAATGTCTATTTAAGCAATAAGGAATAGACATCCTATTTTCTTCATTAACAAACACCAGGCCGGACCGTTCACAACCATGAGTGTCTTTCCCTTCCCACCGAGCCACCCTCGGTAAGTCAATCAATTTAATTATCACAATATCTAAAAATCTATACTCTTTATTAAAAATAGAAAAGAAAGAATAAAGTTTTTAAATGACCTACCATTTTTAGAGCTTTAGTATTTAATAAGCTTAGCTTACAGGTGATTCAGTTTAAAACATGTCACGGTTCAGCTGAATTAGATAGGTAACATATATTTCTCTTCAAAAACCATTAGTTTGGAATAATGTGATTGAATAATTGAGAAATACACAGGAATAGAAAATGTAGTTGTCCCGAGCAAAGAAAATATCAGCATCAATCTATATGCTTTAGTTTTATTGTTATAAAATATTCTATTAAAACCTAAATAATATTATGTTAAATGTTTATCTTGTGAAAAATAAAGGGGGAGGGGTTAATGATTGCTCAAGAGAGGGAGAGTGGTATGCTTACTTACTGACAAAAAAGAGATTGTCTTGCCTTCTCTGCCTTTTTAAAGCTTTTTTTTTTCACAGGTCAGGTGACAGTTAATCACATTACCTTTTGGTTATTTAAAGGGAGATTCTTCCCAGTAGTCAAGTTTTTTTTCCAGATGCATTTGTGGCTGGTGCCGGAAGCTATTCTTTGATTACCTAAGCTTTGCTGGCTAGCAATTGTTAACTGACTGTCACGTCGCAGAAGGGGGCAATTCTTTCGCAACTTAAGGTAGGTGCACATTGCTTCTTTTTCTTAACTGAGCAGTCGTTGGATTTTAAGGGAAAATTAATTTTTTTCACAATCTTTTTATAGTAATTTAAATGTTTGTATTACTTATATTTGAATATAAAACATTAAACATGCTTATAAGTTAAACGGCTGTTGTTACAATTAGTTTTAACATTCAGATGGATTAGAAATGAACAAATATTTTAACACATTCTAATGCCATATTTTATTCTTTTCGCCTCAAACAGTAGGAGCCTTTCAAAATCACATAGTATTCACAGCCCAAATAAAGTCTTCTTTCTATGGCTTAGCTTTTACGAGGAATAGTGATCTTTCTCCAACTGATTTTATCTCAAGTAATAAAACAAAGCTGGATGCTTCACCAGATAAAATAAATTCTTGTTCTAAAATTCAGTAAGACCAAGAAACTAAAATTGGGGAAAGGAAAATGTTCTCAATTTCTTTACTAACTCAGTGTTTGAGAGATAAGAATTTTAATGGAACATTCAAATATCTATATATCTCATATAAATTTCAAGTGTTAGCCCCAGGTAGTGGGCCACTTTGATTTCATAGAACTTTGACTGAACTAAAATAAAACAAAGTGAAAAGAACAGTATATGAATATTCGTGTTGTCATAAATTAATTTTAGCGATATATATGAAAAACACAGTTCGTAAAAACCTATTTTATTACATGAGCATAATCTTATTAAAATCAGCATTTTCTTATATGAGAAATTCAAACTAGACATTAAAAGGAAGAAGCGAGAAAGGACTCATAATTGTGGAAATTTTCCGAGGTATCTGACTCTTTCCACTTCTTTACAATGCACCCTACAAAGTGCTATACATCAGTAGCTTTTATTATATTTATGTGCTGAAATAATACGGTTCTTTACGGACTGTTCGATCTCCTTTCATTTGGATATGCTGCAATATTTTCTGATAGAGATCCGGGCAGAGAATGACTAGAAGTTGACTGGATACCAAACTAATAGCTTCTAGAAAGATCTGGAATGTGAGAAATAAAAACTTAATGTTTAGTAATATACGGCATAATCCTGTCAGATCACCAAAGTTAAGAAACGATGAGCCTGGTCATTACTAAAATGGGTGACCAATTTGGGAAGTCCAGGTGCTGTATGTAAGAGGATGTCGGCACCTCCCTGCAAAAAGTTGCAAAAACCTAACGTCGTCATCTCCCCTAACGCGGATATACATGCGACTGGGGACCACTTGTGAATTTGATACTCCCATGAATAGGGTTGGTGCTGACTGCACATACAATGTTTAGTAATGGAAAAAAATAACTGCCCAAATACTTCTTTCATTATCTGTTTTAAGAAATGTTTAATAACTGTTAATTTTCTTATTTCTATGTATTTTAGTCATGTGAAAGGTTTACTTTTTTATTTTGTTTGATATCATTTGTACCAAAATTGCTGACTCCTAAAAAAAGAAAACTAACCCATCTCTATTACCTTGTCAGATACCACTCGCAAAAAACACATATTAATTGAATGCACTGATTTTGTAACACAAAGGAATTCTTTCTACAAAAAATTAAGGATCTGTTTGTTTGTTACAACAATCTCCACATCATATTTTCATACCTGAAAAAATTGGGCTTTATCAAAAAATTTAAAAGAACTCATTTATACAACAGCTACAGCAGGGTGTAAATGCTCCCTGAGCCCAAAGACACTCTGTATAAAATAATTCAGAGGATTGACATGATGTAAAACCCTACAAAGAATAAAGCAAATTGCTGAAAAGTAAACATTTTTGTTTCGCCCAAAGACTTGTTTCACCACACAGTATTTCAAAGTTATTTAAGTTAGAATTGAATTATATTTTTAACACATATGAAGCACGTTTTATAAAATACTTATTCTTTAAAACCATTGAAATATGTGACTAAAAGTAATGAAACCATGAGAAATGTTGAAAATTACATATGATATCACTATTTTATATATTATGTATAATTGTAATACTATGTGATTTGAATTTTCTTTCGACTTTTACTATGATTATATAATATTATATAATACTACACATTTATTGAAGTTTCTGGTAGATATCATCGATACTCTCTACATATTTACCAGTTTCATTCATGTTTCAATTTTTAAAAATTCAATAACTCAAGTGTTATTTATTCGGTAAATTTATACAAATACCGTGACAGCGAATTAGTAGAAAAAAATGTACTTTCCTTGTAGAGTTCTGTGTGCTGAACACGAATCTGAAAACCGCATCCGTCGCAAATTAATAGTTTCGGAGATAATAATGTTTTAAGAAGTGGGGGATCAATTTTCTATAATAATTTAATGTAAAATGAGCACCCACTTTTTGGCCACTCGACAAATTTTTGAAATCACTACCCCCCCCTCTCGACAAATCCTGTGAAATCACTACGCGGCTTCCCTCCCCCCCTCCCCACAAATCCGTTTAAATCACTACGCCCCCCCTCCCCTCTTTTTCAAATTTATGTGACCCTTTTATTTTACTTTTTGGGGAAGGGGA
The DNA here is from genome assembly GCF_053919585.1 of Euprymna scolopes. Taxonomy (NCBI): domain Eukaryota; kingdom Metazoa; phylum Mollusca; class Cephalopoda; order Sepiida; family Sepiolidae; genus Euprymna; species Euprymna scolopes. The sequence goes on along the minus strand of NC_136500.1, from coordinate 119,883,619 downwards.
GGGGTGAGGAGAGGGCGCAGTAATTTTATATGATTTCTCTTTCTATAATAATTTAATGTAAAATGAGCACCCACTTTTTGGCCACTCTCGACAAATCTTTGAAATCACTCACTACCCCCCCCCCCCCTCTCGACAAATCCTGGTTCCCAAGCCAGAACTCTGCGACTTCGCTACAAAAAGAGCGCCAGTCCACAGATGTTTTGGGAGTTATATTTAAACAACTGGTGACTGTCTGGTGGTCCCACCGTTTACTCAACCAGTGGTTTACAAACAGAATTACCTTCCATGGAGGAATGTGGGAATTCTGTAAGAATGTCCCCTTATAGTCACTTGCATAAAAGGAACAGTGGCGCCTTTTTTTGGTTTTAGGAATGCGGAATGTACTGTTGCAGCGCCATTCGCCCGTTCTCCCCTGCTCCCTAAAGGTGCAGTTTTTGTTACAACGTGTGCAACTGACGACAGTTGGTAAGACACCGTGTCTTCTTAAAAAATCCACTGACGTTTCTGGTTCCTCGTAAAAGACTTTAATAGCCTTGTAGTGATTATAAGAGCAGTGGTCACAGGCAGACATAATGTTGGAAAAGTGGAAAAGTTAATCAAAGTAGCGTTGAGTGGAAATTAAGTTAACGAAAGTCAAAGTAAAAGAGGTTTGCAAATAAAGGAGTGAAATTGGGGGTAAAAATCCGAAATTGTATCCGAAATGGTAAATTTATACAAATAACGTGACAGCGAATTGGGTAAAAATCCGAAAGTGTATCCGAAATTGGGTAAAAATCGATTTTGTGCGCGTAAAATTGGGATACTGCGCATGAGCAAGTAAAATTGGGGTGGTGAAGTGGTGGGGAATTAATTAAAAAGAAAAGGAAATAATTAATTTATTTATTTTTTTATTATCGCTTATTTTCATTATGGATTATCTTCACTTGTTTTGATTTAAGAGTAGAGCTGATGTACGCCATTTTTGAAAGAAAATATTCCCTTTTAAAAATGTTAATATCTCCGAAACTATTAATTTGCGAGGGGTACGGTTTTCAGATTCGTGTTCAGCACACCGAAACGTAACAGAATACTACGTCTGTTTTTACTAATTCGCTGTCACGGTGTTTGTATAATAATACCATTTATTCTGCACTTCAAATCAATTTTTCAGTTAAATTCGACACTGCTCTTAAAACTTCCGACTTCCAAATGCAATGATCTTTCCAGTTGATTTCCACACATCTGCATAAGTGACACACCTCTGAACTTGTCTCCTGCTCTCTTCACGTCCGCTTTTATAGACTCATTCACAGTCACCATAAAACAAAATGTCTTGCCATGTTAATTTTTCCTTTCTTTCTCTTTCATTTCGTTCCACGACCGACCCTTTGAATAATGCACCCGTGCCAACCAAGTAAGTCACATGTTTCCTTACAATTCCAAAGAATTATGTTTTAGATAATAAAATGTGCGTTCAAATGCATATCATAAACTTACATTAATTGAAACATTTTAAAAGAAAACAATCTTATTTTACTTCAGTTTACCGAATATATTTGCTAGATAGTTTAAAAATTTTTGTTCATGCTTCTATAATTACCGACATGATTGAGATCTTTCTAAGATTTTAGTCATACATGAGACCTTGGTACTTCGTTATCTTTCCCTCTCAGCATTGCTTAACCCAGCATCGTTTGGTAAAATAATTTCTAATGTTGATTATTTTTCTTGGGTTTGTATTACTGTACACATAGATTCGAAAAAGTTGTCAAAAAACAAATATAGAACAAATAAATGTTATCAAAGGCAAGATAAGTTACTTTTCTACCTAACTGGATATATTTTTTGTGTTTTTATTCAGTGTAATATGTTTATTCAGCTCGAAAAACATGCAGTGTTTACCGATGTATTGGAAAATTCAAAATGGCGCCCGACTCTCTCTCAGAGAGGGTACGTTGTGGAAAAGGTATTATAAATAATAAACTAGACAAAATACTGTTAGAAATTCGCTCAATATATGTTACCGTCACATAAGTTGACATATATTCGGTTGTTTTCTAACAGTATTTTGTCTAGTTTATTATTTATAATACCTTTTCCCAAACGTACCCTCTCCGAGAGAGAGTCGGCTGCCATTTTGAATTTTCCAATACATCGGTAAACACTGCATGTTTTTCGAGCTGAATAAACATGTTACACTGAATAAAAACACAAAAAATATATCCAGTTAGGTAGAAAAGTAACTTATCTTGCCTTTGATAACATTTATTTGTTCTATATTTGTTTTTTGACAACTTTTTCGAATCTATGTGTACAGTAATACAAACCCTTTTTCTTTCTTGTTGCATATAACTATATCAGGCTTAATGGGTCCGTTTTTAGGTACATTGCAGTAGGAATTGAAGTGCTCTTTTTGGTATGTTTGTAAGACTTACTGCTGCAATCGATATTCAACATTCTGCTTAGAGGACATGTTTACACATTCGATTATGTCACATTATACAGCTGGATTCCATGTGGCTCACACTATTGCTATGTTGTAAACCTTGCACTTTATGTTGTTCCTAAAACAATTCATCTTCTTAAAAGCATCGGTAATCAAGCCTTGATATTTGACAAGTTTTAATCATTACTCATAATCAAGTGATCCTGCTTTTGCAAGTCTATAGAGTCTTCTTTTCAGTCTCTAAAGTGTTGATTATTTACATAGTTCTGAGTAAACTCACCCAGAATATCATTCTTCTATTTTTAGCGGATGTTCTTGTATTCTTAGTGTTTCTTTTGGAATATTTATGGTTTTCTCATTCTTGCTTATTTGCTAGATAATCTAGTTCCAAATCTTCGGCCAGTTTTGTGTGTGAAGTTATATAATACTGACTTTTGTTATGTTCATGTACCATTTTGAATTGTGAATTTTAGGGGCTCATCGGGTATGTTCCGATCTTCACAATCCTGTCACAATGCTGATTGTCAATCTCTGAGAGACAATTACCTCCTGCTTCTATGGGCAAATACGGCCTAGGCAGTGTTCTACATGTGAGTTCTCATGTGTCTTTCTAAATTACTGTTTTGGGTAATTTTGGAATCCTTTCAGCTTCTGTTTTTATCATCCCATTTTACTCAACCAATGACATTTCTACTGTAATTGTACCCTGTATTAACTTTTAGTAAAACATTTGTACATTTTTCTTAAACCATTTATTCTCTCTTTCTTCCCTGTTCTTGCTTTCTTTTTTCATTCTTATGGCAACTGTTGGGATTCTGCTTTCGAGTTCCTTCCTACTTCTGTCTTATATATTATAATGAGTTTCCTCCTACTTCTATCTCATATAATATAATGAGTTTCCTTCTACTTTTGTCTTCTATATTATAATGAATTCCTTCCTACTATTGTCACATATATTGTAATGAGTTTCCTCCTATTTTTGTCTAATATATTATGTTTCCTCCTACTTCTGTCTCATATTGTAATGAGTTTCCTCCTTCTTTTTTTTAATATATTATAAGTTTCTGTTAGAGGCGATAAATTGGTCCATCTGAAACAATTTCTTTTCTGCAAAAATTCAGCTGATTCTGGAGCTTCCGTTTTCAATATGTGGTCTTGTTTTTGTGCTAAGACGCCCGTTGTTATTGCAATTGAGAGACTCATAATTTTGAGTCTTGCAGCTTAAGATATCTGGTTAAGCTCCAGAGGAAAGGTGTTGTATGTTTCAACCCTGAATAGCAGAAGTAAGTCTTTATTTCTGTCCCTGTAATTCTTGTAGTTTGACATTTGACAATGGAGCTCTTCCTTACATCTCCATACTCTGGACTTATTGACAATCTGGTTCCGCAATTTCTAAGGTTATTGCCAAGTTGTACGCAGTAGCTTTGCTGTTGATAGTAACAAGGAAAAACCCGCAAGTGACAGTGTGAGAGTTTTGCATTATTAGCTGCTGATGATAAGGTACTTATGAGAGCTGACATTTGTGTTTTCATTAAAATTCAAGAGACTTTCGTCACTGACAATTTATTTTTAGGGTGAACTAGTGTATTATTTTTCTTTTCAATGACGTCACTTTCTTTAATTTTCTCAGCCAGGATTTTATTTTATTTGCTTCAAAGTTGGATTAGTGATAGCAAAACACTTTCTTTTGATAAAAAATCCATGGATTTTATGAGTTCTTAATTCTCTATTCTTTGTTGCTACAAATGATGGAAATAAATGGATCTGCATAGATTTTATCAAGACTTTATATCTGAAATCGTCTCATTTCTGTCCTTTATCTTGGGTGTCGGCATTTGTTTGTATTTTTTCATATTTTTTATATGATTATCTCATGGTCTTTTATGAATTATAGCTGACTTTAGAATGAGAAGTATCCTCATTGCAAGTTCCAACAAAAACCTATAAAGATAACCTGAAAAATCCAGGGACGATGTTAAGTTAACATTTCAGTTATTTCCAGTAAGCATTCAGTTTTTTCAGTGAGAATTTTTCTCAGAACGTGAATATTGACATTGTTCATAAAATAATATTTTTCTCTTGTGTGAGTACTCATGTGCATCGCGAGATTTGGTTTCTTGGAATGTGAATATTGACATTGTTCACGAGAATATAGATTTTCTCTTTTTTTTTTTTTTTTTTTTTTTCTTCATCTTTTTCTTCTAGGGGGGGGGGAAATCCAACTAGATGCTAACATTTACCCCTATTTTAGGGAGTGCAACCAAGAGATCTTTTCACAATTCTAGCAGTCCCTTAGTAAGTTTACTCAAATGCATCGCTAGATTTAGTTTCTCAGAACGGGAATATTGACATTGTTCACGTAAATAATATTTTTCTCCAGTATGAGTACTCATATGCATCGCTAGATGTGGTTTCTCGGAGCGTGAATATTGACATTGTTCATGTAAATAATATTTTTCTCTTTTTTATTTTATTTTACTTCAGTAAGTTTTAAAAGATCAAGGGGCTCCCTCCTGGAGCTAATACTTGATTTTGTTGTTATTAAAATTTATATCCGAGGGCTCGTTCTAGTATGAGTACTCATCTGCATCGCTAGATTTAGTTTCTGAGAACGTGAATATTGACATTGTTCACGTAAATCATATTTTTCTCTTTTTTTTATTTATTTTACTTCAGTAAGTATTAAGAGATCAACGGGTTCCCTCCTGGAGCTAACACTTGATTCTGTTATGATTTAAATTTATATCCGAGGGCTCTTTTAAGAATAGATGCTGTTCCCTTTATGGCTGCTATTTGTATTTCGTTACAGCTTGGTCTTCCAGGGATTGCTTCTAAGTATTTATGAAAATTCTTTTTTATTAACCCAGTTGCTCCTATCACAACCGGTATAATGTTTATTTCTTTCAGAGACCATGTCGTTTTTAGATCATTTTTTAGGTCCTGATATTTTGTTATTTTTTCCGGTTCAGCTCTGTTAAGGCCAAAATCATTTGGGACTGTAACATCGATAATGAGCGCAGTTCTTTCAGGCTTGTTCCATATTACAATATCTGGCTTGATGGCCTTGTCTTTTATGTATCTCCCCGCCTGTATGTCTTTGTCATAGAACACGGTCACTTTTCCATTTGATGTTATTGGTGGTGGTTCATATTCCCAAATGTTCGTCGCTCTGTCAAGCTGCATCTCTCCACAGATTTTCCAATGAAGGTACTTACATACTTTGTTGTGGCGAGCAGTGTAGAGGCCATCTGCCAATAAGATTGGGCATGCAGACATTAGGTGGCTTGGGCTCTCAATTGCTGAGTGGCAAAACCGGCATTGGCCATTTGCTTGTAGGCCAGCCATTTTTTTTTAATCCATTTGTGAGTAAGCCTTGGTCTTGACTGGCTACAATGAGTCTTTCCTCATCAAATGGAAGTCTCCCGCTCTTGAGCCATTGGAGTGAAGCATCCCTGTCTATATATTCCTGTTTAAGCTCTTCCAGAAACTTTGCTGCTCTTTTATGTTGTTCCCATCCTTGCTTTCTTGTGTCTATTTCGATTTTGGTGTATTTCTTTCTCTTTTTTCTTGCAATCTGTGTTGCTGGATTATCATATACCTCGGCAGTATTTTCCAGTATGACACCCCCAAAGTTTTCGGCAAGCTTCGTGACTGAGGTTTGTTGAGGTAGACGTTCATGGTGGTCCCTCACTATTTCTATTGTCATATCTGTTGAGCTTTTAATATACTGCCCCATGCTTACTATGGTGGCTCGATATGCATGGTTTATTTCAGTGAGACCGAGGCCACCCTCTCTTCGTGGAAGGTATATCCTGTCCATACATTGATTTCGGTATATTATTTTATGCAAGGTTAAGAGTTTCTTGGTCTTTGTATCTAGCCTATTGATACTGTATTGGGGCCAGTCAATAATACCAAACCCATATGTGATGACAGGGATTGCAAGTTGATTTATAGCAGTTATTTTGTTTTTGGGGCTTAATTCGGATTTGAGGATCTTTTTAAGGCGTGATGTGTATTCTTGTTCCACCTTATGTCTCATTTTTTCATGCTCCACAGTTACATTTTCCTCTATACCGAGGTACTTATGTGGCATCCTCTCCTAGGTCTTCAATCAAGCCATCATTGAACCGAATATTTTCGGATGTCGTCTTTTTTCCTTTTTTTATTGTGCATTTGGCACATTTGTCAAATCCAAACTCCATGCAGACATCTTATGTAAAATTCTTTACATTTTCAATCAGAGAGACAAGCTGTTTTTCTGTCTCTGCATAGAGTTTGAGATCGTCCATAAAAATTAGATGATTTACTCTTTTACTTTTTTCTGTTTTCTTTCCCCTACTAAGACTGTACCCAGCATCACATTTTTTAAGGAGCTTGCTGAGTGGGTCAATAGTAAGGCAGAAAAGCAATGGTGACAGGCTATCACCTTGAAATATACCTCGCTGGACACTGAGATTTGAAGTTTGTATTGTCCCTTCCATGTGGTGTAGAGCCATTGATGTTTGCCACATGGTCATTTGTTTTTTAAGGAATGTCCTTATGCTCTCATCAACATTATATATTTCCAAACATCGCAGTATCCAGGAGTGAGGCACACTATCAAATGCCTTCTTATAGTCTATCCAAGCCATTGATAAGTTTCTTTTACGCTTTTTGCAGTCCTCCAGGATGGTTTTGTTGAGGAGCAGTTGGTCCTTTGTACCAAGTTTATTCCTGGTGCATCCCTTTTGTTCATTTTCAAGGTACTCACCCTCGGTCAGGTGTTGATAGATTGCATCTGCAATCATTCCTGTAAGCCACTTGTATGTGGTTGAGAGGCAGCAGATAGGCCTGTATTTATTGGGCAAGTGAGTCTCTTGGCTCTTGGGTACCAGAGTCGTTTTACCAAGAGTTAACCATTCTGGTGGATCTTCCTTACCGCTGACAACAGTGTGAGTACTCATATGCATTGCTAGATTTGTTTCTCAGAACGTGAATATTGACATTGTCCACGTAAATAATATTATTCTCCACTGTTTACTCATATGCATTGCTAGATTTGGTTTCTCAGAGCATGAATATTGACATTGTTCAGGTAACTAATATTTTTCTCTATCTTTGTCTCCTAGGAGGGATAGGACATCCAACCAGATGTTTAACATTTACCCCCATTTCAGTGAGTCCAACCAAGAGATCTTTTCAGGATTCTTGCCGTCCCTTTCAGTGCAATTGGTTGTATTTCACTTGCACTTGGTTCACTGGGTATGCTTGCTATGTACTTTTTAAAGTTCTTTTTCATAAGCCTAGTTGCTCCTATGATGATTGGTAAAATTGAAACGTCTTTTAATTTCCAATTTCGTTTCATATCATACATAAGTCCTTGATACTTAGTTATCTTTTCCCTCTCAGCTCTGTTAAGCCCTGCATCATTGGGTACACTGACCTTTATTATGGCCGCTTTTGTATTTTCTCTGTCCCAAATCACTATATCCGGTTTAACAGCTGCATTTTCTAGATATGTACCAGTAGGGATTATGTAGTCATAGTGAATGGTGTAGTTGTCATTCCCAACTCTTCGTTCGGGTATATGTTCCCGGAATGTTTTACTACACTGAGCATTTAGTTTCTTACATATCTTCCAATGAAGGTATTTGGAAACTCCGTTATAGCGATCTGTATAATAACCATCTCCAAGTAGGACTTTGCAGCTAGAAATCAGGTGGCCCACACACTTAACCTCAGTGTTGCAGAATCTGCATTTATTATTATTGCTTAGACCACTCATCTTTTTAAAGGTGTTCGTCATGAGGCCCTGATCTTGTGCAGCCAATATCAACCCCTCTTGTTCGTAATGGAGTGATCTTCTTTTGAGCCAGTCCAGGGAACCATCCCTATCGATATATTCTTGGAATAGTTCAGTCGGTAGGTATTTTGCCCGTTTATGGCTGGCCCATTCTTCTGTTTTAATACTATGGAACTGGCTAGTTTTTTTTTCTGACTTTTGTGGGCTATGTCAGTGGCAGGCTTGTTTGGATTCTCAGCATCATTTGTAAGGCTATCCTTTCCAAAATGAGTGGCAAGTTGTGTTATAGATGTTGTACTACTTGCTCGGTTCTCATAATGGTCTTAAATTTTCATCAGCTTGTAGTTACAGGAACTTATTATGTACTGACCTATGCTGACGATTGTGGTTCTATGTTGATGATTGACTTCCGAAAGTCCCATACTTCCTTCTCGCCTGGGTAGGTACAAACGAGGCATGCACTGGTTTCGATAAATAACTTGGCACAAGGTTAACATTTTCCTTGTTTTTTTGTCAAACCAATTTATGTCTTTCTGAGGCCAGTCAATAATGCCAAAACTATATGTTAGTACTGGCATGGCAAGTTGGTTGTCGTAATTTTGGCTTAGTTTCTCTCTCGTCTTGGAATGCTGGATGGACTCATTTTCATCAATGCTGAGGTATTTGTATGTTTCCTCTTCATCCAGTTCTCTGATTTCAGTACTTTCATCGTGGTGTATGTTTTCAGTGGATATCTTCTTGCCAGCATTCAGAGTACACTTAGCACACTTATCCAGCCCGATCTTCATTTTGATGTCATTAGAAAAAGTGTGGACAATTTTCAGTAGATTATCTAAATCCTTATCCGAGCTTGCATAAAGCTTAAGATCATCCATGAAAAATAAATGGTTTATTAACTTGGAGGATTCTCTTTGGCGGCTGTAGCTTAGATTATAAGCACCTTGGTAGTTCTTTAGAAGCTTACTTAGAGGATCAATTGCCAGGCAAAATAGGAGAAGAGATAAATTGCCTCCTTGGAAGATTCTTTTTTTATTTTCATATTTGCAATGGATATCCTTCCCTCGTTATAGTTTATTTAAGGTAATGGATGTTTGCCACTCCTTCATTTAGGCAGCTATCATTTCTCGTATGGTCGGGTGGATCTTGTATAATTCACGGCATTTTAGTATCCACAGATGGGGTACACTATCAAATGCTTTCTGATAATCTATCCATGCAATATTTCGATTTTTTTTCTTTTCCGGCAATCTTCCAAGATGGTCTTATAAATGAGCAATTGATCTTTGGTTCCCAGGCAGTTTTTCCTGCATCCTGCTTGTTCTTCCTCAAGATAATCTCCAGATGAAAGATGTTCTCCAGTATAAGTACTCATATTCATCGCTAGATTTCGTTTCTTAGAACGTGAATATTGACATTGTTCACATAAAAAATCTTTTTCTCTAGTCTGAGTACTCATATGCATTGCTAGATTTGGTTTCTCAGAACGTAAATATGGACATTGATCATTTAACAAATATTTTTCTCTCGTCTGAGTACTTATATTCATGGCTTGATTTAGTTTCTCAGAACGTATTAACATTGTTCACATATTTACTATTTTGCTCTAGTCTAAGTACTCATATTCATCGCTTGATTTGGTTCCTCAGAAAGTAAATATTGACATTGTTCACATAAATAATATTTTTCTCCAGTGGGAGTACTCATATGCATACCTAGATTTTGTTTCTCAGAACGTATAGCCTGACATTGTTCACATAAATAATGTTTTTCTCTAGTGTGAGTATTCATACGCATTGCTTAATTTGGTTTCTCAGAACGTGAATATTGACCTTGTTCACAAAGTAATATTTTACACATAATAATATTTTTCTCCAGTGGGAGTACTCATATGCATAGCTAAATTTTGTTTCTAAGAACGTAAATATTGACATTGTTCACATAAATAATATTTTACTCTAGTGTGAGTGCTCATATGCATCGCTAGATTTGGTTTCTCAGAATGCAAATATTGACATTGTTCACATAAAAAAATATTTTGCTCTCGTGCGAGTACTCATACGCATTGCTTGATTTGATTACTCAGAACGTAAATATTGATATTGTTCACATAAAAAATATTTTTCTTTAGTCTGAGTACTCATATTCATTGCTTTATTTTGTTTCTCAGAACGTATATCTTGACATTGTTCACATAAATGTTTCTCGCATGTGATTAGGCATTTGCATCGCTAGATTGTGTTTCTCAGAACGTAAATATTGACATTGTTCACATAAAAAATATTTTTTCTTTAGTCTGAGTACTCATATTCATTGCTTGATTTGGGTTCTCAGAACTTGACTATTGACCTTGTTCACATAAATAATATTCTTCTCAAGTGGGAGTACTCATATTCATAGCTAGATTTTTTTTCTCAGAACATATTTATTGACATTGTTCACATAAATAATATTTTTCTCTAGTGTGGGTACTCATACGCATTGCTTAATTTGGTTTCTTAGAACGTGAATATTGACATTGTTCAAAAAGTAATATTTTACTCTAGTGTGAGTTCTCATATGCATCGCTAGATTTGGTTTCTCAGAACGTAAATATCGACAATGTTCATGTAAAAAATATTTGTCTCTGGTCTGAGTACTTATATTCATTGATTGATTTGGTTTCTAAGAACGTGAATATTGACATTGTTCACATCAAAAATATTTTTCTCTAGTTTGAGTACTAGTATTCATTGCTTGATTCGGTTTCTCAGAACGTGAATATTGACATTGTTCACATGAATAATATTCTTCTCCAGTGGGAATACTCATATGCATTGCTAGATTTGGTTCCTCAGAACGTAAATATCGACATTGTTCACAAAATAATATTTTTCTCCAATATGAGTACAAATATGCATCGATTGATTTGGTTCTGAGACCATGAATATTGACATTATTTATGTAAATAATATTTTTCTTTAGTCTGAGTACTTATATTCATCGCTGTATTTTGTTTCTCAGAACTTAAATATTAATATTGTTCAGATAAATAATATTTTTCTCGAATGTGATTAGGCATATGCATCACTAGATTGTGTTTCTCAGAACGTAAATATTGACATGGTTCACATAAATAATATATTTCTCTAGTGTGAATACTCATATGCATCGCTAGATTTTCTTTCTTAGAATGGGAATATTTAAATTGTTCACATTAATAATATTTTCTCCAGTGTTAGTTCTCATATGTGTTATTAAATTTTATTTATGAAAATGAACAATTTTACACCAATCTTCAGCGTTGTTTATCATATATTGCATTGGATTTTCTTTCTGAGAAAAAATAGATCCTCGTATTGTACAAAAATCAGGGTTTTATCTAGTGTTGCTCATATGTTGCCCTAGAATTCTTTTTTGGTAGAGTAAAATCACATACAAAACAATATCAATATTGTTATAACAAATTATTCCGATTCATCGCTAGATTTTGTTTCTCAGAACGTAAATATGGACCTTGTTCACATAAATAATATTGTTTTTTAGTCTGAGTACTTATACGCATTGCTTGATTTTGTTTCCTGGAACGTGAATATTGACATTGTTCACATAACAAATATTGTTCTCTAGTCTGGGTACTCGTATTCATTGCTTGATTTGGTTTCTCAGAACGTAAATATTAACATTGTTCAGATAAATAATATTTTTCTTGAATGTGATTAGGCACATGCATTGCTAGATTGTGTTTCTCAGAACGTAAATATTGATATTCTTCTCCAGTAGGAATACTCATATGCATCGCTAGATTTTGTTCCTCAGAAAGTGAATCTGTACATTGTTCACATAAAAAATATTTTTCTCTAGTCTGAGTACTCATATGCAGCGCCTCATTTACTTTCTCACAACGTAAATGTTGACATTGTTCACATAAATAATGTTTCTCTTGTGTGAATACTCATATGCATCGCTAGATTTTGTGTCTTAGAATGGGAATATTGAAATTGTTCACATTAATAATATTTTCTCTCTTTGTTTCATTTTTCTTATTTTGTTTAAGCCAGGGATGGGGCATCCTACTAGATGCCAAACATACACCTGCTATTTTAGACACTCCAACCATGAGATCTTTTTAAGATTCTAACCGTCCCTTTAAGTGCAATTGTTTGAATCTCCTTTGCACTTGGTTTACCTGGTATATTTGTAAGATAGTTTGTAAAATTCTTTTTCATAAGTCCAGTTGTTCCTATAATTACTGGAATGATAGAGATCTTCTTAAGGTTCCAGTTTCTTTTCATGTCATACATAAGACCCTGGTATTTGGTAATCTTTTCCCTCTCAGCTCTGTTTAACCCAGCATCATTTGGGACACTAACTTCCACCAAGGTTGCTTCCTTCTCCTTCTTGTCCCATATTACAATGTCGGGTTTTATAGCTCCATTTTCTAGGTACGTGGCTGTAGGGATTGCGTAGTCATAGTGGATGGTATATGACTTGTTTCTGACTGTTCTTTCGGGTATATGTTCCCATGACTTCTTGCTGCATTCGATATTTAACTTATTGCAGATCGTCCAGTGGAGATATTTGCATACTTCATTGTGTCGCATTGTATAGTAGCCGTCCCCTAGCAAAACCTTACAGCTAGAAATCAGGTGGCTCACACTCTCTACTTCTGTGTGGCAAAACCTGCATTTGTTGTCTTTGCTGAGACCACTCATCTTTTTAAACGCATTGGTCATCAAGCCTTGATCTTGGGCAGCTATTATAAACTTCTCCTGGTCATAGTGGAGCGATCCATCCTTTAGCAAACTTATAGACCCTTCCTTATCAATATAGTCTTGGTTATATTCGTCCAGAAAATACTTGGTCCGTTGTTGGTTGGCCCATTCTTCAACTTTCTTGTCATGGAAAGCTTTAGTGTATTTCTGGCGACTTTTTCTGGCTATTTCAGTCGCAGGTATCTTTTTTGTTTCTGTCTCACTTGTAAGACAGTCTTTCCCAAAATGTTTGGCCAGTTTTGTGATGGATGTTGTTCTACTGGCTCTTGATTCCTGATGTTGGTGTACCATCTTGAGAGTTGGGTTTTTAGAACTCATCAGATATTGTTCGGTGCTCACAATAGTTGCACGATGTTGATGGTCAATCTCCGAGAGCCCCATACCTCCTTTCCATCTGGGCAGATACATTCTAGACAGACACTGGTTTCTGTATATTACTTTATACATTGTCAGCATTTTACGTGTCTTAGTGTCTAGTCTATTTATGTCTTTTTGTGGCCAGTTGACAATACCAAAACTGTATGTTACCACTGGCATGGCTAGTTGGTTAATGGCAGTTATTTTGTTTCTGCCTGTGAGTTCTGTTTTACAAATCTTCTTGACTCGGCGTATGTACTCACTTCCAATTTTGTTTCTCATCTTGGCATGCTGGATGGTATCATTCTCTTCTATGCCAAGGTATTTGTATCCTTCCTGCCCTTCTAGGTCCTTGATGGTGGTACATTCATCAAGCTGTATATTTTCAGTTTCGATCTTCTTCCCAGATTTGATGGAGCACTTGGCACATTTGTCCAGTCCAAATTTCATGCCAATATCTCTGGAGAAGTTATGTACGACTTGTAAGAGTTCATTTAAGTCGGCATCAGAACTGGCATACAGCTTGAGGTCATCCATGAAGAGCAGGTGGTTAATTCGTTTATTTGGGTCTTGTCGGCGGTCCTGGCTTAGATTGTAAGCACATTTGTTTTTGTTTAAAAGTTTGCTTAACGGATCTATTGCCAAGCAGAAGAGTAAAGGGGATAAACTATCTCCTTGGAAGATTCCTTGCCTGATGTTTACGTCCGTGACCCTTATATTTCCTTTTGTGTGGCTTAATGTCATATTTGTTTGCCACATCTTCATTAGTGTAGCTATGGCCTGTTTGATTATCGGGTGTATCTTATATAGCTCTAGACAGCTTAGAAGCCACGTGTGTGGTACACTGTCATACGCCTTCTGATAATCAATCCAAGCCATACTTAAATTTTGCTGTCTCTTCCTACAGTCTTCCAAGATAGTTTTATTTGTTAAGAGCTGGCCTTTGGTACCTAGACAGTCCCTCCTACAGCCTGCTTGTTCTTTTTCAAGATATGTGGCACAGGAGAGATGTTGGTATATACTGTCCGCAACAAGGCCAGTGAAGAGTTTGTAGGTGGTAGTGAGACAGCAAATGGGCCTGTATTTATTAGGGCGTTGTGTTTCTTTTGTCTTTGCTATGAGGGTTGTATCTCCTCTTAATAGCCATTCTGGTGTGGTTTCTTCTCCATTCAATATTCTGTTGAAAAAACTGCTATAATGCCCATGTAATGATGTTAGTTGTTTTAGCCAGAAATTGGGGAGATTGTCTATGCCAGGCTTTTTGTAATTTGAGACGCCATTTAGCTTCGTTTTTATAGTGCCAGCTGTTATCTTTGGCTCCGGCATCTCTGGCTTATTTTCTAGGCTCCTCTCAATGGTATGGATCCATTGAGCCTCTTTGTTATGGGTGATCTCGTTCTCAAAGAGAGGCCTCCAATAATCCTCCAGCTCTTGTATTTTGGGCGGGTTATTCACCGTTATAGTGTCCCTTATTAGGTTATGGTAAAATAACCGAGCATTCTGCTTAAATGTTTTGTTTTCATGCTTTGCCCTATTCTTGCTTTCTCTTTTCTTAATGCATTTGGAAAGTGCTGGGATTTTTCCTTCTAATTCTCTAGCTACGTTTTGTAGCTGTCCTGCTTTTGTACCATATTTCCTGCTGAGTTTGCCGATGATGTTCTTCAGTCGTCCCTGTACAGCAGGGGCGGCTAGGAATTGTTTAATCTGGGACAATTCCCTTCGGCACAGGTTTAGCTGGTTTTGGATCTTTTGTTTCCAGCGTGGTATTTTGTCTTTTGCCTCTGGTTCCCGTTGTTTTTGGAATGCTGGCATTACTTTCCTTACAATGTAGAGTCCTGAGGCATAAGAGACCTGATTTAACTCAGTCAGGGTTGTGCTCTATGGCACTAGTCTCTTGAGAGCAACATTAACCCTTTTTATTGCTACCTTTGTTGCTCTCGTGGTTGTTATTTTAGGCAGCATTTGTCTTTCTTGAAGTCCCATCCGTTGGACCTCCTCAATGGTCTTACATAGTTCTTCCAAGACTAACTGGTCATCATCCACCTCGGGCATTTTCTGAGGGAGTGTTGCTGGTATTTGTGGTATTTCACCTGTTAGCATTGGTGCCGAAGAATCAAGGTCCAGTGTGGGAGTATTTGTGGTTCTTTCATTTTCATTCGTAGATATGGGTAGGTTATTGGGTGGTATTTCTATGGGGTTTTGAAGTGGGTTCTGGTTTGTTTTAATGAGGGATGCGACTTCTGTTTTTAGATGTCTTATTTCTTCCTCATTCATCACCTTTAGGCTATTGTATCTTTGTGACCTAATTTTTGGAGATGGGACATTCCTTTTGCCTGGACAGAAATGGAAGAATATTTCCCTCCAAGTTTCTGTCCTTTGTTTTTGTTTGGAATATTTTGCCTGAGCATATTCCATTGCCCACATCAGTATCCACTTTTCTTCCCAGGTCCATCTTGACTCCATTCTTCGAATGTTCTCCTCTTCCATAATAGGAATGTAGTTTTTTTATGCCTCCTTTAGAGCTGCAGTTTTAATTTCATTTTGCTCTTCCTCTGATACATCGTTTCCTATCTGCGAAATAAGTGATCGCAGGCGGGCAATAGGTGTAGATTTTTTCTCTTCAGGTAGGTTAGTATCTTTTATTTTCTCGGTAAGAATGTCAGTGGATGTTTTGCTCCACTTTTCGAACTTCGAGTAGTGGTAACAAAACAGTAGCTCCTTCTTTTCTGCAACAGACCACAGCTGAGCTTTTAAGCCTCTTGTATTTTTCTTTCGTCTTGTTGCTGAATTTGATGTTTGGGGGCCACGACCTCTGTTATCAAGGCCTGATGGCTGACCCTGGTTATCCTCTGTCATGGTTGGAGAGCCACTTCCAGAGTTCGGAAGGTTTACACCATTGTTTGCATCTTCCCGCCTGGCGTATGAACGGGTTGAAGGGCCCTTTTTATCCTGGGTGCCGACCTGCCAGTATGTGTTTTTATTTTGTTTCATATATTGTTTTGATTTCCCCTTTGTCCCTGGCTTTTTTATTTCTTATTCAAAGCTGCCCTTTATTGCTAAAGGGGGTGCCCCCGTCTGCAAACTGGGGGACGTGCTGGATGGCTTGAGGAGATAGCACACCATTTCTTTGAATATTTAGTCAGGGTTTACTTCCAATGAAGTGTCCTCATATCAGAATTTCTGACAAACCCCTGTACAGAGAGACCTTAGGCACGCAAGGATAGTGTCTAGTAGGCATTCAGTTTCTCTCCAGTGTTAGTTCTCATATGTGTTATTAAATTTTATTTATGAAAATGAACAATTTTACACCAATCCTCAGCGTTGTTTATCATATATTGCATTGGATTTTCTTTCTGAGAAAAAAAATCGATCCTCATATTTTACAAAAATAAGGGTTTTGTCTAGTGTTGCTCATAATATGTGGCACTAGATTTCTTTTTTTGTAGAGTAAAATCACATACTAACCAGTATCAATATTGTTATAACAAATTATCCTGATTCATCGCTAGATTTTGTTTCTCAGAACGTAAATATGGACATTGTTCACATAAAAAATATTCTTCTCCAGTAGGAATACTCATATGCATCGCTAGATTTTGTTCCTCAGAACGTCAATCTGTACATTGTTCACATAAAAAATATTTTTTCTTTAGTCTGAGTACTCATATTCATTGCTTGATTTGGTTCCTCAGAACGTGAATATTGACATTGTTCATATAAAAAATATTTTTCTCCAGTGGGAATACTCATATGCATCGCTAGATTTTGTCCCTCAGAACGTAAATATTGACATTGTTCACATAAAAAATATTTTTTCTTTAGTCTGAGTACTCATATTCATTGCTTGATTTGGTTTCTCAGAACGTAAATATTGACATTGTTCACATAACAAATATTGTTCTCTCATCTGAGGTTTCTCAGAACGTGAATATTGACATTATTCATGTAAATAATATTTTTCTCTAGTCTGAGTACTCATATTCATCGCTGTATTTTGTTTCTCGGAACTTTAATATTAACATTGTTCAGATAAATAATATTTTTCTCAAATGTGATTAGGAATATGCAGCGCTAGATTGTGTTTCTCAGAATGTACATATTGACATTGTTCGCATAAAAATTATGCTTCTACAGTGGGAATACTCATATGCATCACTAGATTTGGGCCCCCTAAGAACGTAAATATTGACATTGTTCACATAAATAATGTTTCTCTTGTGTGAATACTCATATGCATCCCTATATTTTGTGTCTTAGAATGGGAATATTGAAATTGTTCACATTAATAATATTTTCTCCAGTGTTAGTTCTCATATGTGTTATTGAATTTTATTTATGAAAATGAACAATTTTACACCAATCCTCAGCGTTGTTTATCATATATTGCATTGGATTTTCTTTCTGAGAAAAAATCGATCCTCATATTGTACAAAAATAAGGGTTTTCTCTAGTGTTGCTCATAATATGTTGCACTAGATTTCTTTTTTTGTAGAGTAAAATCACATATAACAATATTGATATTGTTATTACAAATTATCCTGATTCATCGCTAGATTTTGTTTCTCAAAACGTAAATATTGACATTGTTCACATAACAAATATTGTTCTCTTGTCTGAGTACTCATATTCATTGCTTGATTTGGTTCCTCAGAACGTGAATATTGACATTGTTCACATAAAAAATATTTTTCTTTAGTCTGAGTACTTATATTCATTGCGTGATTTTGTTTCTCAGACATAAATATTGACATTGTTCTCATAAATAATATTAATCTCCAAAGTGAGTACTAATATGCATCACTAGATTTGGTTTCTTAGAATTTTAATATTGACATCGTTCACAAAAATAATATTTTTCTCTGATGAGTACAAATATTCATTGCTTGAATTGGTTTCTGAGCACAAGAATATTGACATTATTCACGTAAATAATATTTGTCTCTTGTCTGAGTACTCATATTCATCGCTGTATTTTGTTTATCGGAACTTAAATATTAACATTCATCAGATAAATAATATTTTTCTCGATTGTGATTAGGCCTCTGCATCGCTAGATTGTGTTTCTCAGAACGTAAATATTGACATGGTTCACATAAAAAATATTTTCTCTAGTCTGAGTACTCATATGCATCGCTAGATTTGGTTCCTCAGAACGTAAATATTGACATTGCCCCTCATTTAGTTTCTCACAACGTAAATATTGACATTGTACACATAAATAATATGTTTCTCTTGTGTGAATACTCATATGCACCGCTAGATTTTTATTCTTAGAATGGGAATATTAAAATTGTTCACATTAATAATATTTTCTCCAGTGTTAGTTCTCATATGTTTTACTGAATTTTATTTTTGAAAATGAACAATTTTACACCAATCCTCAGTGTTGTTTATCATATATTGCATTAGATTTTCTTTCTGAGAAAAAATCGATCCTCATATTGTACAAAAATAAGGGTTTTCTCTAGTGTTGCTCATAATATGTTGCACTAGATTTCTTTTTTTGTAGAGTAAAATCACATATAACAATATTGATATTGTTATTACAAATTATCCTGATTCATCGCTAGATTTTGTTTCTCAGAAGGTAAATATTGACATTGTTCACATAACAAATATTGTTCTCTTGTCTGAGTACTCATATTCATTGCTTGATTTGGTTCCTCAGAACGTGAATATTGACATTGTTCACACAAAAAATATTCTTCTCCAGTGGGAATACTCATATGCATCGCTAGATTTTGTTCCTCAGAAAGTGAATCTGTACATTGTTCACATAAAAAATATTTTTTCTTTAGTCTGAGTACTCATATTCATTGCTTGATTTTGTTCCTCAGAACGTGAATATTGACATTGTTCACATAAAAAATATTTTTTCTTTAGTCTGAGTACTCATATTCATTGCTTTATTTGGTTGCTCAGATGTAAATATTTACTTTGTGCTCATAAATAATATTTATCTCCAATGTGAGTACTCATATGCATTGCTAGATTTTGTTGCTTAGAATTTGGATATTGACATTGTTCACAAAAATAATATTTTTCTCCAATATGAGTACAAATATGCATCGTTTGAATTTCTGAGAACGTGAATATTGACATTATTCATGTAAATAATATTTGTCTCTAGTTTGAGTATTCATATTCATCGCTGTATTTTGTTTCTCGGAACTTAAATATTAACATTGTTCAGATAAATAATATTTTTCTCAAATGTGATTAGGCACATGCATCGCTAGATTGTGTTACTCAGAACGTTAATATTGACATGGTTCACATAAATATGTTTCTTTTGTGTGAATACTCATATGCATCGCTAGATTTTGTGTCTTAGAATGGGAATATTGAAATTGTTCACATTAATATTTTCTCCAGTGTTAGTTCTCATATGTGTTATTAAATTTTGTTTATTAAAATCAACAATTTTACACCAATCCTCAGTGTTGTTTATCATATATTGCATTAGATTTTCTTTCTGAGAAAAAATAGATCCTCATATTGTACAAAAATAAGGGTTTTCTCTAGTGTTGCTTACAATATGTTGCACTAGATATCATTTTTGGTAGAGTAAAATCACATACAAAACATCAATATTGTTATAACAAATTATTCCGATTCATCGCTAGATTTTGTTTCTCAGAACATAAATATGGACATTGTTCAAATAAAAAATATTCTTCTCCAGTAGGAATACTCATATGCATCGCTAGATTTTGTTCCTCAGAACGTCAATCTGTACATTGTTCACATAAAAAATATTCTTCTCCAGTGGGAATACTCATATGCATCGCTAGATTTTGTTCCTCAGAAAGTGAATCTGTACATTGTTCACATAAAAAATATTTTTTCTTTAGTCTGAGTACTCATATTCATTGCTTGATTTGGTTCCTCAGAACGTGAATATTGACATTGTTCACATAAAAATATTCTTCTCCAGTGGGAATACTCATATGGATTGCTAGATTTTTTTCCTCAGAAAGTGAATCTGTACATTGTTCACATAAAAAATATTTTTTCTTTAGTCTGAGTACTCATATTCATTGCTTGATTTTGTTCCTCAGAACGTGAATATTGACATTGTTCACATAAAAAATATTCTTCTCCAGTGGGAATACTCATATGCATCGCTAGATTTTGTTCCTCAGAAAGTGAATCTGTACATTGTTCACATAAAAAATATTTTTTCTTTAGTCTGAGTACTCATATTCATTGCTTGATTTTGTTCCTCAGAACGTGAATATTGACATTGTTCACATAAAAAATATTCTTCTCCAGTGGGAATACTCATATGCATCGCTAGATTTTGTTCCTCAGAAAGTGAATCTGTATATTGTTCACATAAAAAATATTTTTTCTTTAGTCTGAGTACTCATATTCATTGCTTGATTTGGTTCCTCAGAACGTGAATATTGACATTGTTCACATAAAAATATTCTTCTCCAGTGGGAATACTCATATGCATCGCTAGATTTTGTTCCTCAGAAAGTGAATCTGTACATTGTTCACATAAAAAATATTTTTTCTTTAGTCTGAGTACTCATATTCATTGCTTGATTTGGTTCCTCAGAACGTGAATATTGACATTGTTCACATAAAAATATTCTTCTCCAGTGGGAATACTCATATGCATTGCTAGATTTTGTTCCTCAGAAAGTGAATCTGTACATTGTTCACATAAAAAATATTTTTTCTTTAGTCTGAGTACTCATATTCATTGCTTGATTTGGTTCCTCAGAACGTGAATATTGACATTGTTCACATAAAAAATATTCTTCTCCAGTGGGAATACTCATATGCATCGCTAGATTTTGTTCCTCAGAAAGTGAATCTGTACATTGTTCACATAAAACATATTTTTTCTTTAGTCTGAGTACTCATATTCATTGCTTGATTTGGTTCCTCAGAACGTGAATATTGACATTGTTCACATAAAAAATATTCTTCTCCAGTGGGAATACTCATATGCATCGCTAGATTTTGTTCCTCAGAAAGTGAATATGTACATTGTTCACATAAAAAATATTTTTTCTTTAGTCTGAGTACTCATATTCATTGCTTGATTTGGTTCCTCAGAACGTGAATATTGACATTGTTCACATAAAAAATATTCTTCTCCAGTGGGAATACTCATATGCATCGCTAGATTTTGTTCCTCAGAAAGTGAATCTGTACATTGTTCACATAAAAAATATTTTTTCTTTAGTCTGAGTACTCATATTCATTGCTTGATTTGGTTCCTCAGAACGTGAATATTGACATTGTTCACATAAAAAATATTCTTCTCCAGTGGGAATACTCATATGCATCGCTAGATTTTGTTCCTCAGAAAGTGAATCTGTACATTGTTCACATAAAAAATATTTTTTCTTTAGTCTGAGTACTCATATTCATTGCTTGATTTTGTTCCTCAGAACGTGAATATTGACATTGTTCACATAAAAAATATTCTTCTCCAGTGGGAATACTCATATGCATCGCTAGATTTTGTTCCTCAGAAAGTGAATCTGTATATTGTTCACATAAAAAATATTTTTTCTTTAGTCTGAGTACTCATATTCATTGCTTGATTTGGTTCCTCAGAACGTGAATATTGACATTGTTCACATAAAAATATTCTTCTCCAGTGGGAATACTCATATGCATCGCTAGATTTTGTTCCTCAGAAAGTGAATCTGTACATTGTTCACATAAAAAATATTTTTTCTTTAGTCTGAGTACTCATATTCATTGCTTGATTTGGTTCCTCAGAACGTGAATATTGACATTGTTCACATAAAAATATTCTTCTCCAGTGGGAATACTCATATGCATCGCTAGATTTTGTTCCTCAGAAAGTGAATCTGTACATTGTTCACATAAAAAATATTTTTTCTTTAGTCTGAGTACTCATATTCATTGCTTGATTTGGTTCCTCAGAACGTGAATATTGACATTGTTCACATAAAAAATATTCTTCTCCAGTGGGAATACTCATATGCATCGCTAGATTTTGTTCCTCAGAAAGTGAATCTGTACATTGTTCACATAAAAAATATTTTTTCTTTAGTCTGAGTACTCATATTCATTGCTTGATTTGGTTCCTAAGAACGTGAATATTGACATTGTTCACATAAAAAATATTCTTCTCCAGTGGGAATACTCATATGCATCGCTAGATTTTGTTCCTCAGAAAGTGAATCTGTACATTGTTCACATAAAACATATTTTTTCTTTAGTCTGAGTACTCATATTCATTGCTTGATTTGGTTCCTCAGAACGTGAATATTGACATTGTTCACATAAAAAATATTCTTCTCCAGTGGGAATACTCATATGCATCGCTAGATTTTGTTCCTCAGAAAGTGAATATGTACATTGTTCACATAAAAAATATTTTTTCTTTAGTCTGAGTACTCATATTCATTGCTTGATTTGGTTCCTCAGAACGTGAATATTGACATTGTTCACATAAAAAATATTCTTCTCCAGTGGGAATACTCATATGCATCGCTAGATTTTGTTCCTCAGAAAGTGAATCTGTACATTGTTCACATAAAAAATATTTTTTCTTTAGTCTGAGTACTCATATTCATTGCTTGATTTGGTTCCTCAGAACGTGAATATTGACATTGTTCACATAAAAAATATTCTTCTCCAGTGGGAATACTCATATGCATCGCTAGATTTTGTTCCTCAGAAAGTGAATCTGTACATTGTTCACATAAAAAATATTTTTTCTTTAGTCTGAGTACTCATATTCATTGCTTGGTTTGGTTGCTCACATGTAAATATTTACTTTGTGCTCATAAATAATATTTATCTCCAATGTGAGTACTCATATGCATTGCTAGATTTTGTTGCTTAGAATTTGGATATTGACATTGTTCACAAAAATAATATTTTTCTCCAATATGAGTACAAATATGCATCGTTTGAATTTCTGAGAACGTGAATATTGACATTATTCATGTAAATAATATTTGTCTCTAGTCTGAGTACTCATATTCATCGCTGTATTTTGTTTCTCGGAATTTAAATATTAACATTGTTCAGATAAATAATATTTTTCTCGAATGTGATTAGGCACATGCATCGCTAGATTGTGTTTCTCAGAACGTTAATATTGACATGGTTCACATAAATATGTTTCTTTTGTGTGAATACTCGTATGCATCGCTAGATTTTGTGTCTTAGCATGGGAATATTGAAATTGTTCACATTAATATTTTCTCCAGTGTTAGTTCTCATATGTGTTATTAAATTTTGTTTATTAAAATCAACAATTTTACACCAATCCTCAGTGTTGTTTATCATATATTGCATTAGATTTTCTTTCTGAGAAAAAAATAGATCCTCATATTGTACAAAAATAAGGGTTTTCTCTAGTGTTGCTTACAATATGTTGCACTAGATATATTTTTTGTAGAGTAAAATCACATACAAAACATCAATATTGTTATAACAAATTATTCCGATTCATCGCTAGATTTTGTTTCTCAGAACATAAATATGGACATTGTTCACATAAAAAATATTCTTTTCCAGTAGGAATACTCATATGCATCGCTAGATTTTGTTCCTCAGAACGTCAATCTGTACATTGTTCACATAAAAAATATTTTTTCTTTAGTCTGAGTACTCATATTCATTGCTTGATTTGGTTCCTCAGAACGTGAATATTGACATTGTTCACATAAAAATATTCTTCTCCAGTGGGAATACTCATATGCATCGCTAGATTTTGTTCCTCAGAAAGTGAATCTGTACATTGTTCACATAAAAAATATTTTTTCTTTAGTCTGAGTACTCATATTCATTGCTTGATTTGGTTCCTCAGAACGTGAATATTGACATTGTTCACATAAAAAATATTCTTCTCCAGTGGGAATACTCATATGCATCGCTAGATTTTGTTCCTCAGAAAGTGAATCTGTACATTGTTCACATAAAAAATATTTTTTCTTTAGTCTGAGTACTCATATTCATTGCTTGATTTGGTTCCTCAGAACGTGAATATTGACATTGTTCACATAAAAAATATTCTTCTCCAGAGGGAATACTCATATGCATCGCTAGATTTTGTTCCTCAGAAAGTGAATCTGTACATTGTTCACATAAAAAATATTTTTTCTTTAGTCTGAGTACTCATATTCATTGCTTGATTTGGTTCCTCAGAACGTGAATATTGACATTGTTCACATAAAAAATATTCTTCTCCAGTCGGAATACTCATATGCATCACTAGATTTGGTTCCTCAGAACGTAAATGTTTACATTGTTCACATAAAAGATATTTTTTCTTTAGTCTGAGTACTCATATTCATTGCTTGATTTGGTTCCTCAGAACGTGAATATTGACATTGTTCACATAAAAAATATTCTTCTCCAGTTGGAATACTCATATGCATCGCTAGATTTTGTTCCTCAGAAAGTGAATCTGTACATTGTTCACATAAAAAATATTTTTTCTTTAGTCTGAGTACTCATATTCATTGCTTGATTTGGTTCCTCAGAACGTGAATATTGACATTGTTCACATAAATATTTTTTCTTTAGTCTGAGTACTCATATTCATTGCTTGATTTGGTTCCTCAGAACGTAAATATTGACATTGTTCACATAAAAAATATTCTTGTCCAGTGGGAATACTCATATGCATCGCTAGATTTTGTCCAGCAGAAAGTGAATCTGTACATAGTTCACATAAAAAATATTTTTTCTTTAGTCTGAGTACTCATATTCATTGCTTGATTTGGTTTCTAAGAACGTAAATATTGACATTTTTCACATAAATAATATTCTTTTCCAGTGGGAATACTCATATGCATCGCTAGATTTGGTTCCTCAGAACGTAAATATTTACATTGTTCACATAAAAGATATATTTTCTTTAGTCTGTGTGCTCATATTCATTGCTTGATTTGGTTCCTCAGAACGTGAATATTTACATTGTTCACATAAAAAATATTTTTTCTTTAGTCTGAGTACTCATATTCATTGCTTGATTTTGTTCCTCAGAACGTGTATATTGACATTGTTCACATAAAAAATATTCTTCTCCAGTGGGAATACTCATATGCATCGCTAGATTTGGTTCCTCAGAACGTAAATATTTACATTGTTCACATAAAAAATATTTTTTCTTTAGTCTGAGTACTCATATTCATTGCTTGATTTGGTGCCTCAGAACGTGAATATTGACATTGTTTACATAAAAAATATTTTTTCTTTAGTCTGAGTACTCATATTCATTGCTTGATTTGGTTCCTCAGAACGTGAATATTGACATTGTTTACATAAAAAATATTTTTTCTTTAGTCTGAGTACTCATATTCATTGCTTGATTTGGTTCCTCAGAACGTGAATATTGACATTGTTTACATAAAAAATATTTTTTCTTTAGTCTGAGTACTCATATTCATTGCTTGATTTGGTTCCTCAGAACGTGAATATTTACATTGTTCACATAAAAAATATTTTTTCTTTAGTCTGAGTACTCATATTCATTGCTTGATTTTGTTCCTCAGAACGTGTATATTGACATTGTTCACATAAAAAATATTCTTCTCCAGTGGGAATACTCATATGCATCGCTAGATTTTGTTCCTCAGAAAGTAAATCTGTACATTGTTCACATAAAAAATATTTTTTCTTTAGTCTGAGTACTCATATTCATTGCTTGATTTGGTGCCTCAGAACGTGAATATTGACATTGTTTACATAAAAAATATTTTTTCTTTAGTCTGAGTACTCATATTCATTGCTTGATTTGGTTCCTCAGAACGTGAATATTGACATTGTTTACATAAAAAATATTTTTTCTTTAGTCTGAGTACTCATATTCATTGCTTGATTTGGTTCCTCAGAACGTGAATATTGACATTGTTTACATAAAAAATATTTTTTCTTTAGTCTGAGTACTCATATTCATTGCTTGATTTGGTTCCTCAGAACGTGAATATTGACATTGTTTACATAAAATATTTTTTCTTTAGTCTGAGTACTCATATTCATTGCTTGATTTGGTTCCTCAGAACGTGAATATTTACATTGTTCACATAAAAAATATTTTTTCTTTAGTCTGAGTACTCATATTCATTGCTTGATTTTGTTCCTCAGAACGTGTATATTGACATTGTTCACATAAAAAATATTCTTCTCCAGTGGGAATACTCATATGCATCGCTAGATTTTGTTCCTCAGAACGTAAATATTTACATTGTTCACATAAAAAATATTTTTTCTTTAGTCTGAGTACTCATATTCATTGCTTGATTTTGTTCCTCAGAACGTGTATATTGACATTGTTCACATAAAAAATATTCTTCTCCAGTGGGAATACTCATATGCATCGCTAGATTTGGTTCCTCAGAACGTAAATATTTACATTGTTCACATAAAAAATATTTTTTCTTTAGTCTGAGTACTCATATTCATTGCTTGATTTGGTTCCTCAGAACGTGAATATTTACATTGTTCACATAAAAAATATTTTTTCTTTAGTCTGAGTACTCATATTCATTGCTTGATTTTGTTCCTCAGAACGTGTATATTGACATTGTTCACATAAAAAATATTCTTCTCCAGTGGGAATACTCATATGCATCGCTAGATTTTGTTCCTCAGAAAGTGAATCTGTACATTGTTCACATAAAAAATATTTTTTCTGTAGTCTGAGTACTCATATTCATTGCTTGATTTGGTTCCTCAGAACGTGAATATTGACATTGTTCACATAAAAAATATTCTTCTCCAGTGGGAATACTCATATGCATCGCTAGATTTTGTTCCTCAGAAAGTGAATCTGTACATTGTTCACATAAAAAATATTTTTTCTTTAGTCTGAGTACTCATATTCATTGCTTGATTTTGTTCCTCAGAACGTGAATATTGACATTGTTCACATAAAAAATATTCTTCTCCAGTGGGAATACTCATATGCATCGCTAGATTTTGTTCCTCAGAAAGTGAATCTGTACATTGTTCACATAAAAAATATTTTTTCTTTAGTCTGAGTACTCATATTCATTGCTTGGTTTGGTTGCTCACATGTAAATATTTACTTTGTGCTCATAAATAATATTTATCTCCAAGGTGAGTACTCATATGCATTGCTAGATTTTGTTGCTTAGAATTTGGATATTGACATTGTTCACAAAAATAATATTTTTCTCCAATATGAGTACAAATATGCATCGTTTGAATTTCTGAGAACGTGAATATTGACATTATTCATGTAAATAATATTTGTCTCTAGTCTGAGTACTCATATTCATCGCTGTATTTTGTTTCTCGGAATTTAAATATTAACATTGTTCAGATAAATAATATTTTTCTCGAATGTGATTAGGCACATGCATCGCTAGATTGTGTTTCTCAGAACGTTAATATTGACATGGTTCACATAAATATGTTTCTTTTGTGTGAATACTCATATGCATCGCTAGATTTTGTGTCTTAGCATGGAAATATTGAAATTGTTCACATTAATATTTTCTCCAGTGTTAGTTCTCATATGTGTTATTAAATTTTGTTTATTAAAATCAACAATTTTACACCAATCCTCAGTGTTGTTTATCATATATTGCATTAGATTTTCTTTCTGAGAAAAAAATAGATCCTCATATTGTACAAAAATAAGGGTTTTCTCTAGTGTTGCTTACAATATGTTGCACTAGATATATTTTTTGTAGAGTAAAATCACATACAAAACATCAATATTGTTATAACAAATTATTCCGATTCATCGCTAGATTTTGTTTCTCAGAACATAAATATGGACATTGTTCACATAAAAAATATTCTTTTCCAGTAGGAATACTCATATGCATCGCTAGATTTTGTTCCTCAGAACGTCAATCTGTACATTGTTCACATAAAAAATATTTTTTCTTTAGTCTGAGTACTCATATTCATTGCTTGATTTGGTTCCTCAGAACGTGAATATTGACATTGTTCACATAAAAATATTCTTCTCCAGTGGGAATACTCATATGCATCGCTAGATTTTGTTCCTCAGAAAGTGAATCTGTACATTGTTCACATAAAAAATATTTTTTCTTTAGTCTGAGTACTCATATTCATTGCTTGATTTGGTTCCTCAGAACGTGAATATTGACATTGTTCACATAAAAAATATTCTTCTCCAGTGGGAATACTCATATGGATTGCTAGATTTTTTTCCTCAGAAACTGAATCTGTACATTGTTCACATAAAAAATATTTTTTCTTTAGTCTGAGTACTCATATTCATTGCTTGATTTTGTTCCTCAGAACGTGAATATTGACATTGTTCACATAAAAAATATTCTTCTCCAGTGGGAATACTCATATGCATCGCTAGATTTTGTTCCTCAGAAAGTGAATCTGTATATTGTTCACATAAAAAATATTTTTTCTTTAGTCTGAGTACTCATATTCATTGCTTGATTTTGTTCCTCAGAACGTGAATATTGACATTGTTCACATAAAAAATATTTTTTCTTTAGTCTGAGTACTCATATTCATTGCTTGATTTTGTTCCTCAGAACGTGAATATTGACATTGTTCACATAAAAAATATTCTTCTCCAGTGGGAATACTCATATGCATCGCTAGATTTTGTTCCTCAGAAAGTGAATCTGTATATTGTTCACATAAAAAATATTTTTTCTTTAGTCTGAGTACTCATATTCATTGCTTGATTTGGTTCCTCAGAACGTGAATATTGACATTGTTCACATAAAAATATTCTTCTCCAGTGGGAATACTCATATGCATCGCTAGATTTTGTTCCTCAGAAAGTGAATCTGTACATTGTTCACATAAAAAATATTTTTTCTTTAGTCTGAGTACTCATATTCATTGCTTGATTTGGTTCCTCAGAACGTGAATATTGACATTGTTCACATAAAAAATATTCTTCTCCAGTGGGAATACTCATATGCATCGCTAGATTTTGTTCCTCAGAAAGTGAATCTGTACATTGTTCACATAAAAAATATTTTTTCTTTAGTCTGAGTACTCATATTCATTGCTTGATTTGGTTCCTCAGAACGTGAATATTGACATTGTTCACATAAAAAATATTCTTCTCCAGTGGGAATACTCATATGCATCGCTAGATTTTGTTCCTCAGAACATCAATCTGTACATTGTTCACATAAAAAATATTTTTTCTTTAGTCTGAGTACTCATATTCATTGCTTGATTTTGTTCCTAAGAACGTGAATATTGACATTGTTCACATAAAAAATATTCTTCTCCAGTGGGAATACTCATATGCATCGCTAGATTTTGTTCCTCAGAAAGTGAATCTGTATATTGTTCACATAAAAAATATTTTTTCTTTAGTCTGAGTACTCATATTCATTGCTTGATTTTGTTCCTCAGAACGTGAATATTGACTTTGTTCACATAAAAAATATTTTTTCTTTAGTCTGAGTACTCATATTCATTGCTTGATTTTGTTCCTCAGAACGTGAATATTGACATTGTTCACATAAAAAATATTCTTCTCCAGTGGGAATACTCATATGCATCGCTAGATTTTGTTCCTCAGAAAGTGAATCTGTATATTGTTCACATAAAAAATATTTTTTCTTTAGTCTGAGTACTCATATTCATTGCTTGATTTGGTTCCTCAGAACGTGAATATTGACATTGTTCACATAAAAAATATTCTTCTCCAGTGGGAATACTCATATGCATCGCTAGATTTTGTTCCTCAGAAAGTGAATCTGTACATTGTTCACATAAAAAATATTTTTTCTTTAGTCTGAGTACTCATATTCATTGCTTGATTTTGTTCCTCAGAACGTGAATATTGACATTGTTCACAAAAAATATTCTTCTCCAGTTGGAATACTCATATGCATCGCTAGATTTTGTTGCTTAGAATTTGGATATTGACATTGTTCACAAAAATAATATTTTTCTCCAATATGAGTACAAATATGCATCGTTTGAATTTCTGAGAACGTGAATATTGACATTATTCATGTAAATAATATTTGTCTCTAGTCTGAGTACTCATATTCATCGCTGTATTTTGTTTCTCGGAATTTAAATATTAACATTGTTCAGATAAATAATATTTTTCTCGAATGTGATTAGGCACATGCATCGCTAGATTGTGTTTCTCAGAACGTTAATATTGACATGGTTCACATAAATATGTTTCTTTTGTGTGAATACTCATATGCATCGCTAGATTTTGTGTCTTAGCATGGAAATATTGAAATTGTTCACATTAATATTTTCTCCAGTGTTAGTTCTCATATGTGTTATTAAATTTTGTTTATTAAAATCAACAATTTTACACCAATCCTCAGTGTTGTTTATCATATATTGCATTAGATTTTCTTTCTGAGAAAAAAATAGATCCTCATATTGTACAAAAATAAGGGTTTTCTCTAGTGTTGCTTACAATATGTTGCACTAGATATATTTTTTGTAGAGTAAAATCACATACAAAACATCAATATTGTTATAACAAATTATTCCGATTCATCGCTAGATTTTGTTTCTCAGAACATAAATATGGACATTGTTCACATAAAAAATATTCTTTTCCAGTAGGAATACTCATATGCATCGCTAGATTTTGTTCCTCAGAACGTCAATCTGTACATTGTTCACATAAAAAATATTTTTTCTTTAGTCTGAGTACTCATATTCATTGCTTGATTTGGTTCCTCAGAACGTGAATATTGACATTGTTCACATAAAAATATTCTTCTCCAGTGGGAATACTCATATGCATCGCTAGATTTTGTTCCTCAGAAAGTGAATCTGTACATTGTTCACATAAAAAATATTTTTTCTTTAGTCTGAGTACTCATATTCATTGCTTGATTTGGTTCCTCAGAACGTGAATATTGACATTGTTCACATAAAAAATATTCTTCTCCAGTGGGAATACTCATATGGATTGCTAGATTTTTTTCCTCAGAAACTGAATCTGTACATTGTTCACATAAAAAATATTTTTTCTTTAGTCTGAGTACTCATATTCATTGCTTGATTTTGTTCCTCAGAACGTGAATATTGACATTGTTCACATAAAAAATATTCTTCTCCAGTGGGAATACTCATATGCATCGCTAGATTTTGTTCCTCAGAAAGTGAATCTGTATATTGTTCACATAAAAAATATTTTTTCTTTAGTCTGAGTACTCATATTCATTGCTTGATTTTGTTCCTCAGAACGTGAATATTGACATTGTTCACATAAAAAATATTTTTTCTTTAGTCTGAGTACTCATATTCATTGCTTGATTTTGTTCCTCAGAACGTGAATATTGACATTGTTCACATAAAAAATATTCTTCTCCAGTGGGAATACTCATATGCATCGCTAGATTTTGTTCCTCAGAAAGTGAATCTGTATATTGTTCACATAAAAAATATTTTTTCTTTAGTCTGAGTACTCATATTCATTGCTTGATTTGGTTCCTCAGAACGTGAATATTGACATTGTTCACATAAAAATATTCTTCTCCAGTGGGAATACTCATATGCATCGCTAGATTTTGTTCCTCAGAAAGTGAATCTGTACATTGTTCACATAAAAAATATTTTTTCTTTAGTCTGAGTACTCATATTCATTGCTTGATTTGGTTCCTCAGAACGTGAATATTGACATTGTTCACATAAAAAATATTCTTCTCCAGTGGGAATACTCATATGCATCGCTAGATTTTGTTCCTCAGAAAGTGAATCTGTACATTGTTCACATAAAAAATATTTTTTCTTTAGTCTGAGTACTCATATTCATTGCTTGATTTGGTTCCTCAGAACGTGAATATTGACATTGTTCACATAAAAAATATTCTTCTCCAGTGGGAATACTCATATGCATCGCTAGATTTTGTTCCTCAGAACATCAATCTGTACATTGTTCACATAAAAAATATTTTTTCTTTAGTCTGAGTACTCATATTCATTGCTTGATTTTGTTCCTAAGAACGTGAATATTGACATTGTTCACATAAAAAATATTCTTCTCCAGTGGGAATACTCATATGCATCGCTAGATTTTGTTCCTCAGAAAGTGAATCTGTATATTGTTCACATAAAAAATATTTTTTCTTTAGTCTGAGTACTCATATTCATTGCTTGATTTTGTTCCTCAGAACGTGAATATTGACTTTGTTCACATAAAAAATATTTTTTCTTTAGTCTGAGTACTCATATTCATTGCTTGATTTTGTTCCTCAGAACGTGAATATTGACATTGTTCACATAAAAAATATTCTTCTCCAGTGGGAATACTCATATGCATCGCTAGATTTTGTTCCTCAGAAAGTGAATCTGTATATTGTTCACATAAAAAATATTTTTTCTTTAGTCTGAGTACTCATATTCATTGCTTGATTTGGTTCCTCAGAACGTGAATATTGACATTGTTCACATAAAAAATATTCTTCTCCAGTGGGAATACTCATATGCATCGCTAGATTTTGTTCCTCAGAAAGTGAATCTGTACATTGTTCACATAAAAAATATTTTTTCTTTAGTCTGAGTACTCATATTCATTGCTTGATTTTGTTCCTCAGAACGTGAATATTGACATTGTTCACAAAAAATATTCTTCTCCAGTTGGAATACTCATATGCATCGCTAGATTTTGTTGCTTAGAATTTGGATATTGACATTGTTCACAAAAATAATATTTTTCTCCAATATGAGTACAAATATGCATCGTTTGAATTTCTGAGAACGTGAATATTGACATTATTCATGTAAATAATATTTGTCTCTAGTCTGAGTACTCATATTCATCGCTGTATTTTGTTTCTCGGAACTTAAATATTAACATTGTTCAGATAAATAATATTTTTCTCGAATGTGATTAGGCACATGCATCGCTAGATTGTGTTTCTCAGAACGTTAATATTGACATGGTTCACATAAATATGTTTCTTTTGTGTGAATACTCATATGCATCGCTAGATTTTGTGTCTTAGCATGGGAATATTGAAATTGTTCACATTAATATTTTCTCCAGTGTTAGTTCTCATATGTTTTATTAAATTTTGTTTATTAAAATCAACAATTTTACACCAATCCTCAGTGTTGTTTATCATATATTGCATTAGATTTTCTTTCTGAGAAAAAATAGATCCTCATATTGTACAAAAATAAGGGTTTTCTCTAGTGTTGCTTACAATATGTTGCACTAGATATATTTTTGTAGAGTAAAATCACATACAAAACATCAATATTGTTATAACAAATTATTCCGATTCATCGCTAGATTTTGTTTCTCAGAACATAAATATGGACATTGTTCACATAAAAAATATTTTTTCTTTAGTCTGAGTACTCATATTCATTGCTTGATTTGGTTCCTCAGAACGTGAATATTGACATTGTTCACATAAAAAATATTCTTCTCCAGTGGGAATACTCATATGCATCGCTAGATTTTGTTCCTCAGAAAGTGAATCTGTACATTGTTCACATAAAAAATATTTTTTCTTTAGTCTGAGTACTCATATTCATTGCTTGATTTGGTTCCTCAGAACGTGAATATTGACATTGTTCACATAAAAAATATTCTTCTTCAGAGGGAATACTCATATGCATCGCTAGATTTTGTTCCTCAGAAAGTGAATCTGTACATTGTTCACATAAAAAATATTTTTTCTTTAGTCTGAGTACTCATATTCATTGCTTGATTTGGTTCCTCAGAACGTGAATATTGACATTGTTCACATAAAAAATATTCTTCTCCAGTGGGAATACTCATATGCATCGCTAGATTTTGTTCCTCAGAAAGTGAATCTGTACATTGTTCACATAAAAAATATTTTTTCTTTAGTCTGAGTACTCATATTCATTGCTTGATTTGGTTCCTCAGAACGTGAATATTGACATTGTTCACATAAAAAATATTCTTCTTCAGAGGGAATACTCATATGCATCGCTAGATTTTGTTCCTCAGAAAGTGAATCTGTACATTGTTCACATAAAAAATATTTTTTCTTTAGTCTGAGTACTCATATTCATTGCTTGATTTGGTTCCTCAGAACGTGAATATTGACATTGTTCACATAAAAAATATTCTTCTCCAGTGGGAATACTCATATGCATCGCTAGATTTTGTTCCTCAGAAAGTGAATCTGTACATTGTTCACATAAAAAATATTTTTTCTTTAGTCTGAGTACTCATATTCATTGCTTGATTTGGTTCCTCAGAACGTGAATATTGACATTGTTCACATAAAAAATATTCTTCTCCAGTGGGAATACTCATATGCATCGCTAGATTTTGTTCCTCAGAAAGTGAATCTGTACATTGTTCACATAAAAAATATTTTTTCTTTAGTCTGAGTACTCATATTCATTGCTTGATTTGGTTCCTCAGAACGTGAATATTGACATTGTTCACATAAAAAATATTCTTCTCCAGTGGGAATACTCATATGCATCGCTAGATTTTGTTCCTCAGAAAGTGAATCTGTACATTGTTCACATAAAAAATATTTTTTCTTTAGTCTGAGTACTCATATTCATTGCTTGATTTGGTTCCTCAGAACGTGAATATTGACATTGTTCACATAAAAAATATTCTTCTCCAGTGGGAATACTCATATGCATCACTAGATTTGGTTCCTCAGAACGTAAATGTTTACATTGTTCACATAAAAGATATTTTTTCTTTAGTCTGAGTACTCATATTCATTGCTTGATTTGGTTCCTCAGAACGTGAATATTGACATTGTTCACATAAAAAATATTCTTCTCCAGTTGGAATACTCATATGCATCGCTAGATTTTGTTCCTCAGAAAGTGAATCTGTACATTGTTCACATAAAAAATA
The DNA here is from genome assembly GCF_053919585.1 of Euprymna scolopes. Classification (NCBI taxonomy): domain Eukaryota; kingdom Metazoa; phylum Mollusca; class Cephalopoda; order Sepiida; family Sepiolidae; genus Euprymna; species Euprymna scolopes. Next base: position 119,848,514 of record NC_136500.1, on the reverse strand, counting down.
TTTTTTCTTTAGTCTGAGTACTCATATTCATTGCTTGATTTGGTTCCTCAGAACGTGAATATTGACATTGTTCACATAAATATTTTTTCTTTAGTCTGAGTACTCATATTCATTGCTTGATTTGGTTCCTCAGAACGTAAATATTGACATTGTTCACATAAAAAATATTCTTGTCCAGTGGGAATACTCATATGCATCGCTAGATTTTGTCCAGCAGAAAGTGAATCTGTACATAGTTCACATAAAAAATATTTTTTCTTTAGTCTGAGTACTCATATTCATTGCTAGATTTGGTTTCTAAGAACGTAAATATTGACATTTTTCACATAAAAAATATTTTTTCTTTAGTCTGAGTACTCATATTCATTGCTTGATTTGGTTCCTCAGAACGTGAATATTTACATTGTTCACATAAAAAATATTTTTTCTTTAGTCTGAGTACTCATATTCATTGCTTGATTTTGTTCCTCAGAACGTGAATATTGACATTGTTCACATAAAAAATATTCTTCTCCAGTGGGAATACTCATATGCATCGCTAGATTTTGTTCCTCAGAAAGTGAATCTGTACATTGTTCACATTAAAAATATTTTTTCTTTAGTCTGAGTACTCATATTCATTGCTTGATTTGGTTCCTCAGAACGTGAATATTTACATTGTTCACAAAAAAAATATTTTTTCTTTAGTCTGAGTACTCATATTCATTGCTTGATTTTGTTCCTCAGAACGTGTATATTGACATTGTTCACATAAAAAATATTCTTCTCCAGTGGGAATACTCATATGCATCGCTAGATTTGGTTCCTCAGAACGTAAATATTTACATTGTTCACATAAAAAATATTTTTTCTTTAGTCTGAGTACTCATATTCATTGCTTGATTTTGTGCCTCAGAACGTGAATATTGACATTGTTTACATAAAAAATATTTTTTCTTTAGTCTGAGTACTCATATTCATTGCTTGATTTGGTTCCTCAGAACGTGAATATTGACATTGTTCACATAAAAAATATTTTTTCTTTAGTCTGAGTACTCATATTCATTGCTTGATTTGGTGCCTCAGAACGTGAATATTGACATTGTTCACATAAAAAATATTTTTTCTTTAGTCTGAGTACTCATATTCATTGCTTGATTTGGTGCCTCAGAACGTGAATATTGACATTGTTTACATAAAAAATATTTTTTCTTTAGTCTGAGTACTCATATTCATTGCTTGATTTGGTTCCTCAGAACGTGAATATTGACATTGTTTACATAAAAAATATTTTTTCTTTAGTCTGAGTACTCATATTCATTGCTTGATTTGGTTCCTCAGAACGTGAATATTGACATTGTTCACATAAAAAATATTCTTCTCCAGTGGGAATACTCATATGCATCGCTAGATTTTGTTCCTCAGAAAGTGAATCTGTACATTGTTCACATAAAAAATATTTTTTCTTTAGTCTGAGTACTCATATTCATCGCTTGATTTGGTTCCTCAGAACGTGAATATTGACATTGTTCACATAAAAAATATTCTTCTCCAGTGGGAATACTCATATGCATCGCTAGATTTAGTTCCTCAGAAAGTGAATCTGTACATTGTTCACATAAAAAATATTTTTTCTTTAGTCTGAGTACTCATATTCATCGCTTGATTTGGTTCCTCAGAACGTGAATATTGACATTGTTTACATAAAAAATATTTTTTCTTTAGTCTGAGTACTCATATTCATTGCTTGATTTGGTTCCTCAGAAAGTGAATCTGTACATTGTTCACATAAAAAATATTTTTTCTTTAGTCTGAGTACTCATATTCATCGCTTGATTTGGTTCCTCAGAACGTGAATATTGACATTGTTTACATAAAAAATATTTTTTCTTTAGTCTGAGTACTCATATTCATTGCTTGATTTGGTTCCTCAGAACCTGAATATTGACATTGTTTACATAAAAAATATTTTTTCTTTAGTCTGAGTACTCATATTCATCGCTTGATTTTGTTCCTCAGAACGTGAATATTGACATTGTTCACATAAAAAATATTTTTTCTTTAGTCTGAGTACTCATATTCATTGCTTGATTTGGTGCCTCAGAACGTGAATATTGACATTGTTCACATAAAAAATATTTTTTCTTTAGTCTGAGTACTCATATTCATCGCTTGATTTGGTTCCTCAGAACGTGAATATTGACATTGTTTACATAAAAAATATTTTTTCTTTAGTCTGAGTACTCATATTCATTGCTTGATTTGGTTCCTCAGAAAGTGAATCTGTACATTGTTCACATAAAAAATATTTTTTCTTTAGTCTGAGTACTCATATTCATTGCTTGATTTGGTGCCTCAGAACGTGAATATTGACATTGTTTACATAAAAAATATTTTTTCTTTAGTCTGAGTACTCATATTCATCGCTTGATTTTGTTCCTCAGAACGTGAATATTGACATTGTTCACATAAAAAATATTTTTTCTTTAGTCTGAGTACTCATATTCATCGCTTGATTTGGTTCCTCAGAACGTGAATATTGACATTGTTCACATAAAAAATATTTTTTCTTTAGTCTGAGTACTCATATTCATCGCTTGATTTGGTGCCTCAGAACGTGAATATTGACATTGTTCACATAAAAAATATTTTTTCTTTAGTCTGAGTACTCATATTCATTGCTTGATTTGGTGCCTCAGAACGTGAATATTGACATTGTTCACATAAAAAATATTTTTTCTTTAGTCTGAGTACTCATATTCATTGCTTGATTTGGTGCCTCAGAACGTGAATATTGACATTGTTTACATAAAAAATATTTTTTCTTTAGTCTGAGTACTCATATTCATTGCTTGATTTGGTTCCTCAGAACGTGAATATTGACATTGTTTACATAAAAAATATTTTTTCTTTAGTCTGAGTACTCATATTCATTGCTTGATTTTGTTCCTCAGAACGTGAATATTGACATTGTTTACATAAAAAATATTTTTTCTTTAGTCTGAGTACTCATATTCATTGCTGTATTTGGTTCCTCAGAACGTGAATATTGACATTGTTTACATAAAAAATATTTTTTCTTTAGTCTGAGTACTCATATTCATTGCTTGATTTTGTTCCTCAGAACGTGAATATTGACATTGTTTACATAAAAAATATTTTTTCTTTAGTCTGAGTACTCATATTCATTGCTTGATTTGGTTCCTCAGAACGTGAATATTGACATTGTTCACATAAAAAATATTCTTCTCCAGTGGGAATACTCATATGCATCGCTAGATTTTGTTCCTCAGAAAGTGAATCTGTACATTGTTCACATAAAAAATATTTTTTCTTTAGTCTGAGTACTCATATTCATCGCTTGATTTGGTTCCTCAGAACGTGAATATTGACATTGTTCACATAAAAAATATTCTTCTCCAGTGGGAATACTCATATGCATCGCTAGATTTTGTTCCTCAGAAAGTGAATCTGTACATTGTTCACATAAAAAATATTTTTTCTTTAGTCTGAGTACTCATATTCATCGCTTGATTTGGTTCCTCAGAACGTGAATATTGACATTGTTCACATAAAAAATATTCTTCTCCAGTGGGAATACTCATATGCATCGCTAGATTTTGTTCCTCAGAAAGTGAATCTGTACATTGTTCACATAAAAAATATTTTTTCTTTAGTCTGAGTACTCATATTCATCGCTTGATTTGGTTCCTCAGAACGTGAATATTGACATTGTTTACATAAAAAATATTTTTTCTTTAGTCTGAGTACTCATATTCATTGCTTGATTTGGTTCCTCAGAAAGTGAATCTGTACATTGTTCACATAAAAAATATTTTTTCTTTAGTCTGAGTACTCATATTCATCGCTTGATTTGGTTCCTCAGAACGTGAATATTGACATTGTTTACATAAAAAATATTTTTTCTTTAGTCTGAGTACTCATATTCATTGCTTGATTTGGTTCCTCAGAACCTGAATATTGACATTGTTTACATAAAAAATATTTTTTCTTTAGTCTGAGTACTCGTATTCATCGCTTGATTTTGTTCCTCAGAACCTGAATATTGACATTGTTTACATAAAAAATATTTTTTCTTTAGTCTGAGTACTCATATTCATCGCTTGATTTTGTTCCTCAGAACGTGAATATTGACATTGTTCACATAAAAAATATTTTTTCTTTAGTCTGAGTACTCATATTCATTGCTTGATTTGGTTCCTCAGAAAGTGAATCTGTACATTGTTCACATAAAAAATATTTTTTCTTTAGTCTGAGTACTCATATTCATCGCTTGATTTGGTTCCTCAGAACGTGAATATTGACATTGTTCACATAAAAAAATATTCTTCTCCAGTGGGAATACTCATATGCATCGCTAGATTTTGTTCCTCAGAAAGTGAATCTGTACATTGTTCACATAAAAAATATTTTTTCTTTAGTCTGAGTACTCATATTCATTGCTTGATTTGGTTCCTCAGAACGTGAATATTGACATTGTTCACATCAAAAATATTCTTCTCCAGTGGGAGTACTCATATTCATTGCTTGATTTGGTTCCTCAGAACGTCAATCTGTACATTGTTCACATAAAAAATATTTTTTCTTTAGTCTGAGTACTCATATTCATTGCTTGATTTGGTTCCTCAGAACGTGAATATTTACATTGTTTACATAAAAAATATTTTTTCTTTAGTCTGAGTACTCATATTCATTGCTTGATTTTGTTCCTCAGAACGTGTATATTGACATTGTTCACATAAAAAATATTCTTCTCCAGTGGGAATACTCATATGCATCGCTAGATTTGGTTCCTCAGAACGTAAATATTTACATTGTTCACATAAAAAATATTTTTTCTTTAGTCTGAGTACTCATATTCATTGCTTGATTTGGTTCCTCAGATCGTGAATATTGACATTGTTCACATAAAAAATATTTTTTCTTTAGTCTGAGTACTCATATTCATTGCTTGATTTGGTGCCTCAGAACGTGAATATTGACATTGTTCACATAAAAAATATTTTTTCTTTAGTCTGAGTACTCATATTCATTGCTTGATTTGGTGCCTCAGAACGTGAATATTGACATTGTTTACATAAAAAATATTTTTTCTTTAGTCTGAGTACTCATATTCATTGCTTGATTTGGTTCCTCAGAACGTGAATATTGACATTGTTTACATAAAAAATATTTTTTCTTTAGTCTGAGTACTCATATTCATTGCTTGATTTTGTTCCTCAGAACGTGAATATTGACATTGTTTACATAAAAAATAGTTTTTCTTTAGTCTGAGTACTCATATTCATTGCTTGATTTGGTTCCTCAGAACGTGAATATTGACATTGTTTACATAAAAAATATTTTTTCTTTAGTCTGAGTACTCATATTCATTGCTTGATTTTGTTCCTCAGAACGTGAATATTGACATTGTTTACATAAAAAATATTTTTTCTTTAGTCTGAGTACTCATATTCATTGCTTGATTTGGTTCCTCAGAACGTGAATATTGACATTGTTCACATAAAAAATATTCTTCTCCAGTGGGAATACTCATATGCATCGCTAGATTTTGTTCCTCAGAAAGTGAATCTGTACATTGTTCACATAAAAAATCTTTTTTCTTTAGTCTGAGTACTCATATTCATCGCTTGATTTGGTTCCTCAGAACGTGAATATTGACATTGTTCACATAAAAAATATTCTTCTCCAGTGGGAATACTCATATGCATTGCTAGATTTTGTTCCTCAGAAAGTGAATCTGTACATTGTTCACATAAAAAATATTTTTCCTTTAGTCTGAGTACTCATATTCATCGCTTGATTTGGTTCCTCAGAACGTGAATATTGACATTGTTCACATAAAAAATATTCTTCTCCAGTGGGAATACTCATATGCATCGCTAGATTTTGTTCCTCAGAAAGTGAATCTGTACATTGTTCACATAAAAAATATTTTTTCTTTAGTCTGAGTACTCATATTCATCGCTTGATTTGGTTCCTCAGAACGTGAATATTGACATTGTTTACATAAAAAATATTTTTTCTTAAGTCTGAGTACTCATATTCATTGCTTGATTTGGTTCCTCAGAAAGTGAATCTGTACATTGTTCACATAAAAAATATTTTTTCTTTAGTCTGAGTACTCATATTCATCGCTTGATTTGGTTCCTCAGAACGTGAATATTGACATTGTTTACATAAAAAATATTTTTTCTTTAGTCTGAGTACTCATATTCATTGCTTGATTTGGTTCCTCAGAACCTGAATATTGACATTGTTTACATAAAAAATATTTTTTCTTTAGTCTGAGTACTCATATTCATCGCTTGATTTTGTTCCTCAGAACGTGAATATTGACATTGTTCACATAAAAAATATTTTTTCTTTAGTCTGAGTACTCATATTCATCGCTTGATTTGGTTCCTCAGAACGTGAATATTGACATTGTTCACATAAAAAATATTTTTTCTTTAGTCTGAGTACTCATATTCATTGCTTGATTTGGTTCCTCAGAACGTGAATATTGACATTGTTCACATAAAAAATATTCTTCTCCAGTGGGAATACTAATATGCATCGCTAGATTTTGTTCCTCAGAAAGTGAATCTGTACATTGTTCACATAAAAAATATTTTTTCTTTAGTCTGAGTACTCATATTCATCGCTTGATTTGGTGCCTCAGAACGTGAATATTGACATTGTTCACATAAAAAATATTTTTTCTTTAGTCTGAGTACTCATATTCATTGCTTGATTTGGTGCCTCAGAACGTGAATATTGACATTGTTCACATAAAAAATATTTTTTCTTTAGTCTGAGTACTCATATTCATTGCTTGATTTGGTGCCTCAGAACGTGAATATTGACATTGTTTACATAAAAAATATTTTTTCTTTAGTCTGAGTACTCATATTCATCGCTTGATTTTGTTCCTCAGAACGTGAATATTGACATTGTTCACATAAAAAATATTTTTTCTTTAGTCTGAGTACTCATATTCATTGCTTGATTTGGTTCCTCAGAACGTGAATATTGACATTGTTTACATAAAAAATATTTTTTCTTTAGTCTGAGTACTCATATTCATTGCTTGATTTTGTTCCTCAGAACGTGAATATTGACATTGTTTACATAAAAAATATTTTTTCTTTAGTCTGAGTACTCATATTCATTGCTTGATTTGGTTCCTCAGAACGTGAATATTGACATTGTTTACATAAAAAATATTTTTTCTTTAGTCTGAGTACTCATATTCATTGCTTGATTTTGTTCCTCAGAACGTGAATATTGACATTGTTTACATAAAAAATATTTTTTCTTTAGTCTGAGTACTCATATTCATTGCTTGATTTGGTTCCTCAGAACGTGAATATTGACATTGTTCACATAAAAAATATTCTTCTCCAGTGGGAATACTCATATGCATCGCTAGATTTTGTTCCTCAGAAAGTGAATCTGTACATTGTTCACATAAAAAATATTTTTTCTTTAGTCTGAGTACTCATATTCATCGCTTGATTTGGTTCCTCAGAACGTGAATATTGACATTGTTCACATAAAAAATATTCTTCTCCAGTGGGAATACTCATATGCATCGCTAGATTTTGTTCCTCAGAAAGTGAATCTGTACATTGTTCACATAAAAAATATTTTTTCTTTAGTCTGAGTACTCATATTCATCGCTTGATTTGGTTCCTCAGAACGTGAATATTGACATTGTTCACATAAAAAATATTCTTCTCCAGTGGGAATACTCATATGCATCGCTAGATTTTGTTCCTCAGAAAGTGAATCTGTACATTGTTCACATAAAAAATATTTTTTCTTTAGTCTGAGTACTCATATTCATCGCTTGATTTGGTTCCTCAGAACGTGAATATTGACATTGTTTACATAAAAAATATTTTTTCTTTAGTCTGAGTACTCATATTCATTGCTTGATTTGGTTCCTCAGAAAGTGAATCTGTACATTGTTCACATAAAAAATATTTTTTCTTAAGTCTGAGTACTCATATTCATCGCTTGATTTGGTTCCTCAGAACGTGAATATTGACATTGTTTACATAAAAAATATTTTTTCTTTAGTCTGAGTACTCATATTCATTGCTTGATTTGGTTCCTCAGAACCTGAATATTGACATTGTTCACATAAAAAATATTTTTTCTTTAGTCTGAGTACTCATATTCATCGCTTGATTTGGTTCCTCAGAAAGTGAATCTGTACATTGTTCACATAAAAAATATTTTTTCTTTAGTCTGAGTACTCATATTCATTGCTTGATTTGGTTCCTCAGAAAGTGAATCTGTACATTGTTCACATAAAAAATATTTTTTCTTAAGTCTGAGTACTCATATTCATCGCTTGATTTGGTTCCTCAGAACGTGAATATTGACATTGTTTACATAAAAAATATTTTTTCTTTAGTCTGAGTACTCATATTCATCGCTTGATTTGGTTCCTCAGAACGTGAATATTGACATTGTTTACATAAAAAATATTTTTTCTTTAGTCTGAGTACTCGTATTCATCGCTTGATTTTGTTCCTCAGAACCTGAATATTGACATTGTTTACATAAAAAATATTTTTTCTTTAGTCTGAGTACTCATATTCATCGCTTGATTTTGTTCCTCAGAACGTTAATATTGACATTGTTCACATAAAAAATATTTTTTCTTTAGTCTGAGTACTCATATTCATTGCTTGATTTGGTTCCTCAGAAAGTGAATCTGTACATTGTTCACATAAAAAATATTTTTTCTTTAGTCTGAGTACTCATATTCATCGCTTGATTTGGTTCCTCAGAACGTGAATATTGACATTGTTCACATAAAAAAATATTCTTCTCCAGTGGGAATACTCATATGCATCGCTAGATTTTGTTCCTCAGAAAGTGAATCTGTACATTGTTCACATAAAAAATATTTTTTCTTTAGTCTGAGTACTCGTATTCATCGCTTGATTTTGTTCCTCAGAACCTGAATATTGACATTGTTTACATAAAAAATATTTTTTCTTTAGTCTGAGTACTCATATTCATCGCTTGATTTTGTTCCTCAGAACGTGAATATTGACATTGTTCACATAAAAAATATTTTTTCTTTAGTCTGAGTACTCATATTCATTGCTTGATTTGGTTCCTCAGAAAGTGAATCTGTACATTGTTCACATAAAAAATATTTTTTCTTTAGTCTGAGTACTCATATTCATCGCTTGATTTGGTTCCTCAGAACGTGAATATTGACATTGTTCACATAAAAAAATATTCTTCTCCAGTGGGAATACTCATATGCATCGCTAGATTTTGTTCCTCAGAAAGTAAATCTGTACATTGTTCACATAAAAAATATTTTTTCTTTAGTCTGAGTACTCATATTCATTGCTTGATTTGGTTCCTCAGAACGTGAATATTGACATTGTTCACATCAAAAATATTCTTCTCCAGTGGGAGTACTCATATTCATTGCTTGATTTGGTTCCTCAGAACGTCAATCTGTACATTGTTCACATAAAAAATATTTTTTCTTTAGTCTGAGTACTCATATTCATTGCTTGATTTGGTTCCTCAGAACGTCAATCTGTACATTGTTCACATAAAAAATACTTTTTCTTTAGTTTGAGTACTCATATTCATTGCTTGATTTGGTTCCTCAGAACGTGAATATTGACATTGTTCACATAAAATATATTCTTCTCCAGTGGGAATACTCATATGCATCGCTAGATTTTGTTCCTCAGAAAGTGAATCTGTACATGGTTCACATAAAAAATATTTTTTCTTTAGTCTGAGTACTCATATTCATTGCTTGATTTGGTTCCTCAGAACGTGGATATTGACATTGTTCACATAGAAAATATTCTTCTCCAGTGGGAATACTCATATGCATCGCTAGATTTGGTTCCTCAGAACGTAAATATTTACATTTTTCACATAAAAAATATTTTTTCTTTAGTCTGAGTACTCATATTCATTGCTTGATTTGGTTCCTCAGAACGTGAATATTGACATTGTTCACATAAAAAATATTCTTCTCCAGTGGGAATACTCATATGCATCGCTAGATTTGGTTCCTCAGAACGTAAATATTTACATTGTTCACATAAAAAATATTTTTTCTTTAGTCTGAGTACTCATATTCATTGCTTGATTTTGTTCCTCAGAACGTGAATATTGACATTGTTCACATAAAAAATATTCTTCTCCAGTGGGAATACTCATATGCATCGCAAGATTTTGTCCCTCAGAAAGTTAATCTGTACATTGTTCACATAAAAAATATTTTTTCTTTAGTCTGAGTACTCATATTCATTGCTTTATTTGGTTTCTCAGAACGTAAATATTGACATTTTTCACATAAGTAATATTCTTTTCCAGTGGGAATACTCATATGCATCGCTAGATTTGGTTCCTCAGAACGTAAATATTTACATTGTTCACATAAAAAATATTTTTTCTTTAGTCTGAGTACTCATATTCATTGCTTGATTTGGTTCCTCAGAACGTGAATATTGACATTGTTCACATAAAAAATATTTTTTCTTTAGTCTGAGTACTCATATTCATTGCTTGATTTGGTTCCTCAGAACGTGAATATTGACTATGTTCACATAAAAAATATTTTTTCTTTAGTCTGAGTACTCATATTCATTGCTTGATTTGGTTCCTCAGAACGTAAATATTTACATTGTTCACATAAAAAATATTTTTTCTTTAGTCTGAGTACTCATATTCATTGCTTGATTTGGTTCCTCAGAACGTGAATATTGACATTGTTCACATAAAAAATATTTTTTCTTTAGTCTGAGTACTCATATGCATCGCTAGATTTGGTTCCTCAGAACGTAAATATTTACATTGTTCACATAAAAAATATTTTTTCTTTAGTCTGAGTACTCGTTTTCATTGCTTTATTTGGTTCTTCAGAACGTGAATATTGACATTGTTCACATAAAAAATATTTTTTCTTTAGTCTGTGTACTCATATTCATTGCTTGATTTGGTTCCTCAGAACGTGAATATTGACATTGTTCACATAAAAAATATTTTTTCTTTAGTCTGAGTACTCATATTCATTGCTTGATTTGGTTCCTCAGAACGTGAATATTGACATTGTTCACATAAAAAATATTTTTTCTTTAGTCTGAGTACTCATATTCATTGCTTTTTTTGGTTGCTCACATGTAAATATTTACTTTGTGCTCATAAATAATAGTTATCTCCAATGTGAGTACTCATATGCATTGCTAGATTTTGTTGCTTAGAATTTGGATATTGACATTGTTCACAAAAATAATATTTTTCTCCAATATGAGTACAAATATGCATCGTTTGAATTTCTGAGAACGTGAATATTGACATTATTCATGTAAATAATATTTGTCTCTAGTCTGAGTACTCATATTCATCGCTTTATTTTGTTTCCTAGAACTTAAATATTAACATTGTTCAGATAAATATTTTTCTCGAATGTGATTAGGCACATGCATTGCTAGATTGTGTTTCTCAGAAGGTTAATATTTACATGGTTCACATAAATATGTTTCTTTTGTGTGAATACTCATATGCATCGCTAGATTTTGTGTCTTAGAATGGGAATATTGAAATTGTTCACATTAATAATATTTTCTCCAGTGTTAGTTCTCATATGTGTTATTAAATTTTGTTTATTAAAATCAACAATTTCCCACCAATCCTCAGTGTTGTTTATCATATATTGCATTAGATTTTCTTTCTGAGAAAAAATAGATCCTCATATTGTACAAAAATAAGGGTTTTCTCTAGTGTTGCTTACAATATGTTGCACTAGATATATTTTTTTGTAGAGTAAAATCACATACAAAACATCAATATTGTTATAAAAAATTATTCCGATTCATCGCTAGATTTTGTTTCTCAGAACATAAATATGGACATTGTTCACATAAGAAATATTTTTCTCTATTCTGAGTAGTTATATTCATTGCTTTATTTGGCTTCTCAGAACGTGAATATTGACATTGTTCACATAAATAATATTCTTCTAGAATTGTTTAGATAAATAATGTTTCTCTAGTGTGAATACTCATATGCATCGCTAGATTTTGTGTCTTAGAATGGGAACATTGAAATTGTTCACATTAATAATATTTACTCCAGTGTTACTTCTCATATGTGTTATTGAATTTTATTTATGAAAATGAACAATTTTACACCAATCCTCAGCGTTGTTTATCATATATTGCATTGGATTTTCTTTCTGAGAAAAAATCGATCCTCATATTGTACAAAAATAAGGGGTTTCTCTGGAGTTGCTCATAATATGTTGCACTAGATTTCTTTTTTTGTAGAGTAAAATCACATACTACACAATATCAATATTGTTATTACAAATTATCCTGATTCATCGCTAGATTTTGTTTCTCAGAACGTGAATATTGACATTGTTCACACAAAAAATATTTTTCTTTAGTCTGAGTACTCATATTCATTGCTTGATTTGGTTTCTCAGAACATAAATATTGACATTGTTCACATAAAAAATATTTTTCTCTTGTGTGAATACTAATATGCATCGCTAGATTTTGTCTCTTAGAATGGGAATATTGAAATTGTTCACATTAATAATATTTTCACCTGTGTTAATTCTCATATGTGTTATTGAATTTTATTTATTAAAATGAACAATTTTACACCAATCCTCAGCGTTGTTTGTCATATATTGCATTAGATTTTCTTTCTTAGAAAAAATCGATCCTCATATTGTACAAAAATAAGGGTTTTATCTAGTGTTGCTCATAATATGTTGCACTATATATCTTTTTTTGTAGAGTAACATCACATACAAAACAATATCAATATTGTTATAACAAATTATTCCGATTCATCGCTAGATTGTGTTTCTCAGAACGTAAATATGGACATTGTTCACATAAATAATGTTGTTCTTTCGTCTGAGTATTATACGCATTCCTTGATTTGGTTTCTCGGAACGTGAATATTGACATTGTTCACATAAAAAATATTTTTCTCTAGTGTGAATACTCATATTCATTGCTTGATTTGGTTTCTGAGAACGTGAATATTGACATTGTTCACATAAATAATATTCTTCTCCAGCGGGAATACTCCTATGCATCGCTAGATTTGGTTTCTCAGAACGTCAATATTGACATTGTTCACATAAAAAATCTTTTTCTCTAGTCTGAGTACTTATAATCATTGCTTGATTTGGTTTCTCAGACGTAAATATTGACATTGTTCTCATAAATAATATTTATCTCCAATGTGAGTACTCCTTTACATCACTAGATTTTGGTTTCTTAGAATTTTAATATTGACATCGTTCACAAAAATAATATTTTTCTTTTATATGAGTACAAATATGCATCGCTTGAATTGGTTTCTGAGAACGAGAATATTGACATTATTCATGTAAATAATATTTGTCTCTAGTCTGAGTAGTCATATTCATCGCTTAAATATTAACATTGTTCAGATAAATAATATTTTTCTTGAATGTGATTAGGCATAGGCATCGCTAGATTGGGTTTTCTCAGAATATTGACATGGTTCACATAAAAAATATTTTTCTCTAGTCGTGGTACTCATATGCAGCACCTAATTTAGTTTCTCAGAACATAAATAATGACGTTGTTCACATAAATAATGTTTCTCTAGTGTGAATACTCATATGCATCGCTAGATTTTTATTCTTAGAATGGGAATATTGAAATTGTTCACAGATATTATATATTTTCCAGTGTGGGTTCTCATATGTTTTACTGAATTTGATTTATGAAAATGAACAATTTCCCAACAATCCTCAGCGTTCTTTATCATATATTGCATTGGATTTTCTTTCTGAGAAAAAAATCGATCCTCATATTGTACAAAAATAAGGGTTTTCTCTAGTGTTGCTCATAATATGTTGCACTAGATTTCTTTTTTTGTAGTGTTAAATCACATACTAAACAATATCAATATTGTTATAACAAATTATCCTGATTCATCGCTTGATTTTGTTCCTCAAAACGTAAATATTGACATTGTTCACATAAGAAATATTTTTCTCTAGTCTAAGTACTTATATTCATCGCTTGATTTTGTTTCTCAGAACGTGAATATTGACATAGTTCACATAAATAATATTTTTCTCTAGTGTGAGTACTCATATGCACCGCTAGATTTGCGTTCTTGGAACGTAAATTTTGACGTTTTTCACATAAATATTTTTTCTTGTATGAGTACTCATATACATCGTTTGATTTGGACTCTCAGAACGTGAATATTGACATTGTTCACGTAAATAATTATCTTCTCCAGTGGGAATACTCATATACATCGCTAGATTTGGTTCCTCAGAATGTAAATATTGACATTGTTCACAAAAATAATATTGTGTTCTAGTGTGAGTACTCATATGCATGGCTTGATTTGGTATCTGGGGATGTAAATATTGACATTGTTCAAATAAACAATATTTTTCTCTAGTGTGAGTACTCATATTTATCGCTTGATTTGGTTTCTCAGAACGTAAAGATTGACATTGTTCACAGAAATAATATTTTTCTCCAATGTGAGTGCTCATGTGCATCGCTAGATTTTGTCCACTTAGAAAGTGAATCTGTACATAGTTCACATACTAATATGCATCGCTTGATTTGGTCGCTGCTCTGGGAAACGTGTTTTAAATGTAAATGTAAGTGTCTGTGATCGGGCATGAGCTATAGCGAAGCTATGTTTTCGTGCAACCAGCATCCAAGTTAGAGAACCCAAGCCTGTTACTGTGATGGACATTAAAGTCACCAAATACATGTAACTGTGCACTAGTATAGAGGGAAAGTTCTATATCTATGCTGTTAGAGACTGTTTATTAGAGTACAGTCTTGGGTTGAAGGAGAGAGGTAGAGAAAATACAAGTAGCTAATATTATTTTGCATGTTTAGTCTGAGCACATAAAGGCCTGGTCCTCTGATTCTAGTGTAGTTTCTCTAGTCATGGGGAGGGTGTTACGAATAAAGACTCATAATGGATGCATAAGTAAAGGCAAAGGGAGTATATTCTTACAAAAAATCTGGTTTGGAGTCCCAATAAGTAAATGGTAATGCACTACAGCATCTTTCGGACAATTGGTCTGACCTCAATCATATTAGCTTTAAAATCCATCGAAATTTGTCTGCAACTCCTAATAACTGGGATAGCCTAAGTGTCTTCTGTTACCTGACATTATAACCACAATACAGTTGTTCATTATGACATGTTCTTAATTAATATAATGTATGAATTATAATTCAATCATTGTGAGAAAACAAGATTAAGCAAGACAAGATAGTTATGAAGAATGTATATATATATTGATATTTTTTGATAAGTTGAATTCTTTGCATGTAGCACTAAAGTTCACTATGGAAAGTTAGGACAATTCGCTTCCCTTCTTGGATGTTCTTGTCGAACGTTCAGGGGGGGGGGGCTTTCTCACTACAATTTATAGGAAGCTGACATTTACTGGCCTATATTTGAACTGGTTGTCTTTTGTACCAAAATCACGTAAGGTCGGCCTTATTAATACTTTGGTACATAGAGCCCTGATGATTTGTTCACCTAACAGATTGGATGCCGAACTCGATAAGATCAGGGAAATATTCATCAATAATGGTTATCCTGTTGACCTTATTGATGACTGTATTTTCAAAAAGGTTGCGGATTTTAAATTCCCTAGAAAGTTTGGACTTTGAAATGCCCGGTTTACTTTAAAGTACCGTGGATTGGGGAAAAGAATAACAAACTTTCCAAACAGATTCGCAGAAGTATTTATGACTGCTTTTATTCTGTGTCGTTGCGTTTGATATATACTACAAGACCTGCATTTCCTTCTTTTCGCAAGGATAGTTTGCCTTACATCCAAAATAGTAATATTGTGTATCAATTCAAATGCCAGTGCGATGCTGGTTATGTTGGGCGAACATCCTTGCATCTTTTGACTCGTATAAGCCAGCATGTTCCATCGAAGATCAGACAAGGGAGGATGGGATCTGGTAGTCTCCCTCCTTCTGCAGCCTTGGACTCTGCTATTGGCCATCATTTGGTTGACAACCCGTGCTGTGCCGATAGATATAAAATAGAATGGTTCAAGGGGCTACATAGAGCGGACTCCAGAAACCATTTAAAGATTTGGGAGTCTGTCTCTATTGTGGTGCGGAGACCTTCTTTGTGCTGGCAGAAAGAAACATCTAACGCATTGTTTCTCTTTGGGAACTGTGAATCTTTTCTCCGTTTTTTTTTGTTTTGTTTTTTTTCCCCCCTCATTGTGTCATTATTTTAATCGTTTTTTAAACGTTAATAAACTTTATTTTAGTGTACCTGTAATTTTTGGCACATTCAATAATTCCCCATCAGAACTCTTTACTTTCGACATAGTATTATTATTTTTATGCTATCGATTTTCTCCTGATGAGATGATAGCTGAAAGAGCTCTCGAGAGACTTCCGCCATTATATTTTAAACTTTATTTAAATTCTGTACCTCTAAACATATATATATGTTTTTTGTTTTTGCGATACTTGTTCTGAAATTAATTATATGAAAGTACATTTTTGCCTAAATGGGAGTTGCAAATAATTTTCTCTTTGACCAATTTGCTACCCCAAATGAGGAGCAGCATATGTATTATTTTGAAAATATTATCTGACATGTGTTCCGTCGTCTACAACTCAGTGGATGAATCTAGCGAGAATAGAAATCAGAACCTCAGGGAAAGAAGCATAAAACTCCTACTATTAGGCTATCTTGCAGTCATGCGCAAAAACAAAAAAACAAAAACATTTACTTAAAACGCGATACATTCCAGCAATTATATTAGCGGTTTACATTTCTGTCCATGGGGTTCCGATTTCGAATCTCGCTAGATTCAGCCACTTTGATGAGTCGTAGACAATGAAACACATGTCAGTTTATTATATATATATATATATATATATATATATAAGAAGCTTTGCAAATTCCGTTAAAAAAACATAAACTATTAATATGAAAGTTTTTTATTTAAATTTCTCATGAACTTTTATCATCTAAAATTTTGTAAATTTCTTTAACCAAATATAATTAAAATATATTTATGAATATAAAATATTATTTAAAATTAAAACAGATTCGAGATCTCGTTAAAAATATCTCATTCCCCCAAAAGCCAGTCGAAATTTTATAAAGTATATTTTTTTATGTATGTAATAGTTTGTAAAAAGTTCAGTTATTATAATATACTAGGCTACCCGTGACCCCTTGGGTCAGTATGTTATATTAGCTCTGGAATTCATGTATGAGCGTGACACTTGTGGTGTAAAGAAAATAGTTTTTTTTGATATAACAGAAACATTTCTATGAAAGTATATTAAAATGAAAAAAGAATATAGATAGATTTCTATGAGTCGTTCTGTTTATTATAATTGATTATTTTTGAAAAAAAAATTACAGTTACTGAATTATAAGTGGTTGGGCATACTTATAGGTAAATGTGCACTGAACAGATGCCATAATACTTGTTATAGTTAAATTCAAATTTTGATATATCTACTTTTCTTTTTATATTGTTTATTCCTGTATTACATTTAAGTTATTTTAAACCCCAGTCTTCCCATCTTAAATGATAATTTCGAAATAATAACGTTAATATTTCAGTGCGCAGGTCATGTGCGCATGCGCAAACAGATGTCGTAAACCAGAAAGTGGGTTACATACATCATTACAAGGTCATTTGAGTCTTATAATTATATAGATTATTAAATACAAATCAATTATATAGATTTTGTTCACGTGTCTAATAAAGTTTTGTAACATAAATGTAAATGTACAAAAGTACACCTCGTTTTTTCTTAAAAATAAAATTAACATTGGCGTTTGACTTAAAACATAAATAAATCTCTTTCCAAAACAGCCGGTCGGAAAACCTTCAATTGGATTAATTTCCCCTCAACATGGTAATCTTTACAGACGCGAAGACATGTTGGAAGTGCAAAGCTTGAAGAGATCAAAATCAAGTATTACTGATTTTTGTAAAACATAAGTTAAAAAATTGTTTACAAAAGTTTAACATTTTATTTTATGCCAATTTGTCTATTTATTTTACAATAAAAACGGAAGTCCAGACTACTCGAGATATCATATATTATTCCTTAATTGGAATTCATTTTTGAGATGAGCATTATATATTAATTTATTTTTAATAACTAATGAGCATTATATTTTAATTTATTTCTAACAACTAATAAAGATGAGACTAATAGTTTGAAATAAAAATAAATTAATACAAAAATATCATGTTCCAAAATTCACGTAAATTTTTCAGATAGTTTTATTTTTAAATGGGAAAATCACATTTTATAGGTGTCGGAGAAATGATCTATGATCCACTATTCAAAAAATATTAGTAAAGGAAGATAACTCAACAATAAGCTGTACTTACTAGCTTTATGTTGTAATGCCTGCAAATTCCCATTAATCGCCTGAGATAGTTTTTCCTAAAAAATTCAACTACCTTATACATTTACGTGACTTTTAAAATGATATAATCGTTTCCTTATGGCTATGTACATGAGAAAGATTCTCCGATATTTGTGTAGATTAATAATATTTTAAATCAACGCATTTCAAATGAAAACATTACATACCTACGAATCATGTCGAAATTAGAATACATTTCAAAGATTATGGCAAATTAATCCCTAGAAACTGATTACAAGATAATATAGAGTATTTGTGTAGATTAGTAATCGTTTAAAACCAACACATTTCAGGTGAAACCATTATGTATTTATGCGTCATGTCGAAATTAGTATAAGTTCTAAAATTTATGCATAATGACCCAGTAGATGTGCTAGAAGTATTTGTAACAAAAATCATCAATAATTACGTTCTGTTTTAAAAAGGGCAGACCCTTTAATTTTAGTCAATGTAAGTCAAGTGAGAAAAGCAACTTTTTCATACTGAAGTGATCTCATAACACTTCTACATTAAACATTTGATAAAACAATAATTCAAGAAATTCTATTTTACTTGAAATAATTTTTTACTGAATCATTTTTCTGTAATTTTTGGAATTTACACTTATTTTGACATGACAGGTAATCACGTAATTCTGTTTTCATGTGAAATACGTTAAGTTGGATCACTAATCTATACAAGAATCAGGTGTTTTTTGTTTTTTTAATTCTGAACAAAAAAAATTATACCAGAAATATAAATTTATTTACAATTGCTAGCAATTATTGATTTTTTTTTTTTTTGTGTCACCAACAAATGTGTATTTGGATTATAGAAATAAAATAATTAGAGAAACTTTCATTTTTTAAATTTTATTTCACAATCAAATAATGAAGCATTTTTTTTTATAACTGGATCCGAAATACAAAACAAAAATATTTCAAATTTAACAAATATTTTCTCAAAATTGTTAAATATTAAAATATTGTGTTTTTGTAAACAGAATTTTGTAATTGATAAGTTGCTTTTTCTTTATGAGATTTAAATTCGAAAAATACATTTTTAAGTAAAACCTATGGTATACACTTATCATATTACAGTAATTGACATATCCAAAAATTATGAAAAACCATGAGATAGAGAATTATTTATAAAAAACACTGCACTTTTACGGAAAAACGTCAGATGTGGCGCTGCGTGTTCATGCGCAATTAAAAAAAATTGAGAAAGCTTCTGTTTCGGTATGAAGGAGAGGAAGGGGGGCATTTTTTTTAAGAAATGTAAACTTCCTTACTGGAAAAGTATTTCACAATAAAATAATAAATCATTTTTTTTAACTGGATTCGAAATACAAAACAAAAACTTTAATTTCAAATTTTACAACTAATTTTATCTCCAAAGTGTAATTCTCAAAATTGTTAAATAATAAGATATGTGTGCTTCTACACTTTATTGCCGAAATTGGAGACGCCATTTTATTTCACGCACCTGCTGTCCAAATCCAGAGGAGACATCATTATATCAAACTGTGGCTGAAGCATGAAATAACAAAAAAATTAAACTTTGGAAAGAACTCTGAAAAACGTAAATAAAAAAAGTGAAAGAGAACATATATCCGTAATTGTTTAATTGGAAATGTTTCGATTTTATTAATGAGAACGGGAAAGTTTTTCATGGAACATTTAAAAAAAAAACAAACAAAAAAAACTATAAAATGCTCATAATGGTTCAAACTGGTCGAGCGCCATTTGAAAAGCAAAACATTTATTGTATAAAAATTTATCAAAATACTAGCGGGGGTACCCGGCATTGCCCGAGTGTTTGTTTTTTTAAAATATGTTATGGTAGGTAAGTAGGAAGGATCAAACCCGGAGTCATGAGTAAAAGTAGGAAAATAAAGTGTGGAAAAAAAAAAAAAAAAAAAAAAAACATCTGCAACGTTAACAGTTCGGCCACCAAGAAAAGTCCATTCCAGTTGTTTAGGAAAAAAAAAAAAAAAAAGACTACGGTAGGTCGGCGCGAACGTGAAAATATAATGTGAATTGTCCAGCACGCTAACCACTACGCCACAGGGCACTGCAGCTTAGTTTAGTGATTTTAAATAACTTCACATGAAAGAACTACGAAGCCAAACCGGTGTTCTCTTCTCAACTGTTCCTTGTGAACGATCCCCAAACGGTGTTAAGTGGTGGCAGGGGGAGGAGGAATTTATTAGAGAGAAAATATTTTACCACTTCCATTGATCTTAACCGATTTTGGCCGTGACTTCTCAGCAGAAAAAGTATAGAAATCTGAGATTATCGAGGAATTTGAGAAATAATAAGCCTATAACACACCTCAGATATTGTTCTGCCGTTTGTGCATATTATATTTGCATGAAATATCTTGATTTTTAATCCTATTAAGGTCAAAATCCGACGGGAAAAAATTAGTTCATTTTATTTATATAGAGATAATCGGAAAAACATTTATTGAAAAGTTTGTGAGAAAAAAAAATAATTTTAATAAAACAATTTTGTAATGTAAGCAACATTGGATTTTTATAAAATAGTTTTTTTTTGTTTGTTTATTTTGTGTGCATGTGTGTGTGTTTTTTTTTGTTTTTTTTTTCGAACAAATAAATAATTTTCAACATTTTATTAATTAAAACAACTTTGAAAGGTTAACAACAAATTAATTTAAATGATTGTTTTTTTTTTTTCTTTTTTTAACGGGGAAGTGGGTTGTTTTTTTATTTATTTTTTCCCTTTCTGGAAACAATCGTTCGGCCATATAATGATGTATCCCCTGGATTTGGACAGCAAGTGCGTGAAATAAAATGGCGTCTCCAATTTCGGCAATAACATGTAGAAGCACCAAAATATGTTTTTATAAACATTATTTTGCAATTAAAACTTTTAAACGTAAACTTTAAATATTGAATTGCATTAAAAACGCACAAAGAAAGATACACGCACACTGTACATAAAAATTTATCTTGGTCACAAAAGTCCGAACAAGTCAGTTATTTTATATTCGTTTCTGTCATTAAAAAGTTTGGTTATAATAATTTAATGTAATTTTTTTTTTAAATGATGTATTTTTTAATTGACATCATCCGAAATTCTCAGTTATAACGTTGGTTTATTTATTTGGTATTATTTTACGACCTGCCCCAGCATAGTATAACCCCTCCCCCCCAACCACTCCATGTTAAGAATGGCTTTCGGAATAAACACCTCCCAACCTCCTCATGTTAAGAACGGCTTTTGAGATTATGGGTGTTTATTCCGAAAGCTGTTTTAACCATAGGAGGGTTGAAGTGTTTATAATATGCTGGGGCACGTCTAATTACCTCTTATTTATTTATTTATTTATATAATTATTATTGTTATTATTAATAATAGTTTTATTAAAAAGTTCTGTAAATATATAAAAAGAAAGCAATCAGAGAGACATCCATTTATTTAAATATATTTTGTTTAAATAAGTTTGTTTTGTTACTTACATTAAAAAGTTTTGTGCAAATAGGAAAAAAGTTTTTTTTTTTAATTCTTAAAAGTTTTGTAAATATATTTTTTAACAAATCTTGCTTGTGAACATTCGACCATGTCTGCTATTTGATGTGTTTACAAACAACCAACGGCTATGTCAAGGTCAAACAACTGATGTCACTTGAAATGTTCGCCAATCTTGGTCTTCTGCTACAGGGTATCTAATCTTTACTTGATCCTTATTTATTTATTCAAAAAAGTAGCTATTTTACTTTATAAAAATCCAATGTTGCTTTCATTACAAAATTGTAAATAAATGTTTTTACAATTATATATTGATACATTGTTATACAATAGATGTTTTTACAATTATATATTGATACATTGTTATACAATAGATGTTTTTACAATTATATATTGATACATTGTTATACAATAGATGTTTTTACAATTATATATTGATACATTGTTATACAATAGATGTTTTTACAATTATATATTGATACATTGTTATACAATAGATGTTTTTACAATTATATATTGATACATTGTTATACAATAGATGTTTTTACAATTATATATTGATACATTGTTATACAATAGATGTTTTGCTTTTAAAATACTTTTCTGTTCAGAAAAAAATCTTGTCTGTTAATTATTTACCGTGTTATTTGACGAAGAACAAATTGGAATTATCGCCACCTAACAATAGCCATTATCCGCATACAGTAGAAGTGCCCCCTAAATGACTTTTAAACAACAACAACAATTTTTTATCATCAAATAATATGCCTTCAGTGCTTATGTATTTTTGGTACTGCGCTATTTTAAAAAAAAAATTCGGGTTTGTATTACTGTACACATAGATTCGAAAAAGTTGTCAAAAAACAAATATATAACAAATAAATGTTATCAAAGGCAAGATAAGTTACTTTTCTACCTAACTGGATACATTTTTTGTGTTTTTATTCAATTTAACATATTTATTCAGCTCGAAAAACATACAGTGTTTACCGATGTATTCGAAAATTCAAGATGGCGTCTCACACCCTCTTTAACACCGTAAGTATGGAAAAAGGTGTTATAAATAAAAAACTATACAAAATACTATTAAAAACCCGTCGAATATATGTCAACCTATGTCACGGTAACATATATTGAGCGAGTTTTTAACAGTATTTTGTCCGGTTTTTTATTTATAACATCTTTTCCCACACTTACCGTGTTAAAGAGAGAATAAGACGCCATCTTGAATTTTCCAATACATCGGTAAACACTGTATGCTTTTCGAGCTGAATAAACATGTTACATTGAATAAAAACACGAAAAATATATCCAGTTAGGTAGAAAAGTAACTTATCTTGCCTTTGATAACATTTATTTGTTATATATTTGTTTTTTGACAGCTTTTTCGAATCTGTGTACAGTAATACAAACCCAAAAATTCAGATTAAATTAAATTTTCACAATATTTTTTTTATTAAATTTTTAGGTAGAAGTAGAGAATAGTTACAAAGCCCTCCCCTCCCCATGTTAAGAACGGCTTTTGAAATAATAACGTTATTATTTCAGTGCAGTACCAAAAGTACATAAGTACCGTGTTTTCTTTTTTTGTTTTGTAATAACACAAGAATTGTTTAAACTAAATGGAAGTCCTGACTCTTTTGTCTCCCAAATTTTTGTCATCTAAAAGTTTAATCACGTGATTACGGTGTGGTGTCAATAAAATAAACCATCCATTCAAGTACTGCTTGTTATGGATTTAGCTGAATACGATATAAAAGATCACTTTATTAGTATTTTTTCACTTATGATACCAGGCTGGTAGGTGTTTTTGTAACTATTCTGTACTTTCACCTAACAAATTCATAAACAAAAAGGTATCGTAAAACTTGACTTTATATATATATATATATACAGGGTGGGCCAAAACAAGGGTCCTATCTTTAAATTTGAATAACTTCCACAAAATAAAAGTTAAACTCACCAAACTTTATGTGTGTGTAGACTGACCTTTTCGAGATTTTTTTGAAATAAACAAAACTAATTTTGGCCGAAAAACACTTCTTAAAACTTACATGAATTTATGAATTTTTAAAAATAGGACCCTTATTTTGGCCCACCCTATATATATATATATATGTATATATATATATATATATATATATATATATATATATATATATATATATATAATCATTTTATTATATATATTTTTGGAGGAGGGATTCACTTAGCGAGATAATGGACCGCTTTAATAAATTCATGATTTAAATTTGTAATTATAAAAAAAATTATTTTCAGTTGCATGCACTTATATTACCAAACTAGTGGGTGTAATGTAACTATTCTGTACTTTCACCTAACAATTTAATAAACAATAAGATATTGTAAAACTTGAATTTAACTTAAAATTACTATTTAAAAAATAGCACAGTAACATAAGTGCAAAAGCACCACTTTATTTTACATATTTCTTTTCCAAAGGATCGTTTGAATAAATTGATTTAGATTTAAAGTCTTATAATTATTTCTAAAAAAAAAAATAAGTAAAAAATGTATCGAATTCTACTTCAATCGTCACCAACACTTGCAATAGTAACACAATAACCACGTGACTGTAAACGACACTGTCCCTTCCTCTCACTCAAGCTTGCTTTTTATGCAGTTTTTCACCCTGTCTCATTTGCATGTGTGCCCTCTGTTTTCTCGTGATCTCGCGAGATCACAGTTTATAAAACACCAGGCACCATCTTTTTTACTCTTTTCCCACCCAACACTTCCCTGCAGCAAGTTCATCCCTCCTCCGTCACACCACCGCTTGCATGCACATCCACACAATGCACAAATACGTGGACACTTGCTACTCTGATGAGTATTACACCCCCCCCCCTCTCTGATCTGATGATCATACAGAGTGCACTGCAGGATTGATCTCCTAGTCCACTTACTTCTGCAAAGGGGCACATTCAGGTTCTGATTCAGATTCTGGTTCTGGTTTCGGGTCTGGTTCTGATTCTGTTTTCGCCGCGTCACATGAACTATAATCATCACTCTCTGGTCTGTTGATTTCGTTCATCAGTAGTTCATTACTTGAGGATTCATTGCTCTCCTCTGTAGTTGTATGATGCACCTCAGAAGCCGGGCGAAGATCGCGCACATGGCATGGGCTATCGTCAACTAGGACCGACTGCTGGCTGATCTCCCCAGACATTTGTCCTCACTTGAATTTGGTGGTGCACTGGTTTCCAGGTGGTCTCACCCAAACTGGATCCCCTACCTCATATTTGGCATGTCTTTTCTTGTTGACTGGCTGTGCAGCATCAATTCTCTTTAGGCTAACAAGATATGTGTATATGGCCTTGGCTAGCACAGTTGTAGGTAATTTCCCATCTTTTGGCGTGATGTTATACCAATACGTGGCCTCCGTAATGGTACATTGCGTTCTGGCAGCAATTCTCTTAATACTATAATGGCTCCTTTCAGGAGTGGCATTCCCTGATGGCACATGAGCGCATTTCAGCCATAGTAGGATGCCCCATTCATCTAACAGCTGCCGAACTTGTTGGCTGCAAAAAGCAGCATCGTTATCCATCAAGATCTCTTCTGGAGCACACCGCTCAAAAAAGATGGATGACAAGATGTGTTGACATATCGCAAAATGTATGGGTCCACAATCGATAAGAGTTATAAAGGGTTTACCACTGTAATGGGTAATATCCATCACCACCCGCTGACACCTCCTTTTCACCATTGCTCTGGTGCAGGATCAATAGACTGACATTGACATGCCTCACAGTGTTTGACATGTGCCTTTGTCACTGCTAGGTCCATATGCCTTGAAAATACACTGTTTCTTTGACGCCTGGATGTCGGCTCTGTGCATGAATCTTCTGTATTTGACATGGGCTAATTGCGCCAATTGCACGAGATCAAGCAGTGTGCTCCACACTAATCTTCACGGCTCCATACCATCTGTTAGGTATATGGGTCAGTTGGTCGGCACGATTACAATGTGATGTTACCAGCGTTACCCCCACTGATAGTCCATACTCAGAGACCAGACTCTTCAGCATGTTTAGCCTTCGCCGGATCAACATCTCGCTGGCTGCCTTAGTGCAGATTCTTGTCCGTCCTGAAAGCATGTCAGACACTCAGTGATAGATGCAGAGAGATCCGTGTACAGGTGGAGTTGCTTCTATTGCAATGGCAGTGCGAGATTTATACCTTTAACAAGAGTGTCCAGCCCTGGTCAGTTGATGTGCTGAGCATCACTCATAGATCGCAGCCAACATGCGTCTTCAAACACATTATCTCCTTGCTCTAATGTGATTCCCAACAATTTTTCAACAGAAAACATTTTATATTCAAATGCACTCATTTCAAAGAACCAGCAGCAAGATTATTTTCTACCGAACAATTTTTCAACAGAAAACATTTTCAATTCGAATGAACTCAATTCAAGAAAGAACCAGCAGTAAAATTATTTCCCAACCAAATATTTTTCAACAGAAAACATTTTAAATTCGAATGGACTCAATTCAAAACAAAAACCAGCAGTAAAATCATTTTCCAACCAAATATTTTTCGACAGAAAAGATTTTAAATTCGAAAGCACTACATTAAAAGAAAGAACCAGCCGTAAGATTGTTTTCTAACGAACAATTTTTCAACAGAAATCATTTTAAATTCGAATGGACTCAATTCAACAAAGAACCATCCGTAAAATCATTTTCCAACCAAATATTTTTCAACAGAAAACATTTTAAATTCGAATGGACTCAATTCAAAACAAGAACCAGCAGTAAAATCATTTTCCAACCAAATATTTTTCAACAGAAAAGATTTTAAATTCGAAAGCACTACATTAAAAGAAAGAACCAGCAGTAAGATTGTTTTCTAACGAACAATTTTTCAACAGAAAACATTTTAAATTCGAATGGACTCAATTAAAAAAAAAAAAGCAGTAAAATTATTTTCCAACCAAATATTTTTCAACAGAAAACATTTTATATTCGAAAGCACTCAATTAAAAGAAACTACCAGCAGTAACATTGTTTTCTAACTAACAATTTTTCGACAGAAAACATTTTAAATTCGAATGGACTCAATTCAACAAAGAACCAGCAGTAAAATCATTTTCCAACCAAATATTTTTCAACAGAAAACATATTCGAATGCACTCAATTGAAAGAAAGACCCAGCAGTAACATTGCTTTCTAATGAACAATTTTCAACAGAAAACATTTTAAATTCGAATGGACCCAATTCAAGGAAAAACCAGCAGTAAAATCATTTTCAAACAAACTATTTTTATATTCGAATGCACTCAATCAAAAGAAAGAACCAGCAGTAAGATTGTTTTCTAATGAACAATTTTTCAACAGAAACCATTTTAAATTCGAATGGACTCAATTCAAGAAAAAACCAGCAGTAAAATAATTTTCCAACAAAATATTTTTCAACAGAAAAGATTTTAAATTCGAAAGCACTCAATTAAAAGAAAGAACCAGCAGTAAGATTGTTTTCTGACGAACAATTTTTCAACAGTAAAACATTTTAAATTCGAATGGATCCAATTCAAGAAAGATCCAACAGTAAAATCATTTTCCAACCAAATATTTTTCAACAGAAAACATTCTAAATTCGAATGGACTCAATTAAAAAAAAAAAACAAGCAGTAAAATTATTTTCCAACCAAATATTTTTCAACAGAAAACATTTTATATTCGAAAGCACTCAAAAGAAAGAACCAGCAGTAACATTGTTTTCTAACTAACAATTTTTCGACAGAAAACATTTTAAATTCGAATGGACTCAATTCAAGAAAGAACCAGCCATTAAATCATTGTCCAACCAAATATTTTTCAACAGAAAACATATTCGAATGCACTCAATTCAAAGAAAGGACCTGCAGTAACATTGTTTTCTAACGAAAAACTTCTCAACAGAAAACATTTTAAATTCAAATGGACTAAATCCAAGAAAGAACAAGCAGTAAAATCATTTTCCAAC
This sequence comes from Euprymna scolopes, assembly GCF_053919585.1. Lineage (NCBI taxonomy): Eukaryota > Metazoa > Mollusca > Cephalopoda > Sepiida > Sepiolidae > Euprymna > Euprymna scolopes. The sequence goes on along the minus strand of NC_136500.1, from coordinate 119,820,591 downwards.
CAAATATTTTTCAACAGAAAACATTTTATATTCGAAAGCACTCAATTCAAAGAATAATCCAGCAGTAATATTTTTTTCTAACGAACCATTTTTCAATAGAAAACATTTTAAATTCGAATGAACCCAATTCAAGAAAGAACCAGCAGTAAAATTAGTTTCCAAAGAAAACATTATATTCGAATGAATTCAATTAAAAAAAAAAAACCAGCCGTAAGATAATTTTCCAACCAAATATTTTTCAACTGAAAAGATTTAAAATTCGAAAGCACTCAAATCAAAGAAAGAACCATCAGTAATATTGTTTTCTGACGAACAATTTTTCAACAGAAAACATTTTTAATTCGAATGGACTCAATTCAAGAAAGAACCAGCAGTAAAATCATTTTCCAACCAAATATTTTTCAACAGAAAACATTTTAAATTCGAACGCACTCAATTCAAAGAAAGAACAAGGAGTAAAATTATTTTCCAACCAAATATTTTTCAACAGAAAACATATTCGAATGCACTCAATTCAACGAAAGAACCTGCAGTAACATTGTTTTCTAACGAAAAACTTCTCAACAGAAAACATTTTAAATTCAAATGGACTCAATTCAACAAAGAACCAGCGGTAAAATCATTTTCTAACCAAATATTTTTCAACAGAAAACATATTATATTCGAATGAACTCAATTAAAAGATAGAACCAGTAGTAAAATTATTTTTCAACGGAAAACGTTTTATATCCAAATACACTCAATTCAAAGAAAGAACCAGCAGTAAAATCATTTTCCAACCAAATATTTTTCAACAGAAAACATATTCGAAAGCACTCAATTCAAAGAAAGACCCAGCAGTAACATTGCTTTCTAATGAACAATTTTCAACAGAAAACATTTTAAATTCGAATGGGCCCAATTCAAGAAAAAACCAGCAGTAAAATCATTTTCAAACAAAATATTTTTCAACAGAAAACATTTTTATATTCGAATGCACTCAATTAAAAGAAAGAACCAGCAGTAAGATTGTTTTCTAACGAACAATTTTTCAACAGAAACCATTTTAAATTCGAATGGACTCAATTCAACAAAGAACCATCCGTAAAATCATTTTCCAACCAAATATTTTTCAACAGAACACATTTTAAATTCGAATGGACTCAATTCAAGAAAGAACCAGCAGTAAAATCATTTTCCAACCAAATATTTTTCAACAGAAAACATATTATATTCGAATGAACTCAATTAAAATATAGAACCAGTAGTAAAATTATTTTCCAACGGAAAATGTTTTATATCCAAATACACTCAATTCAAAGAAAGAACCAGCAGTAAGATTGTTTTCTAACGAAAAATTTCTCAACAGAAAACATTCTAAATTCGAATTAACCCAATTCAAGAAAAAACCAGCAGTAAAATTATTTTCCAAAGAGAACATTATATTCGAAGGAATTCAATTTAAAAAAAAGAACCAGCAGTAAGATTGTTTTCCAACCAAATATTTTTCAACAGAAAACATTTTATATTCGAACGCACTCAATTAAAAGAAAGAACCAGCGGTAACATTGCTTTCTAATGAACAATTTTCAACAGAAAACATTTTAAATTCGAATGGACTCAATTCAACAAAGAACCATCCGTAAAATCATTTTCCAACCAAATATTTTTCAACAGAAAACATTTTAAATTCGAATGGACTCAATTAAAAAAAAAACAAGCAGTAAAATTATTTTCCAACCAAATATTTTTCAGCAGAAAACATTTTATATTCGAAAGCACTCAATTAAAAGAAACTACCAGCAGTAACATTGTTTTCTAACTAACAATTTTTCGACAGAAAACATTTTAAATTCGAATGGACTCAATTCAAAACAAAAACCAGCAGTAAAATCATTTTCCGACCAAATATTTTTCAACAGAAAACATATTCGAATGCACTCAATTCAAAGAAAGAACTTGCAGTAACATTGTTTTCTAACGAAAAACTTCTCAACAGAAAACATTTTAAATTCGAATGGACTCAATTCAACAAAGAACCAGCAGTAAAATCATATTCAAACAAAATATTTTTCAACAGAAAACATTTTTATATTCGAATGCACTCAATTAAAAGAAAGAACCAGCAGAAAGATTGTTTTCTAACGAACAATTTTTCAACAGAAACCATTTTAAATTCGAATGGACTCAATTCAACAAAGAACCATCCGTAAAATCATTTTCCAACCAAATATTTTTCAACAGAAAACATATTATATTCGAATGAACTCAATTAAAATATAGAACCAGTAGTAAAATTATTTTCCAACGGAAAATGTTTTATATCCAAATACACTCAATTCAAAGAAAGAACCAGCAGTAAGATTGTTTTCTAACGAAAAATTTCTCAACAGAAAACATTCTAAATTCGAATTAACCCAATTCAAGAAAAAACCAGCAGTAAAATTATTTTCCAAAGAGAACATTATATTCGAAGGAATTCAATTTAAAAAAAAGAACCAGCAGTAAGATTGTTTTCCAACCAAATATTTTTCAACAGAAAACATTTTATATTCGAAAGCACTCAATTAAAAGAAACTACCAGCAGTAACATTGTTTTCTAACTAACAATTTTTCAACAGAAACCATTTTAAATTCGAATGGACTCAATTCAACAAAGAACCATCCGTAAAATCATTTTCCAACCAAATATTTTTCAACAGAAACCATTTTAAATTCGAATGCACTCAATTCAAAAAAAAACAAGCAGTAAAATTATTTTCCAACCAAATATTTTTCAACAGAAAACATTTTAAATTCGAATGGACTCAATTAAAAAAAAAAAGAAGCAGTAAAATTATTTTCCAACCAAATATTTTTCAACAGAAAACATTTTATATTCGAAAGCACTCAATTAAAAGAAACTACCAGCAGTAACATTGTTTTCTAACAAACAATTTTTCAACAGAAACCATTTTAAATTCGAATGGACTCAATTCAACAAAGAACCATCCGTAAAATCATTTTCCAACCAAATATTTTTCAACAGAAAACATTTTAAATTCGAATGGACTCAATTAAAAAAAAAACAAGCAGTAAAATTTTTTTCCAACCAAATATTTTTCGACAGAAAACATTTTAAATTCGAATGGACTCCATTAAAAAAAAACAAGCAGTAAAATCATTTTCCAACCAAATATTTTTCAACAGAAAACATATTATATTCGAATGAACTCAATTAAAAGATAGAACCAGTAGTAAAATTATTTTCCAACGGAAAACGTTTTATATCCAAATACACTCAATTCAAAGAAAGAACCAGCAGTAAGATTGTTTTCTAACGAAAAATTTCTCAACAGAAAACATTCTAAATTCGAATTAACCCAATTCAAGAAAAAACCAGCAGTAAAATTATTTTCCAAAGAGAACATTATATTCGAAGGAATTCAATTTAAAAAAAAAGAACTTGCAGTAAAATTTTTTTCCAACCAAATATTTTTCAACAGAAAACATTTTATATTCGAACGCACTCAATTAAAAGAAAGAACCAGCAGTAACATTGCTTTCTAATGAACAATTTTCAACAGAAAACATTTTAAATTCGAATGGACTCAATTCAAAAAAAAAAAACAAGCAGTAAAATCATTTTCCAACCAAATATTTTTCAACAGAAAACATTTTATATTCGAAAGCACTCAATTAAAAGAAACTACCAGCAGTAACATTGTTTTCTAACTAATAATTTTTCAACAGAAACCATTTTAAATTCGAATGGACTCAATTCAACAAAGAACCATCCGTAAAATCATTTTCCAACCAAATATTTTTCAACAGAAAACATTTTAAATTCGAATGGACTCAATTCAAAAAAAAAAAACAAGCAGTAAAATCATTTTCCAACGAAATATTTTTCAACAGAAAACATTTTATATTCGAAAGCACTCAATTAAAAGAAACTACCAGCAGTAAAATTGTTTTCTAACTAACAATTTTTCAACAGAAAACATTTTACATTCGAATGGACTCAATTCAACAAAGAACCATCCGTAAAATCATTTTCCAACCAAATACTTTTCAACAGAAAACATTTTAAATTCGAATGGACTCAATTCCAAAAAAAAAAACAAGCAGTAAAATCATTTTCCAACCAAATATTTTTCAACAGAAAACATTTTATATTCGAAAGCACTCAATTCAAAGAATAATCCAGCAGTAATATTTTTTTCTAACGAACCATTTTTCAATAGAAAACATTTTAAATTCGAATGAACCCAATTCAAGAAAGAACCAGCAGTAAAATTAGTTTCCAAAGAAAACATTATATTCGAATGAATTCAATTAAAAAAAAAAAACCAGCCGTAAGATAATTTTCCAACCAAATATTTTTCAACTGAAAAGATTTTAAATTCGAAAGCACTCAAATCAAAGAAAGAACCATCAGTAATATTGTTTTCTGACGAACAATTTTTCAACAGAAAACATTTTTAATTCGAATGGACTCAATTCAAGAAAGAACCAGCAGTAAAATCATTTTCCAACCAAATATTTTTCAACAGAAAACATTTTAAATTCGAACGCACTCAATTCAAAGAAAGAACAAGGAGTAAAATTATTTTCCAACCAAATATTTTTCAACAGAAAACATATTCGAATGCACTCAATTCAACGAAAGAACCTGCAGTAACATTGTTTTCTAACGAAAAACTTCTCAACAGAAAACATTTTAAATTCAAATGGACTCAATTCAACAAAGAACCAGCGGTAAAATCATTTTCTAACCAAATATTTTTCAACAGAAAACATATTATATTCGAATGAACTCAATTAAAAGATAGAACCAGTAGTAAAATTATTTTTCAACGGAAAACGTTTTATATCCAAATACACTCAATTCAAAGAAAGAACCAGCAGTAAAATCATTTTCCAACCAAATATTTTTCAACAGAAAACATATTCGAAAGCACTCAATTCAAAGAAAGACCCAGCAGTAACATTGCTTTCTAATGAACAATTTTCAACAGAAAACATTTTAAATTCGAATGGACCCAATTCAAGGAAAAACCAGCAGTAAAATCATTTTCAAACAAAATATTTTTCAACAAAAAATATTTTTATATTCAAATGCACTCAATTAAAAGAAAGAACCAGCAGTAAGATTGTTTTCTAACGAAAAATTTCTCAACAGAAAACATTCTAAATTCGAATTAACCCAATGCAAGAAAGAACCAGCAGTAAAATTATTTTCCAAAGAAAACATTATATTCGAATGAATTCAATTAAAAAAAAAGTACCAGCAGTAAGATAATTTTCCAACCAAATATTTTTCAACAAAAAACATTTTTATATTCGAAAGCACTCAAAGAAAGAACCAGCAGTAAGATTGTTTTCTAACGAACAATTTTTCAACAGAAACCATTTTAAATTCGAATGGACTCAATTCAACAAAGAACCATCCGTAAAATCATTTTCCAACCAAATATTTTTCAACAGAAAACATTTTAAATTCGAATGGACTCAATTCAAAAAAAAAAAACAAGCAGTAAAATCATTTTCCAACGAAATATTTTTCAACAGAAAACATTTTATATTCGAAAGCACTCAATTAAAAGAAACTACCAGCAGTAAAATTGTTTTCTAACTAACAATTTTTCAACAGAAAACATTTTAAATTCGAATGGACTCAATTCAACAAAGAACCATCCGTAAAATCATTTTCCAACCAAATACTTTTCAACAGAAAACATTTTAAATTCGAATGGACTCAATTCCAAAAAAAAAAACAAGCAGTAAAATCATTTTCCAACCAAATATTTTTCAACAGAAAACATTTTATATTCGAAAGCACTCAATTCAAAGAATAATCCAGCAGTAATATTTTTTTCTAACGAACCATTTTTCAATAGAAAACATTTTAAATTCGAATGAACCCAATTCAAGAAAGAACCAGCAGTAAAATTAGTTTCCAAAGAAAACATTATATTCGAATGAATTCAATTAAAAAAAAAAACCAGCCGTAAGATAATTTTCCAACCAAATATTTTTCAACTGAAAAGATTTTAAATTCGAAAGCACTCAAATCAAAGAAAGAACCATCAGTAATATTGTTTTCTGACGAACAATTTTTCAACAGAAAACATTTTTAATTCGAATGGACTCAATTCAAGAAAGAACCAGCAGTAAAATCATTTTCCAACCAAATATTTTTCAACAGAAAACATTTTAAATTCGAACGCACTCAATTCAAAGAAAGAACAAGGAGTAAAATTATTTTCCAACCAAATATTTTTCAACAGAAAACATATTCGAATGCACTCAATTCAACGAAAGAACCTGCAGTAACATTGTTTTCTAACGAAAAACTTCTCAACAGAAAACATTTTAAATTCAAATGGACTCAATTCAACAAAGAACCAGCGGTAAAATCATTTTCTAACCAAATATTTTTCAACAGAAAACATATTATATTCGAATGAACTCAATTAAAAGATAGAACCAGTAGTAAAATTATTTTTCAACGGAAAACGTTTTATATCCAAATACACTCAATTCAAAGAAAGAACCAGCAGTAAAATCATTTTCCAACCAAATATTTTTCAACAGAAAACATATTCGAAAGCACTCAATTCAAAGAAAGACCCAGCAGTAACATTGCTTTCTAATGAACAATTTTCAACAGAAAACATTTTAAATTCGAATGGACCCAATTCAAGGAAAAACCAGCAGTAAAATCATTTTCAAACAAAATATTTTTCAACAAAAAATATTTTTATATTCGAATGCACTCAATTAAAAGAAAGAACCAGCAGTAAGATTGTTTTCTAACGAAAAATTTCTCAACAGAAAACATTCTAAATTCGAATTAACCCAATGCAAGAAAGAACCAGCAGTAAAATTATTTTCCAAAGAAAACATTATATTCGAATGAATTCAATTAAAAAAAAAGTACCAGCAGTAAGATAATTTTCCAACCAAATATTTTTCAACAAAAAACATTTTTATATTCGAAAGCACTCAAAGAAAGAACCAGCAGTAAGATTGTTTTCTAACGAACAATTTTTCAACAGAAACCATTTTAAATTCGAATGGACTCAATTCAACAAAGAACCATTCGTAAAAATTATTTTCCAACCAAATATTTTTCAACAGAAAACATTTTAAATTCGAATGGACTCAATTAAAAGAAAGAACCAGCAGTAAAATCATTTTCCAACCAAATATTTTTCAGCAGAAAACATTTTATATTCGAAAGCACTCAATTAAAAGACACTACCAGCAGTAACATTGTTTTCTAACTAACAATTTTTCGACAGAAAACATTTTAAATTCGAATGGACTCAATTCAAAACAAAAACCAGCAGTAAAATCATTTTCCGACCAAATATTTTTCAACAGAAAACATATTCGAATGCACTCAATTCAAAGAAAGAACTTGCAGTAACATTGTTTTCTAACGAAAAACTTCTCAACAGAAAACATTTTACATTCGAATGGACTCAATTCAACAAAGAACCAGCAGTAAAATCATTTTCCAACCAAATATTTTTCAACAGAAAACATATTCGAATGCACTCAATTCAAAGAAAGACCCAGCAGTAACATTGCTTTCTCATGAACAATTTTCAACAGAAAACATTTTAAATTCGAATGGATTCAATTCAAGAAAAAACCAGCAGTAAAATCATTTTCAAACAAAATATTTTTCAACAGAAAACATTTTTATATTCGAATGCACTCAATTAAAAGAAAGAACCAGCAGTAAGATTGTTTTCTAACGAACAATTTTTCAACAGAAACCATTTTAAATTCGAATGGACTCAATTCAACAAAGAACCATCCGTAAAATCATTTTCCAACCAAATATTTTTCAACAGAACACATTTTAAATTCGAATGGACTCAATTCAAGAAAGAACCAGCAGTAAAATCATTTTCCAACCAAATATTTTTCAACAGAAAACATATTATATTCGAATGAACTCAATTAAAATATAGAACCAGTAGTAAAATTATTTTCCAACGGAAAATGTTTTATATCCAAATACACTCAATTCAAAGAAAGAACCAGCAGTAAGATTGTTTTCTAACGAAAAATTTCTCAACAGAAAACATTCTAAATTCGAATTAACCCAATTCAAGAAAAAACCAGCAGTAAAATTATTTTCCAAAGAGAACATTATATTCGAAGGAATTCAATTTAAAAAAAAGAACCAGCAGTAAGATTGTTTTCCAACCAAATATTTTTCAACAGAAAACATTTTATATTCGAACGCACTCAATTAAAAGAAAGAACCAGCGGTAACATTGCTTTCTAATGAACAATTTTCAACAGAAAACATTTTAAATTCGAATGGACTCAATTCAACAAAGAACCATCCGTAAAATCATTTTCCAACCAAATATTTTTCAACAGAAAACATTTTAAATTCGAATGGACTCAATTAAAAAAAAAACAAGCAGTAAAATTATTTTCCAACCAAATATTTTTCAGCAGAAAACATTTTATATTCGAAAGCACTCAATTAAAAGAAACTACCAGCAGTAACATTGTTTTCTAACTAACAATTTTTCGACAGAAAACATTTTAAATTCGAATGGACTCAATTCAAAACAAAAACCAGCAGTAAAATCATTTTCCGACCAAATATTTTTCAACAGAAAACATATTCGAATGCACTCAATTCAACGAAAGAACCTGCAGTAACATTGTTTTCTAACGAAAAACTTCTCAACAGAAAACATTTTAAATTCAAATGGACTCAATTCAACAAAGAACCAGCGGTAAAATCATTTTCTAACCAAATATTTTTCAACAGAAAACATATTATATTCGAATGAACTCAATTAAAAGATAGAACCAGTAGTAAAATTATTTTTCAACAGAAAACATATTCGAATGCACTCAATTCAAAGAAAGACCCAGCAGTAACATTGCTTTCTAATGAACAATTTTCAACAGAAAACATTTTAAATTCGAATGGATTCAATTCAAGAAAAAACCAGCAGTAAAATCATTTTCAAACAAAATATTTTTCAACAGAAAACATTTTTATATTCGAATGCACTCAATTAAAAGAAAGAACCAGCAGTAAGATTGTTTTCTAACGAACAATTGTTCAACAGAAACCATTTTAAATTCGAATGGACTCAATTCAACAAAGAACCATCCGTAAAATCATTTTCCAACCAAATATTTTTCAACAGAACACATTTTAAATTCGAATGGACTCAATTCAAGAAAGAACCAGCAGTAAAATCATTTTCCAACCAAATATTTTTCAACAGAAAACATATTATATTCGAATGAACTAAATTAAAATATAGAAACAGTAGTAAAATTATTTTCCAACGGAAAATGTTTTATATCCAAATACACTCAATTCAAAGAAAGAACCAGCAGTAAGATTGTTTTCTAACGAAAAATTTCTCAACAGAAAACATTCTAAATTCGAATTAACCCAATTCAAGAAAAAACCAGCAGTAAAATTATTTTCCAAAGAGAACATTATATTCGAAGGAATTCAATTTAAAAAAAAGAACCAGCAGTAAGATTGTTTTCCAACCAAATATTTTTCCACAGAAAACATTTTATATTCGAAAGCACTCAATTAAAAGAAACTACCAGCAGTAACATTGTTTTCTAACTAACAATTTTTCAACAGAAACCATTTTAAATTCGAATGGACTCAATTCAACAAAGAACCATCCGTAAAATCATTTTCCAACCAAATATTTTTCAACAGAAACCATTTTAAATTCGAATGCACTCAATTCAAAAAAAAACAAGCAGTAAAATTATTTTCCAACCAAATATTTTTCAACAGAAAACATTTTAAATTCGAATGGACTCAATTAAAAAAAAAAAGAAGCAGTAAAATTATTTTCCAACCAAATATTTTTCAACAGAAAACATTTTATATTCGAAAGCACTCAATTAAAAGAAACTACCAGCAGTAACATTGTTTTCTAACAAACAATTTTTCAACAGAAACCATTTTAAATTCGAATGGACTCAATTCAACAAAGAACCATCCGTAAAATCATTTTCCAACCAAATATTTTTCAACAGAAAACATTTTAAATTCGAATGGACTCAATTAAAAAAAAAACAAGCAGTAAAATTTTTTTCCAACCAAATATTTTTCGACAGAAAACATTTTAAATTCGAATGGACTCCATTAAAAAAAAACAAGCAGTAAAATCATTTTCCAACCAAATATTTTTCAACAGAAAACATATTATATTCGAATGAACTCAATTAAAAGATAGAACCAGTAGTAAAATTATTTTCCAACGGAAAACGTTTTATATCCAAATACACTCAATTCAAAGAAAGAACCAGCAGTAAGATTGTTTTCTAACGAAAAATTTCTCAACAGAAAACATTCTAAATTCGAATTAACCCAATTCAAGAAAAAACCAGCAGTAAAATTATTTTCCAAAGAGAACATTATATTCGAAGGAATTCAATTTAAAAAAAAGAACCAGCAGTAAGATTGTTTTCCAACCAAATATTTTTCCACAGAAAACATTTTATATTCGAAAGCACTCAATTAAAAGAAACTACCAGCAGTAACATTGTTTTCTAACTAACAATTTTTCAACAGAAACCATTTTAAATTCGAATGGACTCAATTCAACAAAGAACCATCCGTAAAATCATTTTCCAACCAAATATTTTTCAACAGAAACCATTTTAAATTCGAATGCACTCAATTCAAAAAAAAACAAGCAGTAAAATTATTTTCCAACCAAATATTTTTCAACAGAAAACATTTTAAATTCGAATGGACTCAATTAAAAAAAAAAAGAAGCAGTAAAATTATTTTCCAACCAAATATTTTTCAACAGAAAACATTTTATATTCGAAAGCACTCAATTAAAAGAAACTACCAGCAGTAACATTGTTTTCTAACAAACAATTTTTCAACAGAAACCATTTTAAATTCGAATGGACTCAATTCAACAAAGAACCATCCGTAAAATCATTTTCCAACCAAATATTTTTCAACAGAAAACATTTTAAATTCGAATGGACTCAATTAAAAAAAAAACAAGCAGTAAAATTTTTTTCCAACCAAATATTTTTCGACAGAAAACATTTTAAATTCGAATGGACTCCATTAAAAAAAAACAAGCAGTAAAATCATTTTCCAACCAAATATTTTTCAACAGAAAACATATTATATTCGAATGAACTCAATTAAAAGATAGAACCAGTAGTAAAATTATTTTCCAACGGAAAACGTTTTATATCCAAATACACTCAATTCAAAGAAAGAACCAGCAGTAAGATTGTTTTCTAACGAAAAATTTCTCAACAGAAAACATTCTAAATTCGAATTAACCCAATTCAAGAAAAAACCAGCAGTAAAATTATTTTCCAAAGAGAACATTATATTCGAAGGAATTCAATTTAAAAAAAAAGAACTTGCAGTAAAATTTTTTTCCAACCAAATATTTTTCAACAGAAAACATTTTATATTCGAACGCACTCAATTAAAAGAAAGAACCAGCAGTAACATTGCTTTCTAATGAACAATTTTCAACAGAAAACATTTTAAATTCGAATGGACTCAATTCAAAAAAAAAAAACAAGCAGTAAAATCATTTTCCAACCAAATATTTTTCAACAGAAAACATTTTATATTCGAAAGCACTCAATTAAAAGAAACTACCAGCAGTAACATTGTTTTCTAACTAATAATTTTTCAACAGAAACCATTTTAAATTCGAATGGACTCAATTCAACAAAGAACCATCCGTAAAATCATTTTCCAACCAAATATTTTTCAACAGAAAACATTTTAAATTCGAATGGACTCAATTCAAAAAAAAAAAACAAGCAGTAAAATCATTTTCCAACGAAATATTTTTCAACAGAAAACATTTTATATTCGAAAGCACTCAATTAAAAGAAACTACCAGCAGTAAAATTGTTTTCTAACTAACAATTTTTCAACAGAAAACATTTTAAATTCGAATGGACTCAATTCAACAAAGAACCATCCGTAAAATCATTTTCCAACCAAATATTTTTCAACAGAAAACATTTTAAATTCGAATGGACTCAATTAAAAAAAAAAACCAGCAGTAAAATTATTTTCCAACCAAATATTTTTCAACAGAAAACATTTTATATTCGAAAGCACTCAATTAAAAGAAACTACCAGCAGTAACATTGTTTTCTAACTTACAATTTTTCAACAGAAACCATTTTAAATTCGAATGGACTCAATTCAACAAAGAACCATCCGTAAAATCATTTTCCAACCAAATATTTTTCAACAGAAACCATTTTAAATTCGAATGCACTCAATTAAAAAAAAAACAAGCAGTAAAATTATTTTCCAACCAAATATTTTTCAACAGAAACCATTTTAAATTCGAATGGACTCAATTAAAAAAAAAACAAGCAGTAAAATTATTTTCCAACCAAATATTTTTCAACAGAAAACATTTTAAATTCGAATGGACTCAATTCAAACAAAAACAAGCAGTAAAATTATTTTCCAACCAAATATGTTTCAACAGAAAACATTTTATATTCGAAAGCACTCAATTAAAAGAAACTACCAGCAGTAACATTGTTTTCTAACTAACAATTTTTCGACAGAAAACATTTTAAATTCGAATGAACTCAATTCAAGAAAGAACCAGCAGTAAAATCATTTTCCAACCAAATATTTTTCAACAGAAAACATATTATATTCGAATGAACTCAATTAAAAGATAGAACCAGTAGTAAAATTATTTTCCAACGGAAAACGTTTTATATCCAAATACACTCAATTCAAAGAAAGAACCAGCAGTAAGATTGTTTTCTAACGAAAAATTTCTCAACAGAAAACATTTTAAATTCGAATGGACTCAATTCAAGAAAAAACCAGCAGTAAAATTTTTTTCCAACCAAATATTTTTCAACAGAAAACATATTCTAATGCACTCAATTTTAAATTCGAAAGCAGTCAATTAAAAGAAAGAACCAGCAGTAAGATTGTTTTCTAACGAAAAATTTCTCAACAGAAAACATTCTAAATTCGAATTAACCCAATTCAAGAAAGAACCAGCAGTAAAATTATTTTCCAAAGAAAACATTATATTCGAATGAATTCAATTAAAAAAAAAAGTACCAGCAGTAAGATAATTTTCCAACCAAATATTTTTCAACAGAAAACATTTTGTATTCGAACGCACTCAATTAAAAGAAAGAACCAGCAGTAAGATTGTTTTCTAACGAACAATTTTTCAACAGAAAACCTTTTAAATTCGAATGGACTCAATTCAACAAAGTACCAGCAGTAAAATCATTTTCCAACCAAATATTTTTCAACAGAAAAAATATTCGAATGCACTCAATTCAAAGAAAGACCCAGCAGTAACATTACTTTCTAATGAACAATTTTCAACAGAAAACATTTTACATTCGAATGAAAATATTCTAAATTCGAATGGACCCAATTCAAGAAAGAACCAGCAGTAACATTGTTTTCCTAAGAAAACCTTATATTCAAATGAATTCAATTAAAAAAAAGAACCAGCAGTAAGATTATTTTCCGACCAAATATTTTTTAACAGAAAACATTTTATATCCGAATACACTCAATTCAAAAAAAAGAATCAGCAGAAAGATTGTTTTCTAACTAAAACTTTTCAACAGAAAACATTTTGAATTGTAATTGACTCAATTCAAAAAAGAACCAGCAGTAAAATTATTTTCCAAAGAAAACATTTTATATCCGAATGGACTCAATTCAAAGAAAGAACGACCAGTAAAATTATTTTCCAACCAAATATTTTTCAACAGAAAACATTTTATATTCGAAAGCAGTCAATTAAAAGAAACTACCAGCAGTAACATTGTTTTCTAACTTACAATTTTTCAACAGAAACCATTTTAAATGCGAATGGACTCAATTCAACAAAGAACCATCCGTAAAATCATTTTCCAACCAAATATTTTTCAACAGAAACCATTTTAAATTCGAATGCACTCAATTCAAAAAAAAACAAGCAGTAAAATTATTTTCCAACCAAATATTTTTCAACAGAAACCATTTTAAATTCGAATGGACTCAATTAAAAAAAAAACAAGCAGTAAAATTATTTTCCAACCAAATATTTTTCAACAGAAAACATTTTAAATTCGAATGCACTCAATTAAAAAAAAAAACAAGCAGTAAAATTATTTTCCAACCAAATATTTTTCAACAGAAAACATTTTAAATTCGAATGGACTCAATTCAAACAAAAACAAGCAGTAAAATTATTTTCCAACCAAATATGTTTCAACAGAAAACATTTTATATTCGAAAGCACTCAATTAAAAGAAACTACCAGCAGTAACATTGTTTTTTAACTAACAATTTTTCGACAGAAAACATTTTAAATTCGAATGAACTCAATTCAAGAAAGAACCAGCAGTAAAATCATTTTCCAACCAAATATTTTTCAACAGAAAACATATTATATTCGAATGAACTCAATTAAAAGATAGAACCAGTAGTAAAATTATTTTCCAACGGAAAACGTTTTATATCCAAATACACTCAATTCAAAGAAAGAACCAGCAGTAAGATTGTTTTCTAACGAAAAATTTCTCAACAGAAAACATTTTAAATTCGAATGGACTCAATTCAAGAAAAAACCAGCAGTAAAATTTTTTTCCAACCAAATATTTTTCAACAGAAAACATATTCTAATGCACTCAATTTTAAATTCAAAAGCAGTCAATTAAAAGAAAGAACCAGCAGTAAGATTGTTTTCTAACGAAAAATTTCTCAACAGAAAACATTCTAAATTCGAATTAACCCAATTCAAGAAAGAACCAGCAGTAAAATTATTTTCCAAAGAAAACATTATATTCGAATGAATTCAATTAAAAAAAAAAGTACCAGCAGTAAGATAATTTTCCAACCAAATATTTTTCAACAGAAAACATTTTGTATTCGAACGCACTCAATTAAAAGAAAGAACCAGCAGTAAGATTGTTTTCTAACGAACAATTTTTCAACAGAAAACCTTTTAAATTCGAATGGACTCAATTCAACAAAGTACCAGCAGTAAAATCATTTTCCAACCAAATATTTTTCAACAGAAAAAATATTCGAATGCACTCAATTCAAAGAAAGACCCAGCAGTAACATTACTTTCTAATGAACAATTTTCAACAGAAAACATTTTACATTCGAATGAAAATATTCTAAATTCGAATGGACCCAATTCAAGAAAGAACCAGCAGTAACATTGTTTTCCTAAGAAAACCTTATATTCAAATGAATTCAATTAAAAAAAAGAACCAGCAGTAAGATTATTTTCCGACCAAATATTTTTTAACAGAAAACATTTTATATCCGAATACACTCAATTCAAAAAAAAGAATCAGCAGAAAGATTGTTTTCTAACTAAAACTTTTCAACAGAAAACATTTTGAATTGTAATTGACTCAATTCAAAAAAGAACCAGCAGTAAAATTATTTTCCAAAGAAAACATTTTATATCCGAATGGACTCAATTCAAAGAAAGAACGACCAGTAAAATTATTTTCCAACCAAATATTTTTCAACAGAAAACATTTTAAATGGGAATGCACTCAATTAACAGAAAAAATCAGCAGTAAGATTGTTTTCAAATGAACAATTTTTTAACAGAAACATTTTAAATTTTTATGAACTCAATTAAAAAAAAGAACCAGCAGTACGATTATTTTCCAACCAAATATTTTTCAATAGAAAACATTTTATATCTTAATGCACTCAGAAAGAACCACCAGCAATATTGTTTTCTAACGAACAATTTTTAAACAGGAAACATTTTAAATTCGAATGAACTCAATTACAGACAGAACAAGCAGTAAAATTATTTTCCAACCAAATATTTTTCTACAGAAAACATTTTATATCCAGATTCACTCAATTCAAAGAAAGAATCAGCAGTAAGATTGTTTTCTAATGAAGAATTTTTCAACAGAATACATTTTACATTCAAGAAAGAACCAGAAGTTAAATTATTTTTCAAAGAAAACATTTTATATTCTTATGCACTCAATTGAAACAAAGAATCAGCAGTAAGCCTATTTTTCAACAAACTATTTTTCAACAGAAAACATTTTATATTCGAATACACTCAATTCAAAGGAAGAACTAGCAGTAAGATTGTTTTCTAACAAACAATATTTCAACAGAAAACATGTTAAATTCGAATGGACTCAATTCAAGAAAGAACCAGTAGTAAAATTATTTTCCAACCAAATATTTTTAAACAGAAAAAATTTTAAAAAAGTACCAACACTAAGATTGTTTTCTCACCAAAAATCTTTTAACAGAGAACATTTTAAATTCAAATGGACTCAATTCAAGAAAGAACCAGCAGTAAAATTATTTCCCAACCTAATATTTTTCAACAAAACATTTTATATCCGAATGCACTCAATTAAAAGAAAGAACCAGCAGTCAGATTGTTTTCTAACGAACAATATTTCAACAGAAAACATTTTATATTCGAATGCACTCAATTAAAAGAAAGAACCAGCAGTCAGATTGTTTTTAACGAACAATTTTTCAACAGAAAACATTTCAAATTCGAATGAACTCAATTCAAGACAGAACCAGCAGCAAAATTATTTTCCAACCGAATATTTTTAAACAGAAAGCATTTTAAATTCGAAGGCAGTCAATTAAAAGAAAAAATGAGCAGTAAGATTGTTTTCAAACGAACACTTTTTTAACAGAAACATTTTAAATTTTAATGCACTCAATTAAAAAAAAGAACAAGAAGTAAGATTAGTTTCCAATCAAAAATTTCTCAACAGAAAACATTCTAAATTCGAATGAACCCAATTCAAGAAAGAACCAGCAGTAAAATTTGTTTCCAAAGAAAGCATTTTATATTCGAATGTATTCAATTAAAAAAAAAACAGCAGTAAGATTATTTTCCAACCAAATATTTTTCAGCAGAAAAGATTTTAAATTCGAAAGCACTCAATTAAAAGAAAGAACCATCAGTAATATTGTTTTCTAACGAACACTTTTTCAACAGAAAACATTTTAAATTCGAATGGACTCAATTCAAGAAAGAACCAGCAGTAAAATTATTTTCCAACCAAATATTTTTCAACGGAAAACATATTATATTCGAATGCACTCAATTCAAAGAAAGAACCAGCAGTAAGATTGTTTTCTAACGAAAAATTTCTCTACAGAAAACATTTTAAATTCGAATGGACTCAATTCAAGTAAGAACCAGCAGTAAAATTATTTTCCTAAGAAAACATTATATTCGAATGAATTCAATTAAAAAAAACAATCAGCAGTAAGATTGTTTTCCAACCAAATATTTTTCAACAGAAAACATTTTAAATTCGAATGCACTCAATTAAAAGAAAAAACCAGCAGTAACATTGTTTTCTAACAAACAATTTTTCAACAGAAAACATTTTAAATTCGAATGGACTCAATTCAAAAAAAAACCAGCAGTAAAATTATGTTTCAATCAAATATTTTTCAACGGAAAGCATTTTAAATTCGAAAGCAGACAATTAAAAGAAAGAACCAGCAGTAAGATTGTTTTCAAACGAACAATTTTTTTACAAAAAAACATAAATTTTAATGCACTCAATTCAAAAAAAGAACCAGCACTAAGATTATTTTCCGACCAAATATGGTTCAACAGAAAACATTTTATATCCGAATGCACTGAATTCAAAGAAAGAATCAGCAGAAAGATTGTTTTCTAATGAAAACTTTTCAACAGAAAACATTTTGAATTCGAATGGACTCAATTAAAAAAAGAACCAGCAGTAAAATTATTTTCCAAAGAAAACATTTTATATCCGAATGCACTCAATTCAAAGAAAGAACCAGCCGTAAGATTGTTTTCTAACGAAAAATTTTTCAACAGAAAACATACTTTTTTGCAAACGTATGTATCCCAACCCGAAACTGTCAGTTTAAAATAACCTTTGTTATGATGTGATTCTCGGACTGGATTTTCAAAGTAAACATTAAAGCGTTACCTTCAAGTACGATGGGAGGTCAACTCCTATTGAGATTTGTGGATTTGCTGTGGCTTCGGTGGAACCGCCTGAACTTTTTGCTAATATAAATAAGCACTGCAAACCGGTTGCCACCAAGTCTAGACGTTATAGCTCAAGTGATAGCAAGTTCATTGACTCAGAAGTTAAGCGCCTTTTAAAGGAGGGGATCATCAAAACCTCAAACTTCCCCTGGAAGACACAAGTGGTCATGGTTAAATCCGATAATCAGAAAAAGAGGATGGTCATTGATTATTCTGAGACTGTGAATAAGTACACAAGCCTTGATGCCTACCCCTTGCCCTGGCTGGATAATGTAGTGAATAAGGTTGCTCAGTATAATGTATTCAGCACAATCGACCTGAAAAATGCGTATCACCAGATCCCATCAATGAAAATGACAAACCCTTCACTGCTTTTGAAGCTAACTCCGGTTTGTATCAATTCACCCGAATACCCTTTGGGGTTACAAACAGAGTTGCTTGTTTTCAGCGAATTGTCGATGAAATTATTAGTTCTGAGGGCTTACACGACACCTTTGGATACCTGGACAATATTTTCATCTGTGGAAAGGATCAGGAGCAACATGATGAGAATCTGGCGAAATTTATCAAAGTAACAGAAAAACGGAAAATTACGTACAATAAAGAAAAGTGTGTGTTTTCTGTAAATGAACTAAGCTCCATGGGTTATATCATTGGACCCAACCGTCAAATTAAACTCCACTCTGAGAGGTTGAAGCCTTTAAAAGAACTCCCTTATCCAACTGACGGCAAATCACTCAAGCAAGCCCTGGGTTTTGTCGCGGTTTATTCAAAGTGGATCCATAGGTACTCTGATAAGATTCAGCCTCTTATTAAGACCAATTTATTTCCCCTTAATCAGGAAGCTCGAAATGCATTTGACAGTCTAAAGCTAGATATTGAATCAGCTGTAATAAAAACTATCGACGAGAATGCTCTCCTAGAGTTGGAGACTGATATCTCTGATTGTACTCTTTCTGGAGTCCTCAACCAAAATGGTAGACCAGTTGTTTTTTTTTTTTCTCACGAACTCTACACGGCTCTGAACTAAACCATCCAGCTGTTGAAAAGGAGTCGGTTGCCATTATAGAACAGTTAGATATTGGCGCCATTACCTCTTGGGGAAGCACTTCAAACTTATTACTGATTAGAAATCTGTAAAAATTTGTTTACGACCAAAATCACCATAGTCAAATAAAAAACGATAAATTGCTCTGTTGGAGATTGGAGCTTTCATGCTTCAATTTCGACATTATCTATCGCCCTGGTGAGAATAATCTTCTAGCTGACGCATTGACACGTGCTTCTTGCGCTACTGTGAATAGTAGCAACAACCTCTTCAATTTGCATTGATCCTTTTGCCATCCTGGGATTACAAGGATGATAGTCTTCATAAGGAGTAGAAACATCCCTTACTCTCCTGAGGATATTCGGCAGATGACAAAGGACTGTATTGTTTGCAACAAGTGCAAACCAAGATTTTTCCGCCCTGTTAATGGGCATTTAATCAAATCAACTCAACCTTTCGAAAGGTTGAACCTCGATTTTAAAGGACCCCTACCTTCATCTACCCCAAATAAGTATATGTTGGTATTAGTTGATGAATACAGCTGCTTCCCATTTGTATGCCCTTGTAAAGACACAAGTACCCAGAGTGTACTGCAATCTTGCTCCCACCTGTTTTCTATATTTGGCATGCCCAGCCAAGTTCATTCAGATAACGGGAGTTGTTTCAAGAGTACAAGAATTATATGCACGGCAAAGGGATCTCCACCAGCTACAGCACCAGCTATAACCCGCAGAGGAATGGTCAAGTGGAGCGAATGAATGGAACAGTATGGAAAACTATTTCATTTGCATTGGAAGACAAAGGTTTGCCGACTGAACACTGGGAAGATGTTTTAGCAGACTCCCTCCATTCCATTCGGTCTTTAATATCCACAGCCACAAATGAGACACCTCATGAGTGCCTATTTAAGCACCCAAGACGATCAGTGTCTGAGACAGCAGTACCGTCTTGGATGACCAAATCTGGTTTTGTTTTAATGCGGCGACACAACCGGTTAACTAAATATGAACCTCTAGTTGATAAAGTTGAACTTCTAGATGCTAACCCCCATCATGCCTTTGTTCGATCTAACGAGGGTAGGCAGATGACTGT
Organism: Euprymna scolopes; assembly: GCF_053919585.1. NCBI lineage: Eukaryota > Metazoa > Mollusca > Cephalopoda > Sepiida > Sepiolidae > Euprymna > Euprymna scolopes. Next base: position 119,800,422 of record NC_136500.1, on the reverse strand, counting down.
ATCTACACGTGACTTGGCCCCGTTGAAAGACTTCCAATTCACCGATCACCCACATAACTTGGAAAACTGGAATGATACACCAGTAGATCAGCAAGAGGAAAATTCACCCCCACTAGTAGAACCACCTGTTTTGCGACGATCAGAACATAGTAGAAGACCACCAGATAGATGAATTTGTGATTCTAGAGTTTAGTGAATGTTGATTAAATTTATTTTGCACATCAGAACTATTAAATTGCACTCCTTGTGCTGGCTGAATTAATGAGTTTTAACATTGCAAACCTGAACTATTAAACTACATTCCTTGCATTGGATGTGATCAACCCACCTTCATAAACTAATACTTGAATGAACTTTCCACCCACTGCAGGAACTTTCTAATTTAATGGAGGGGAGAATGTTGTATTGTGTTTTGTATGAATACGAAACTTCCAAATAGCACTCTCCCTGACGAAGGCGCTAGCTCTGTATACTACTCCAGTAGTGTCCACCATGTTACTTTATAGTGTTGACGTCGGATCCGACGTATCGTTCTTTTGTGCTAATAAAAACCTTATTTAAAGGGTATACAACACCAACCAACAATTTTTCAACAGAAAATATTTTAAATTCGAATGCACTCAATTCAAAGAAAGAACCAGCAGTAAGATTATTTTCCAACCAACAATTTTTCAACATAAACAAACAACAAAAAGGGACACGTATTTAGTTAATTTATATTATAAAATTCTGTAATTTGTAATAAAATGTTGGTCTCTGTGCAACTGTATTGTTGTCTCCACATGCACATATGTTACCGTGTTCTTTTTTTAATATTTTAAATATTTTTTTAAATTTTGATTTGAGAGTGACATCAGTATTTTCCACCGTCAAATTACAATATTACGAATTATTAAATATTTAAAAATATTTTTTTTTAATATTTTACTTTAAATTTTAAGCTTTCTTTTATTACGCACGGCAAAGTTTCACGATTTTTTAAAAATAGTTTTTATTTAATTTGATTTATAAATCGAAAATATGAAAACTGATGTTGTTGACTACATGTTAACAATCGAGAAATTAAGGAAAAGGGGTGGAATTTATATTTTGTTGCGTGGTTCATTACTTCAGATTTTGTTTTGTTCGTTTTTCTCTTAAGACTATAATAATACACCTTTTAAATTGTTTCGTTTATTTTTTGTTAAATAAGTAATTATAAATATGTATTTTAAAAAAATGTATATTTTGTTTGTTTACTTTATTTAAATCAAGAGTTTAGATCAAATTCTTTCAATATAATTTTCTTAACAAAATAACACATGATTTGACGGTGTAAAATACTGATTGACCCTTCTAGAGTTGTCGAACTTACTTTCAACTTTGCCAGGCGTAACTGCAAGAAGACTGCAAAAGAAATTATATTAATACTTTGAGAATTTTATATTTTACCATATGCCGCCTTCAACTTGTGCAAAGGGGGTTGAAGGTCAGCACGACCCCTTCTCATTTCTATCCTCGTTCATCTAGCAGACATAAGAACGGAATGGCCTTTCCGAGGGCGATCATGTGTGTGTGTGCGTGCGTCACTCTCTCTCTCTCTCATTTAAATCCTTCTCTTCCCCTTTCGCTCGCAGGATAGTTGCGGTCGGTGTGCTGATCTCTGAAAAGGGAAGAAGCGTGTTAGTTATTGGGGGTTTGTATTACTGTACACATAGATTCGAAAAAGTTGTCAAAAAACAAATATATAACAAATAAATGTTATCAAAGGCAAGATAAATTACTTTTCTACCAAACTGGATATAATTTTCGTGTTTTTATTCAATTTAACATGTTTATTCAGCTCAAAAAGCATACAGTGTTTACCGATGTATTGGAACATTCAAGATGGCGTCTGATTCTTTCTTTAACACGGTAAGTTTGGGAAAAGGTGTTATAAATAAAAAACCGAATAAAATATGTTAAAAACTCGCTCAATATATATTACCGTGACATAGGTTGACATATATTCGGCGGGTTTTTAATAGTATTTTGTATAGTTTATTATTTATAACACCTTTTCCCAAACTTACGGTGTTAAAGAGGGTGTGAGACGCCATCTTGAATTTTCGAATACATCGGTAAACACTGTTTTTCGAGCTGAATAAATGTTACATTGAATAAAAACACAAAAAATATATCCAGTGTGGCAGAAAAGTAACTTATCTTGCGTTTGATAACATTTATTTGTTATATATTTGTTTTTTGACAACTTTTTCAACTCTATGTCCACAGTAATACAAACCCGTTATTGGCTGTTCAGGAAACGGTCCCAATAATCCTTTTTATTTATTTATTCATTTATTGCACGCGTCTTTCGAATCAGTTCAAGGTAAGCTTTCTTGAGAGCAAGAATCTTTTTTTCTGGGACTCCATCTTCATTCCCATTTCAAGGAAAAGCTTACTGAAGAAGAAGAAGAAGAAGAAGAAGAAATTCAGACTCTAATCTAATTTTTCAGGTTTCGTTTGTTTTGAAGAAAGGTCGATAAAAGGACACAGAAGAAAAAACATCAAAAGAACTTTGAGAACTCTTCTTTGCGTGTTTTTTTTTTTGTTTGTTTTTGTTTTGTTTTTTGTTTTTTTTTCCTTTCAGAACCCCCTTTTTTCAGGTAAGCCTTTCTTATTTATTTTAAGGGACACGAGAATGCCCCCCCCCTTTGGCAAGTCTAATTTCGAGATTCCATTGCAAATTATATTTCTTCCTTTTTTTGTATTTCAATTGAATTTGAACTTTGTTCATTAAACTATTCCTCTAATTTTTACTATTGTTTTTGGGAAGCAAAAAGCAACCAGCTTTTTCCAAATAAACTTTGAACTTTTACATTTCAATTCAAGGTCATATATTTGTTCTATAGAGATGAGAAAATGGAGTTGGGGTTGCGTGTTCGTATCACGTCGGGTTCACCAAAATTTATAGAATAAGAGTTTCATTCATAAACAGCTTTATTTGTCATTCTCGTTAGTAGCTTTATTAGAATAGAGAGAAACGTATTAGAAAGAGTTCAGTGTTATAACGCGCACGTGTTTTATAGTAGTCATGAAGAGTTCCTTGTGTGGAGATTAGATTTATAGTAGTCATGAAGAGTTCCTTGTGTGGAGATTAGATATCCGACAATTAGATATAGGTCAGGCCTGTTGAAGGAAAAAGAAAAAGACCGGTGTTCAGTGTATATAAAGATAGATTTAATATCATGCCGGCTGATTGAAGAAGAAAACAGTTCAGTAGTTGCCGGGACAAAAGAAGCCGGTTACAAGAGAAAGAAAGGGGCAAGAGTTTTCAGTGTGTTTGCGTGTTGTCCTGGGTGAGTGTAGGTTGTATGTTCTTTAGCATGACAAATAATGTTCTTGTGGGTAGTCCTGTAGAATGATAAAGTTAGTGTGGGTAGTCCTATACGTGGAAATAAATGGTAGTTACAAAAGAACCATCGCTAGCTTGTAGTACTCACGTTCAGCCTGGCAAGGTCAGGTTGAAAGAGGATTAAAGGTTCATGATTTTGCCCTTTATATGCGAGGAGGGTGCAATAAGTAATGTCCTTAACCCACTTCCTATAGCAATAGAGCAACTAAACGTGGCACAGTTATTAGTCTTTCTCTATATAGGAACCACTCAGTTATGCATTTCTCCCATCGTTTGATGCAGCTCTGGAGACCGTTTTTGTAGAACACCCCAGGTTGGTCCGCCAACCACGACATTACTTCAGAAATCAAGGCGGCAGCATCTGGGAAACGCTTTCCTTTCAAAAACAACTTCATGGCTGGGAAGAGGTGAAAGTCCGAAGGTGCAAGGTCAGGAGAGTAGGGAGGATGGGACAGGATTTCATAACCCATACGTCCGGTCTTCTGATCTGGCGACATGCGAGTTGTGGACCGGAGCATTGTCCTACAGGAGGAGGGTACCTTTGCTGATCTTGCCCCGCCTCTTGATATTGATAGCTTCCCTTAATTTCCTCAAAAGTGAAGCATAATAGGCTCCTGTAATTGTGGTACCCGTTGCCAGGAAATCTGTCATCACTACTCCGTCCTGGTCCCAGAAGACTGTGAGCATGACCTTGCCAGCCGAGGGCTACACTCTTGCCTTCTTTAGAGGTGGTGAGTCCAAGTGCTTCCACTGTATTGACTGGGCTTTGGTCTCTGGATCATGGTGATGGACCCATATTTTATCTTGTGTAATCAGTCTTTTGAAAAACTTTGACTCATCTTCTTGGCACATCTCCAAATTCATCCTCGAGCACTCGACGCGTTCTCACTTCTGAAATCGTGTGAGCAACCTGGGAATCCATCTGGCAGACACCTTATGCATATGTAAATGGTCATGAATGAGTTTCCACAGACCCTGTACTAATCTTGACATCTTGGGCTATGTGACGAATAGTAATGCGCCGATCTTCCAAAATGGCAGCCTCAACTTGACGGACAGATGCCTCATCAATGGCAGAAGGGGGGGGGGCGACCAGGTCGGGGAGCTGTTTCCACAAACTTCCGGCCATGTTTGAATTCACGATGCCAGTGTTTTACAAGGCCATATGATGAGGCATTATCACCATAAGTTTCTTTCATTTCATCAAAAGTCTCCTGTGGTGTGCGTCCTTTCAAATACAAAAATCGGGTCACTGCTCGACATTCAACAGGCTCCATTTCACACCTGACTCAGTTCAAACACCTGTAAAACAGAAACCACAATTAGTTCAGAGTTGTAATTTGCCACATAACCCGTAGAGATATAAATCATTGCACATGCAAAATTTAGCTAGATCAGAAAACTAGAAGTGGGCCAGGGGCATTACTTATTGCATCCCCCCCCATACTCTGTCACGTGATAGAGAGTTGGCTTGTGATTGGACGAGCCATGGGAAATGGATTTCAAATCTCAGTCATGAGAAGTAGTCTCTGCCTGGTTGTAGCAGCTACTACAGTTCTTTTTCTTTCCTTTTCTCTGTGTTGTTGCATTGCTATTTTCTTTTTTCGACTTTTTAGTACGTTTCCCAACAAAGTCGAATTTTTCAAAAATAAACAAGATGAAAGCAACTTTTTATAAGAATAAACACTTGTTATTTATTTTAAACAATATATACAGAACTCTTTTAATTTTTAACTATTTGGAAGAAAAAACACTTTATTTTTTTAAACAATATAAACAGAATTTATTTATTTTAAAATTTAAACAATATAGAGTTTTTATAAATTTAAACGGATAATTATTTTTATAAATTTAAACGGTAAATTTTCACCTGGTTTCTATCTTAACATTTTCCCTTAAATTGATGACTTTTGAAGTTTTTCGACTATGCTGAAAACGAATATCGCATTTAAATTTTCTTCAAATAAGTCGTTTTTCGGATGTCAAGCAATATATTTTTTATGTTTAAAAGTGGTGACCTAAATTCATTGTTTTTTAATAGTTAATTTTCTTTTTCTTAATTCAGATTTTCACTCCAAACAAGGCACAGTCCCCCTTTGAAGTATGGGGCTAGTGTCGAGGATATAAGTTGCAGGGGTATTATGAAGGGAGATACGTAGCAAGATGTCTGTTCACATTACACTTGAACTTCTGCATGTCAGTACAATTGGGAAAGCAGAATCTCGGAAGTGAGTTCCAAAGTCTAGTAGTTCTGGGGAAGAGTAGAGTAGAAGGCTTTCTTACACCCAGTGATCTCTACTGTGAAGGGGTGGGATTAAGCTGCTTATTGGGCTTGTCGGGGTGTTCACATCGAGGAGGTACAAGTAGTTGTAGTTCGTCAGAGAGCATTCACCATTAAAATACTTGTAGAACAGGCAGAGGGACAGAGGCTGAAGCCTAGATGACAATTCAGGACCGATCAGGTTGGCGACTCTTTTGAACCCTGTTAAGGTGTGAGAGACAAGCAGCAGATACACCAGCCCAAATGTGACAACAGTACTCCATACATGGGCGAATGGTGGCCTTATAGAGGTACAGGATACTTTGAAGCGTAAGTAGCTTTCTAGCACGGTAGAGAGAGCCCACCTTCTTTGCAGCAGCCTTGGCAATGTTCTCAATGTATCTATTCCAGTTCATGTTTCCTGTAAACGTTAGGCTGACGAGTTTAAAGGATGTACTTTCGGGTAATGTGTTCTTGGCCATTGCTATTTGTGGTAGAGAAGATTTTTTTTTTTTTTTTTCCATGGGGATCACAACTTATCAAGGCCCGTAAGCCACTCGGGGATAAGGGTTATTTTGTGTACAATAATCGATGGGATAATATCGTAGTAATAGTTGGTATTGTAGATTTGATAAAGCATCTTACTTAAGAGGGCGATTAATCAGGAATTTGTTTATGTTGGACTTGAAGGCGTCCAAGTTGTAGTCAGGTGGGAAACAGGCAAACGGAAGAGAATTCCACAGGCATGCACTTCTCAGAAAAAAAGCTATGTTCATGGAATCTACGTTTTGATTTAGGCATAGATAAAGAGTGGGGAAAATTACTGACAGTGGTTTTAGCTAGACGGGTGTTTATCATGAAGGATTTACGAGGGGGAACCAGAGATTGAAGCTCGGACGAGCACTTGCCATGGAAATAACAATAAAATAAAGACAGGCTCGCAACGTCTCTTCTGTGAGAGAGAGGTTGTAGGGAAGAGAAGAGAGCATCCCCCACTAAGCCACGAAGTCTATTTTGTACTTTGTCAAGGCAGGATAGGCTGTTTTTTGGAGCTCCAGCCCAGATGTGTCAGCAGTACTTCATCTTTGGACGTACTTGGCTTTTATAGAGATAGAGAATTGCATCAGTAGTGAGATATCTTCTGGAGTGGTAGAAGGATCGTACCATTTTCCCAGCAGCCCGGGCAACAGACTTTATATATGTGTTCCATTTCAGATCAGGAGTAAAGGTCAAACCCAGGAGCTTGTCAAAACATGAAGCCTCCCCAAGACGAGAGCTATTCATTTTAATTGATGCTAGATGAGGAACAGAGAGTTGATGATGTAAAGTTAGGAGCTTGGTTTTAGATGCATTAAAAGTAACCAGCCATCTCTTCCCCCACTGAACGACGCACTCAAGATCAGAGGAGAGGGAATCAGAGGAAGCTTTGTCATTTACGGCCTTTTATGTGTTGGCGTAGATGGTCGTATCATCAGCATAGATGTCAACGAATGAATTTAGTTTGTGTTTTGGGAGATCATTGATGTATATCAGGAAGGGAATTGGGCCCAGGATGGACTCTGGGGGACTCCAGCATTAATACTGTGGGCCTCAGATTTCTGCCCATCAACCACAGAGAGAAATGATTTAATTATTGAGAAAAAATTTCCAGTTATACCGTAGCTGGAAATCTTGTGAAGTAGGCCCGTATGCCATACCTTATCGAAGGCCTTTGATATGTCAAGAGCAATTGCCCTAGAAAGGAAGCCTTTGTCGAGGGATTCACTAATCCTATGGGATACAACTCTTAGCACATCAGCTGTAGATCTAGCAGAACGGAAACCATATTGCATGTCACTAAGGAGGTTATTTCTGCTGAGGTGGTTGACTATTTCTTTATTTAATATGGATTCCAGTAACTTACTCATGACACACAAGAAACTTATTGGTTTGTATTGAGAGGAGGGTGATTTATCACCTGAGTTCTTAAATACAGGGCATACTGACGAGGTTTTCCAGGGTGTTGGAAAGCACTTCTCCTTAAGGCAATGCTTAAACAGTTTTGTAAGTATGTAGGCAAGTTCTGGTCGAAGCTTTTTCAACACTATAATTGGAATGCTGTCTGGGCCAGTTGTTTTACTGGAATCAAGGTTCTTGATTAGTTTGGCGACCTCGTGCACAGATATTTGTATGTTGGATAGAGTGTTGTCTGTTGTAGGAGGAAATATGGGGAGTTGATGCCCTTCGTCGCAGAGGGTAAAGTTAGCTGCAAAGTTCTTGGCCTTGTCTGGTGCTGATGAGATGACCTGAGGTCCATTGATGATGGTTGGGATGGAACGCACGCTTCTGTTCATGATCTTGTTTGCTATTTGCAAAACTGGTGGGAACCAAGCTGCTGCTCAGCTACTTTGGATTTGACGGACTGAGCATACAGCTCTCTTGCATTTTTTATTACTCTTTTACAGTGGTTGCTGGCAGTCCTGAAGTCAGCTTTAGTCTCAGTACATCTATTACGTTAGTAAGGTTTTTTTTAGTTATCAAGGAAACAAGCTTACTCTTGGCAGCATTGAATGTGACCCTGCATTTTTGTCACCATTTCACTACAGATTGGAGGTCATCCTCTTGTGTTTCTGCCATTTGCTTAGATGTGTGTCCATTTGTCTTCCCCTGGTGCCTGTTATAGAGAGTGGTGTCATCAGCAAATATACTCATCGGCAGAGTGGGAAATAACCAGGCATGTTAAAATGTTAGAGGTAGTGGAGGAGTGTAGGTTAGTTTCACTTAATGCGAAGATATCCGGGGTGTTTACTAGGAGAAATGATTCAACGTCATCTAAATTAGTTCTAAGCCAGCGGATATTCGTAAATGTAAGCCTTAAGGGATGAGGCAGGGTTTTTTGTTTTCTTTTTTTTTTTTTTTTGGTCTTGGTTTAAACGTAATTTTTGATTGAACTGTCATTTCATTTTATTTAATTTAAAAGTTTTAGTTAGGGTGAGTAAAGGGTGTTGCTGAACTGCTGGATGAGTGGTTATGCAGAACTGGAGAATGTCAAACATTCAATACAAGTAGACCCATTACCTACACGATTTTTTTCTCTGCAGTATGCATTATTTTTAACTTCACGTTTTAATCGTGTTTAAATTTTATATCTATATATATAAAAATGTAAATGTTGGTTCGTTCGGAATTGTCTAAAAAACCACTGGACGGATGGCTTCCACGTTTTGGTATAATATGTTTACTATATCCATGTGTGTTTTTATATATTTCTTTTTAATTATAACATTATACTTAATTTTTCTATGATAAATAGGTGGATTTCTTTGTACCGAGAGGCAATTTTTTTTATTTAGGGACAATTATTTATTACCGCTTCCTGTCACGTGACCAGTGTTACAATTTAGCGGTTTTCCTGCTATATCTGGAGATTTCGTTTACAATCTAGCGGGAAATTCTAGAAAATCTGGAGGTATTTGGCACCCACACACCCGCATTAGATTATTAAAAAAATAAAGAAAAGCGCTTGAAAATATTCAATGTAAGTAAAAAAAAAAGTAGCATTTATTGCCTTTGGTAACAATTTTTTATTGATTATTTGTTTTGTTTTTCACCTTTTTTTCGACTAACCATTCTTAAATCTCACTATAAAATCGATTTTTCCAAGTACATTTTAGGTGGGGGGGGGGAATTCCAACCTCCGAAGTTTGGGTTTGTATTACTGTACACATAGATTCGAAAAAGTTGTCAAAAAACAAATATATAACAAATAAATGTTATCAAAGGCAAGATAAGTTACTTTTCTGCCAAACTGGATATATTTTTCGTGTTTTTATTCAATGTAACATATTTATTCAGCTCGAAAAACATAGTGTTTACCGATGTATTCAAAAATTCAAGATAGCGTCTCACACCCTCTTTAACACCGTAAGTTTGGAAAAAGGTGTTATGAATAAAAAACTATACAAAGTACGGGTTTGTATTACTGTACACATAGATTCGAAAAAGTTGTCAAAAAACAAATATATAACAAATAAATGTTATCAAAGGCAAGATAAGTTACTTTTTCAGTCACCTAAATTATTTAGGGTGAAATGAGTTTAGGAATTTATAGCCAAACCTAAATTTTTTTTTTTTGTAAATATCCAGATACGCTACTACAGAACACCGACCACTCTAATTTGTCGGGGGGGGGGGGGGAAATGTGATGTTGCCCCAACATCACATGCGCCCCCCCCCCATGTACAAAGTAAAATCTTCGGAAAATGTTAAATGGTGTTCTAATTGGTAAATGTCAGTGCGTTACTTACGGAAAATTTGAAAATTCGATGTTCCAGGTAAAAAAAAAAAAACATAAATTACCCCCCCCCCCCACTCCAACTTGATGTGCTTTCCTTTTCTTATTTTATTTCTTTTTCAGCTAATTTTAAATTTTCCACCCAAAAAGCGCTATAATGTATTTTTGAAAATAGAAAATTCTATGTCCTGGAAAAAAAAATCCCCTCCCCCCCCCCAACGTAGTTTGCTTGGTGAAGCCGTCGTTTATGCTACAGCGTGCATGCGCGTAGCATAAACGGAAGCTGCAAAATGGTGGAAAGAAGTTCGTGGGTTCAGGGGTAAATACCATGCAAACGGTAAATTTGCCCCAAGTTTGACTATCAGATTTGTTGTCAGCGACCTCAATTACCTATACAAAAACAAATTAGAGTGGTCGGTGTTCTGTAGTAGCGTATCTGGATATTTACCTTTTTTTTTTCTTGCTTAAAAAAAATAGCATTAATACAGTAAGTTAGGTAAACTGACTTTTTCGTTTAAAAATGGAATTATTTCCCTTTCGTCATAAACTTTTTTTTTTTTTATTTTTTTTTTTTTAATAAATATTTTGTGTTTTATATACATAAAGTACAATTGTTGAATGTTACTGTTTTGATTATATTCGTTTGGGGGGAGGGCACAATTAAAAAATTAAGACAGATTAAAATGAAGCGAAATTTAAGTTTCCGTTCCATTTTTACAACAACCGTAAAACAGCGCATACTCAGCAAGTTTTATCGTAATTTATAAGCATTATGTTGAAACATTAAATCAACATTTTATTTATTTTTTTGCATAATTAATGATGGAAGTATTTTTTCTGTTTATTTTCTTAACATCTGTTAAAAAAAAAATAATTTGTACATTCTCTTGAAAAAAAGAATCAAACTTTTCTCTACTTTCACATGTGTTCCATTTTAACAAACTGAGCCACAGCAACGCGTGGCCGGGTACAGCTAGTATATATATATATATATATATATATATATATATATATATATATATATTGTTTATTGTTATATAAACATGCTCACATCCCGCTGCTAAAAATAGCCACTTGTTTCAATCAAACAACAGATATCATCAGGCAGCGACTTGACTATTCAAAAGTTCAATGAATAATCTTATAAGGTTATTCATTGAACTTTTGAATAGTCAAGTCGCTGCCTGATGATATCTGTTGTTTGATTGAAACAAGTGGCTATTTGTAGCAGCGGGATGTGAGCATGTTTATATAACAATAAACAATATTATCAGCTCTTTTTATTGAGCACTATCTAACAACCTCGTTGAATTCATTAGTCCATTACTTTTGAATATAAAAAAAACCCCGAGTATATATATATATATATATATATATATATATATATATATATATATATATATATATATATATATATATTGATTTTTTTGCATGAAAGTGAAAGAGAACATATATCCATAATTGTTTAATGGGAAGCGTTTCGATTTTATTAATGAAAACGGGAAATGAAAACCAAAACATTTACTGCATCCAAATTTATCAAAATATAATTGTAAAAACATTTATTGAAAAGTTTGCGTGAGAAAATATAATTTTAATAAAACAGTTTCGTAATGAAAGCAACATTGGATTTTTATAATATAGTTTTTTGTTGTTTGTTTTTTATTTGTTTTTGTTTTTTGTTTTCGAACAAATAAATAATTTTCAACATGTTATTGAATTAAAGCGAGTTTGAAGGGTCAACAACAAATCAATTTAAATGATTGTTTTGTTTTTTTTAACGGAGAAGTGGATTGTTTGTTTTTTATTATTATTTTAACTGGGAATCGAAATATATTGAAATATAGTTGTAAGAAAATACAATTTTAATAAAACAATTTTCTAATGAACGCAACATTGGATTTTTATAATATAGTTTGTTTTTTTGTTGATTTTTTTGTTTTTCGAACAAATAAATAATTGTAAACATGTTTTTTAATTAAAGCAAGTTTGAAGGGTCAACAACAAATTAATTTACATGATTGGTTTTTCTTTTTTTTAACGGGGGAGTGGGTTGTTGTCTATTTATTTATTTATTTTAACTGGGAAGTGGTTACAGTTCTTTAATCAACTCCAAAATACTTCTCAGCGAACTGTCTCTAAACTTTAGTCGCCACATAAATTCGGCTAGATATGACCCCACCATATGCGTGTGAGTACCACAGTCTAGTTTATTTCTTTTCTTTGCCTCACACCACATACGCTCAACATGGTTTGTGGTTGGGTCCACAAAATTATACTGGTGGATTCATCACACGCAAATGGTGGAGTCCTTCCTGAGTCAGATTATCATAGGCTTTCCAGCAATCTGACACTATTGTCGTTTCTGGTCTTATGAACCGCTTTATTACTGGAATTAATGTTCCGCATCTCGACGGGGAACGGTTACCACAAAACTTGATCTTGTGGCAGGTTCATAGCTGCCAAAGACCCAAAGCTGTGTGATATTTTTGTGGAGAAAGAAGTGGCTTACTGTTAAAGCGTTTGTGCCTGCAGAGCATAAATTGAGAATCAAGATGGCGCCCGCAGGCTTTTATGCGGAAAAAAGTCTCGTGAAATCACAGGGAATCTCGGAGAATCTCGTACCCTGGTTCCATAAATAACGAGGAAAGGAAAGCGGGAGGACGGACGATTTTTAGATTTTTAGTCACTAAAGTGAACGGACGCATGTAAAAGAAGAGGTAGAAGAAAAGAGTGTGCTGAACGAAACAAACAACGACTTGGTTGAAAGTAGAGTTGTAACGAACACAAGCTATTCTGGCATGACGTTAGGATTTGACCCCAAGCTAATTCTCCTGTTTGATGGCAGTAGCACTGATCACTCAGTGCAGGAATGGGTGGAAAAAGCAGAATTAATATGTCAGCTCAGTGGGGTGAAACGTATGGAATGCGTGGTCCCAATGCGCCTCACTGGGGGAGCATATGCAGTATACCAGCAGTTGGATGATGAGGAAAAAACAGATTTTGCCTGCATCAACTGCACCCTTTTTACAGCATTTGTGTTAGATCCAGCTACTGCATGGAAGGAATTCATGGCCCGAAAATTACATCCCAGAGAAACGGTGGATGTGTATCTGACTGAACTAAAAAAGCTATTGGTCCTTTTTGGAGGGATGTCAGACAAAGGCTTGGTGTGCGCCTTTGTTGCAGGATTACCTAAGAGTGTGGAAGATATGCTCCGTGCCTCATCCCAAGTGGACAAGATGGACATATCGGAAGTATTGGCACGGGCACGAGCAATACTAAAGAAAAGTCCTAACACTATAGACCAAGCAGCAGCTGACAACCATCACAGGTTGGATTGCAGGACCTGGGCGCAGCTACAACCTGCTATAAGTGTGGAGGACCCAACCATTTGGCCCGTGATTGTCTTTCGTCACGTCAACCAACTCGGAAACTTGATGGGCCGCAGTGCTACAAGTGAAAAAACGCGGACACCTGGCCCGCACCTGTCCGGGAAATGGGCAAGAGGAAGAAGCTACAGCGCCAGTCTTCTCCCTGGATCGTCATTGAGCAGGGCGCTACCCACTGTAAGCATACACATTAATGGAAGCGAGCGCTTTGCGCTTGTGGACACTGGGTTCACCCAGACTCTCGTGAGCAAGATATGCTGTGCCACTTGAAAAGCAGAGAGAATTCCGGTACTAACTGTAGGCGGAGGTTCACTAGTCTCTTGTGGGATGAGTATTATCTGTGCAAGCATCAACGACAGGCCTGCAGTAGCCGTGTGAGCCCTGGTTGTGGAGGGAGAGCTTCTCGGGTACAACCTACTTCTGCATATGGACTTGATTACACAACTGGGTGGAATTACTGTGGACAGAACTGGCAAGTTACAGTTCTCCCGATGTGAGGAACACGTTTGTGCTGCTATAACTCTCGACGATCCTGACTTTCGTGCTGAGTATGATAGAAACACCAATGCATGGACGGCGTCTTGGAAGTGGTCAAACGACCAGCAACCAATATCCTTGCGGAACCGGTTATCGGAATATCCCCCACCAATGTGGCTAAGGGAACAGTATGAAGAAGAACTGCAGACGTGGATCGACAATGGCTGGCTTCTTCCATACCCAGAGGATGAACTTGCCCCCCCCCCCCCGTGAGGGCTGATTCCCTTGATGGCCGTCGTACAAGAGACCAAACAAAAGGTCTGCCCTGTCCTAGACTACCGTGAGCTCAATGAGCATGTCGACCCATATACGGCAAGGGCTGATGTGTGTGCACTCAAATTAAGGGAGTGGCGACAGCAGGGATCGAACGTGGCAACTCTGGACCTATGCAGGGCCTATCTGCAAATATGCATTGAGAGGAAATTGTGGTCATTTCAGACTGTGGAAATTGGAGGAACCTGATATTGTCTAACCAGGCTAGGGTTCAGTCTAAATGTGGCACCAGGCATTATGACAGCAATCATGCATGCTATCTGGCAGCAAGATGAGGCCATGCAACATCCTCATACATCGATGATATATTTGTCAATGAGAGCCTCATGTCAGCGCAATCGGTTAGAATGCACTTTGAGAGCTTTGGACTGACATGTAAGGAACCAGAGCGTCTGTGCGATGGAGCAAAAGTTCTCAGCCTGCATGTGTGCAATAGCAAGGAGGGACTTTGCTGGAGAAGAGGAAGTCGCGTCCCCAAGGTCCCATCAAACATCACTTGACGAACAGTGTTTTCGCTTTGTGGAAAGATGGTAGGCCATTTCCCCGTGTGCGGTTGCCTCAGGGTGGCCGTGGCAGCCATAAAAAGACATGCAATAGCCATGTTGTAGGGATGGGACGATACAGTACACGTTGTCACCCTAAGAAGCATGCTGACAGAGACTGTGTCCAGGGTGACCAGTGATGACCCCGTTCAGGGAAAGTGGTGCGTCAGCGGGAACGAGTTCACGGTCTGGGTGGATGCTAGTTCACTGGCCCTTGGAGTTGCCCTTGCAGTTAATGATTCCATTATTGACAATGCCTGTTGGCTTCGGCCAGAGAATGATTCGAGGCACATAAACCTGGCCGAACTCGATGCCACATTGAAGGGCGTTAACTTGGCGCTCCAATGGCAAGCCAAGGTTCTACATATCATGACTGACTCGGCATGCACTCATTGGTGGATAACCGATGCATTAAGTGGAAGAGCACGGCTGACGACATGAGCATCGAGTGAGATATTAATTCGAAGACGGCTTGCCACCTTGGTCGACACCATCACAGAGTACGACCTGACCGTGGATGTAGTGTTGATTAGGTCTGCGCTCAACAGAGCAGATGCTCTGACAAGAGTCCCTCAACGATGGCTTCTAGCTGGTGCTTGGTGAGATTCTGATAATCTGCAAAACACATGTGCAGCAGTTTTGTATAATGTGGATGCAGCGCGCATCATGGACATTCATCGACAGTGTGGACATCCTGGCATCAAGCGGACAATGTACTTTGTCAAGATGATTGATCCAGGAGTAGAAAAAAAAAGATATCCAGAGAGTGGTGGAAAGTTGCAAGGCCTGCCAATCCATCGACCCAGCTCCAGCACGATGGAAGAAAGGGGAGTTTGGAGTGAGTGGTAAGTGGCAGAGAGTGGGCATGGACATCACACACTACGGTGGCAACCACTTCCTTACCCTCATCGATTGTGGGCCTACACGTTTCGTGGTCTGGAGACTCCTCGGGCGCCAGGACTCTTGCAACATTATTCGCCAGCTGTCATCCGTGTTCTGTGAAAGAGGTGCGCCCGATGAAGTGCTGACGGACAATGACCCAGCCTTTTGCAGTCATCAGATGAGGCAGTTCTTACAAGAATTTCAGAAAAAATACACAATTAAACCCGGATCTCCAATATCCAACGTTGATCCCCCACTACTATATCTCCTTTTCCAACATCAGGGGTCTACATTCCAACCTTCCAGAGGTTGAAACCCAATTACATGAGACTAAACCAGACCTATTATTCCTAAGCCAAACTGGCATTGGACTTACTATTTCCTAGAATGGGTTGTAGTTAAAGAATACTCTAACCTAACTTCCAAATCTGACCCTCAAGATCACCATAGGCATGCAATATGTGCCTACATTAAAGATGGCTATCCATGTGGTAGGGAGATCTCCAGAGAAGATTCTAAATTACCCTCTAAATGTTTTCTGGGTTGCACTCGCTCACACTATTGCATTTATATTTGCTCTCTATCGCGCCCAAAACAGCAGAGTTACAATTTTTTAAAAGCATATCTGAGAAAATTGGCTACATCCTATCTTCTCATCCTTCGGCTAACATTCACGTCTGTGGAGACTTCAATGTTCACAATGTGGAATTGTTAATCCACTCAAGCAAGATAGATGATGAGGGGAGATTCTGTCATGATTTCTCCATTGCTTATGACCGCACTCAGATTGTTCACTAACCCACCCATGTGTCCAACACTGACGGTCAGTATGCAAGTGTCCTAGACCTTTTTCTTACAACTCGCCATGAGCTATGGTCATCTTCCGTTCTGTCTCCACTTGGATCTTCTGACCACCTGCTTGTATCAGTTAAGATAAAAATGAAATGTAATAAGTTCTCAGACATACCTCTCCATCGTTTGGTATATTGATACCTTTTGGCTGACTGGGAAAGCTTCCATACATTTATATCAGATCTACCTCTGCATCCCATGATTAAAAAGGATGTGTCATCTATACTATCAGACCTGACGTAATGGTTAATTGTTAATTGTATCCAATCAGACCATTTCATTCACTTGAAAAAATTTCAGAAAAAAACTAACAGCAAACCGTGTTTCTCTTCAGAATGTGCTGCTGCCATTGTGCACAGAAATCACTTTTTCCATTACTTCCAACATAATATATATTCTGAGACCAAAGCCGCTGTCAGGATTGCCAGCACCCACTGTAAAAGTGTAATGAAGAACACGAGAGAGTTGTATGCTCAGTCCGTCAAGTTCAAAATAGTTGAGCAGCGGCAAATAGTGAACAGGATCCTGAACATAAGTGTGTGTTCTATCCCAACTATCGTCAATGGGCCTGAGGTAATCTCGTCAGCATCAGACAAAGCCAAACTCTTTGTCAGGAACTTTGCAGCTAATTGGACTCTATATGACCAAGGCAGCTAACCATCAGGATTTCCTCCTGTATCAGAAAACACTATGCGATATACAAATGTCTGTGCATGATGTTGCCAAGCTAATCAAAAACCTTGATTCCAGTAAAGGAACTAACCCTGACGGCATTCCTTTTATAGTGCTCAAAAAGCTTCAACCAGAACTAGCTCCCATACTTATTAAGCTGTTTAAGCATTGTCTTAAGAAGAATTGCTTCCCAACACCCTTGAAAACCTTGTCAGTATGCCCTGCATTTAAGAATTAAGATGATCGGTGGTCTCCCTCTCAGTACAGACCTATGTCTCCTGTGCATCATGTGTAAGTTGCTGAAATATGGTTATATAGAGAAGTAATCAACCATCCCAGTAAAAATGAACTTTTTAGTGGCATATAATATGGTTTCCATTCTGCTAGATCTACAGCAGATGTGCTTATGGTTATATCCATAGGATTAGCGAATCTCTAGACGGACATTTCCTTTCTAGGGCAGCTTTTCTTGACATATCAAAGGCCTTTGGAAGAGTACGGCATAAAGGTCTATGTCACAAGATCTCCAGTCATGGTATAGCTGGAAATGTCTTCTCAATTATTAAGTCGTTTCTCTCTGATAGGTTTAGAAGAGTAGTGGTTGATGGGAAGAAATCAGAAGCTCATAGTATTAATGCTGGAGTGCCTCAGGGGTCCATCCAGGGCTCAACTTTCTTCCTAATCTACATCAATGATCTTCCAAATCATATCCTTAGATCATTCGTAGACATTTATGCTGACTTAGCTATCATCAATGACAGTACATCAAAGGCTGTAAACGACCAAGTTCTTTCTGATTCGGTCTTCTCGGATTTTTAGCATTTGGTACCAGGGTTACGGAGTCAGACTTGGATTTCTAAAAGTACTAGGAGTCCGAGTCGGATTTTTTTATCCGACTCCGACTTAAGTTCAATAATTTTTTTTACATGGTTTTCCTGTTTGGTTTTTACCAAATTTTTCTTTTTGTTTTATTGCATTTTTACACCAAACAAGGCACATTGACACTTTGATGTACTGGGCTACTACCAGGGAACTAAGTTGCAGAGGTTCTATGTAGAGAATTTAGCAGCAAGGTGTCTGTTCACATTATGTTTGAACTTTTGCATATCAGTACAGTTGGGGAAGCAAGAACCCTGAAAAGAATTCCAAATCTAGCAGTTCTGGGCAAGAAACTATTAGAGTAGAAGGCTTTCTTACATCTAGGGATCTCTACTGTGTAAGGGTGGGAATTTGCTGCATTTTGGCAGCACAGACATCTACATTCACTGTGAATGCATCTATATGAGCATTCAGTTCACAGTAGTCCATTACCGGTCACACTTTTGCCTTATTCTGCTGCATCATGACATCAATCAAATTAATCTCTTGGGAGGTCCGAGGGTATCTTCTGGATATAGCACAAGACAACCCTATGCCTCAAGTTCTTGATCATTCTCTAGTCAAATCTCTGTAACCACTCAATATTCTGGCACTCCATTACGCATTTCTTCTGGGGGTCAGTTATCTGCCCATTTCCATGCCGCTATCCATGCTTACTCCTGATGGTCAAATGTATGAGTAAAGTGTGGTTCACTGATGGAGATAGCTACACATATGGAAAATTTTCTGACGCTAATCCACACTGCACCCGTAGGTCCAATAGTGATCCACCCCCCAATGCTTTTATTGCATCGATGCCTAACAACAGATCAAATCCCAGTGGTTTACCACATACCACCAAAGCATCGATCCTAACATAGTCACTATCGCTTGTCAAAATAGTGACTTCTCTTTTACACCATGTGGGGGATGAGCCGCCAATAGTCAGGACGTCCACTTTTACTGTCTTTCAGGATTAACATCGATTTGCATCTATTATTGTATGTGAGCATCCTGTATCAATTAATGCTGAACATTGCATTCCATCAACGTAGACAATCTTTGGGAGGACCGCATTTACATCTTGGTGGGGAACTAGGCTGATGCTTATCCCTTGTCCCTCTGTTAATTTCCCGAATAGTCCTGGGTCCAGTTTCCAACCTTGCCACATCGGTAACAATGCGTTCCACATCTTCGGCAATTTCTTGCTATGTAACCCTTGCAGCTGCATTTGAATCAATTTACTCCTGTGCCAGGACTATCCCTGGCAGGAACAACAGATCTACAGTTTCATGAACTCACGGCTACAACCATGTGAAGGCTTTGGTCCCTGGTTGACCAATCTTAGTTTGGCAAGTTGTTCTAGTCTGACTCCTTTAAAACTAGCCAGTCCAACCAATCGTTTGATATTGTTCGCATACATGTCCACCTGCTCGCCAACCCATTTCACCATGGTTAACTTCCTGTAGGCTGTGAACGCTCCATCTGTGAATGCCTCCTTTAATCAAGTCTCTATCTGCTCGACGTTCAGTTGGTCAATCTGACTCATTTCTAAGTGGAGGTATAATGGCAACATCGTCTATCTTTTGGAGTTTCGCGACCAACCTTAGCTTTTTCAGCCATGCTACTACGTCTTCCTTACCAGTAACTGACTTCACCATATCGCTTCTTAGTTGTATTTTCGCCATGATAACAGCACAAATAGCTTGAAGTGTTGAAATTAATGTTTTAACTCGGCGAATAAGAAATCCGTTGTTAGTATACACAAAATAACTCTGCGTAAAGCAGTCATCTCTTGATGTTTCAACTCTTCTTTTTCTTATACTTCTTCTTTTTCTTCTTCAACTTCTTCTTCTGTTTTTTTTCTTCTTCTTTGTCGTAATCACAAAATCACGATTACATGCTGACCCTGTCGCAAAAAAAAACATCCTTATATACAGACTTTTAATTGTGACAGTACCACGATTTGCATATCTTTCTTTTCTTCTCCTCTTTTCCGTGTACTGGACAATTCCGGGTTCATATGATTGTGGTTCTTGTTCACGTCATTTTGTAAGCATCAGTAGAACCAACAAAGTGGTGTTCAGTTCTGCTGCAACTATGGACTTGATAAGGTTGTGGAAGGGAGGTAGTAGCTCTAGAGATATCTTTGTGAATTGAAATTTCCCAGTCAACAAACACAAGACTATACTCTAAACACGATTATCGCCTTTTAACTTTGGTAACACAGTGCCTTGCAACCAGAGGGCAAGGCAGATATGTCACTTCCTTTTTAGATTTCTTTCTTTTTCTGCCAGCACTCTCTACAAGTCAAGATGTGATATCGCACCTTTAGTTGTCATAGCCAGCCAGCTTTCCTGACCACGCTGTCAACCTCTCTCAAAATAGGAAGACCTGCAGTTTGTCGTGAAATGGGAACAAAAATGGATGGTAACATTTAATGCAGCCAAGACTAAGCTCGTTTCCTTTAATAATTACAAGAAACCTTCTCAACGTACCAATAACTATGGCTAATGAGACATTACCTGAAAGTACTTCGGTCAACTTTTCTTCTTCCTTTTCTTCTACTTCTTCTTCATCATCGTTGTCACAAAATCACGATTACATTCCAACAAAAAATAAATCCTTATATACAGACAGTACCACGATTTGCATATCTTTCTTTTCTTTTCCTCTTTTCCGTGTACTGGACAATTCCGGGTTCATATGATTGTGGTTCTTGTTCACGTCATTTTGTAAGCATCAGTAGAACCAACAAAGTGGTGTTCAGTTCTGCTGCAACTATGGACTTGATAAGGTTGTGGAAGGGAGGTAGTAGCTCTAGAGATATCTTTGTGAATTGAAATTTCCCAGTCAACAAACACAAGACTATACTCTAAACACGATTATCGCCTTTTAACTTTGGTAACACAGTGCCTTGCAACCAGAGGGCAAGGCAGATATGTCACTTCCTTTTTAGATTTCTTTCTTTTTCTGCCAGCACTCTCTACAAGTCAAGATGTGATATCGCACCTTTAGTTGTCATAGCCAGCCAGCTTTCCTGACCACGCTGTCAACCTCTCTCAAAATAGGAAGACCTGCAGTTTGTCGTGAAATGGGAACAAAAATGGATGGTAACATTTAATGCAGCCAAGACTAAGCTCGTTTCCTTTAATAATTACAAGAAACCTTCTCAACGTACCAATAACTATGGCTAATGAGACATTACCTGAAAGTACTTCGGTCAACTTTTCTTCTTCCTTTTCTTCTACTTCTTCTTCATCATCGTTGTCACAAAATCACGATTACATTCCAACAAAAAATAAATCCTTATATACAGACAGTACCACGATTTGCATATCTTTCTTTTCTTTTCCTCTTTTCCGTGTACTGGACAATTCCGGGTTCATATGATTGTGGTTCTTGTGCACATCATTTTGTAACCATCAGTAGAACCAACAGAGTGGTGTTCAGTTCTGCTACAACTATGGACTTGATAAGGTTGTGGAAGGGAGGTAGTAGCTCTAGAGATATCTGTGGGAATTGAAATTTCCCAGTCAGCAGACACAAGACTATACTCTTAAGCTAAACACGATTATCGCCTTTTAACTTTGGTAACACAGTGCCTTCCAACCAGAGGGCAAGGCAGATATGTCAATTCCTTTTTTAGATTTCTTTCTTTTTCTGCCGCCACTCTCAACAAATAAAGATGTGACGATATTCAAGCCCTGGTTGGCATAGCCATCCAGCTTTCCTGACTGCGCCGTCAACCTCTTTCCAAAGTGTGTAATCACACGTAACGTTACTTATAATCCCTTCACACTGAACTCTTACTATCTATTCTTATACTTGTATTCTGATGTAAAGAAATGTGCATTTATTTGTTATTATATATCGGTATGCTTCGTCTCTTCTTTACAAAACCTTTGCTTCAATCATGCAACAACATATGAGGATGGGATAGCCAACCACAATAACGAGCATCTTATCCTCTGCATATCTAAGGCTTTTGACATAGAATTGAATGATGGTCTTCTCATGAAAATCAGATATGGTATTACTGGACGAATACTTACTTAACTCATTCTTAAACAAGAGAAGAATCCAGGTATTCCTCGATGATTGTACATCAAAACATGATATAAATATGGGTGTACCTCAGGAGTCGATCCTTGGACCTTTATTATTTCTGATATTCACAAATGACCTCCCGAATAAAATTGTCTTCAAAATAGGCAGAGACGAGAGGAAAACAAATGAACACATATCCAAGGCAATGGTGGAAACCCTAGAGGAAGACCTGCAGTTTGTAGTGGAATGGGAGCATAAAGGAGTGGTAACGTTTAATGCTGCCAGGACTAAGCTTGTTTCTTTTAATAATTACAAGAAACCTTCTCAACTATGGCGAATGAGACATTACATGAAAGTACTTTGGTCAAACTCCTTGGCTTAACATTTTCAGAGAACATGAGTTTGAACAGATACATCGAGAATATTGCTGCTGATGCTGTGAGGAAAGTGGGCTCTCTCTACCATACTAGAAAATTACTTACGCCTGAAATTATTCTGTATCTCTGCAAGGTCACCATTCGCCCATGTATGGAATAATATTGTCACATTTGGGCTGATGTATCTGCTACTTGTCTCTCATTCCTGGACAGAGTTCAAAAGAAAGTTAACAATCGAATAGGTCCCAAAATGAATAGGTCCCGATGAGACATGTTGAAGCTTAGCTTCAACATCTGTCCCATCAACAAGACCTTGCATCCCTCTGCCTGTCTTACAATGGTAGATGCTCCAACGAACTACAAGCCTTCGTACCCCCCCTCGACATAAATACTTCCGACAAGCAGCAAAATTCTACAGTATTGCCAGATTCCTGAGAGCCTTCTTTTTAAATATTCTAAAAGTTTATTTCTTAGAACTGTTAGACTTTGGAATTCCCTTCCAAGTTCCTGCTTTCCTGACTGTACTGACATGCAGAAGTTCAAGTGTAATATAAACAGACCTCTTGCAGCTCACTTCCTACATAGTATCCTTGCAATTTTGTTTCAGACAGTAGCTCCTACATCAAAGTGGCATTGTGCCTTGTTTGAGGTAAAGATGCAAAAAATAGTTTTAAAAAATAAACTCCAAGTTACACAAACGTCATCACTAAACAGACAAGTGGAGCAACTCCAAGTTTCTTAGACAACTCGTCAAGAATTAAAATCCGACATTTTTAAAGTTCCAATAAGGGCAGTCCATGTAAATAGGTTTTAAGTCAGTTTTCCTATGCAGTTCCTTGAGCTTTACAAGCCGTCTGCTCACAAATCTCTTTATTTTACTTTTCCCAGGCATTATCTTCTTCTTTGTAACTCATTGGAACATTTTGTTTTGTTTTTATGGACTAAAACTTAAACTGGTTTTAAGTTCCAATATGTGCAGAACGATTCGTCTTTTTATGCCAAAGTTTGAAGCGATTTTTCATTCAGATTTGCAACCATTTTGAAATTGTTTTCACACCTTCTTACTTTAGAAACGCAAATGCACATAGTTGTTTTTTTCTCCTAAATCACTGAACCTGAAAAACCGTTTCCATTGATAAATACCAGGAATGTGTTAGACTTTATTTACTTCATATATATATATATATATATATATATATATATATATATATATATATATATATATATATATATATAACGTGTGTGTGCGTGTGTATTAATGTTTCTTCTTTTCCCACCAATATAAAAATACTAAAAATGTACATTATATTATTTTATCTAGAATACATTATAAGGAACATCTGTATCGACTGCTTTTTTGCCAATGATAGAAAATATTCGGTTATCTTCCTAGTCTCTGATAATGGTTTTTTTTTTGCGTTAATCAAGAGGTTGTGAGTTCAATCAAATAATACTGACAACATTAAACAGAATTCTGATATGTGAATGTAAATACCAAAAATATTTACTTTTATTTATTTTTTTGTTTACAGATGTTCGTGCTTGAATGCACTTATTGAATGTTTCAGGACTCATTTTCTTAAAACATTTTTATATGGAAAAGTATTGCTTTATGTGAAAGACAACATTGACATCAGTGAAAACATTTTACTGGGTATCACATCTCAAAGGTAATATAAGAGACTAAAACGAAAGCCATACTACAACATATGAAAACTGTTAATTGTGGAGAAAATTATGTTTTCAATTTCTTGACGAACTCAGTGTTTGAGAAATAATCAACTTTAATGGAGTTCAAGTGTAAGCACAAGGCAGTGAGCCCTTAATTTCTCATAACGTCAACTGCAGTAAAATAAAAGAAAAAAAAGGGAAAAAGCACATTCTTTTGAAGGGTATGAATATTCTAGTTTTCATAAATCAAATTGAATGAAACATGTGAGAACTCACATCATTGAAAAGCCACATTCTTGTGAAGTGTGTGCATATTCTTTTTTCAAAAATCACATTTAGTGAAACATGATAAATCACACTAATTGCACTTAAGGGAACAGCCAGGATACTAAAAAGAGCTCTCGGTTGTTTTCAATAAAAAGCCGGGGAATGTTTGCAGCTAGTTTGAATAACCCAGCATTACAATTTTCAAATAAAGAACATAAAAAAGAAAACAATAGCACTTAAAGGAAATTTAACAATTTATACAAAATATTTCTCAGTTGGAACTTATAAAAGATCTTAAATATCTGTTAAATATTTGGGATCTAGTATTGTGCGCTATTTTCAGCTTGAAAAAAAAAAACTGATGAAAGAAAGTGAAAAGCCACATTTTTGTGAAGTGTGTGGATATTTTTGCTTTCATTATATTTACTAAGCGTTTTAG